>NC_090819.1:7056120-7400873 GCF_000390325.3 Nicotiana tomentosiformis | reverse complement strand
TTCACACAAAAACTTTCCGGAAATTATACGGACTGTGCACGCAAGTCGAGGAATAACAAATAGTACTTTTCAAGGTCTTAGAACATGGAGTTACTTATTAAATTTAAAGATGACACTTTGGGTCATCATAGTTATAACTTGTACATTTGGACTCATATGTCCGGTAATGTCCCTTCGAATGGAATTTGAGGCTCGATGAGCGGTGGAATGGACTTGTGATGCATACGATGTAACTGCGAGATGTGTTAAGACGATTTGAATGTGACGAGAAGTGTTTCTATGAAATGTAAAGGAAAGGCCATTGGGTGCTTGATTTTAGTTTTGATGTAACATACAGTCTCGAGTATTAATGTTTTGAAAGATCTTTCACGTTGTTAAATTTTAGGACAAATTAAATTCTCATGTATGGTTAGTGAGTTTGAACTCAAATAAACTAAGTGATTTCATAGTAAATGTGGTTGTGAAAAGGGTATAACAAGATGCCAATTTTAGGCTAAGCATGTGGGTTATCTCCTGCGGAGTAATCTGTAGGTGTGTTCCTTATAATATGAATGGAGAGTTTCTCTTCTGCCAGCAGGGCATATGTGATGAGATTTGAATTTGAATCTGGTTGAGAAAGTTGACTTGAGTGTTAAGAGAATAAATGCGAGCTTATCGGATGATTGAGGTATTTTATGGTTGGTGTTGCATGAGCTTGAGAAGAATTTTTGTTGTACTGATTGCGGTATTATGGCGGTAATAGAGTATGGATCTTATGAGTTAACGAGTGTTTAAAATTATGGCTTTGAGCCAAGTGGGGGAGTCTGCTATTGACAATTCAATTCATGGTTTTGTGTCAAATTTGTTTGTTTTGGTCAGAAGTATATTGTTTAGAGGTTGCGACCTATTTAAGGTGACTATTTTTTTAAAACTTAGTGGAGGCACTAGTTGCGTTAATTAATTGTGATTTTCTACCTGATGGGATCAAATGGAAGGCTTTCGGCAGATCGGATATGTATTCTACTTTTGACTCAAAATGATTATGAGGTTCTCGTATTTTCATATGATGGCATGATAGATGCGGTGTGTTATGTGGGATTAAGGTTGGCATGTGCAAGGTCATAGTTTAGTTTTGAAAGGGAGGTCATAAATTCTTAGAGGACATGGACAATTTTCGATGTTTAGATGAATGTTATAACTATTTGGTATTGCATGAGTAGAGCATACATTTCAGAAGGCGCACTACGTTTTGAATTATGGATATTTCATAGGTATTGCGGTATTTTCTTGGTTGATCGACTGCTGATTTTAAGATGTTGCTATGTGGCACGAAAGAATGGGAGAAATATTCCTCGTGGGATGATTGTGTATGAAAGATGTGTTAGACATTCGGACGGTGGAGATGGAATCAGAAATAGTGATTCGTATGTTCTATGGATTTGGAAACTGGAGTTCTCAGGAGCAGATTATTTCGTGGTTGTGGACTGTAAAGTTATGGCCAAAGCTAGCCAGATGATAATATGTATTATGACTCAATTATTTTGGATATTCAGAGGGTTATTTATCTATTTGTGGGTAACCAAAGTTGATTTAGGGGTCCATTGGTAGGCCCAATTAGGATGTATATTCTACACCAAGTCGGATTAGTTGGCTCCATACTGCTATTTTTGAGGGATGTGCCATTAGGTTGATGTTGAGCTTATTCTTGTTCTGGAATGATCGGTGAGTTACTCTTTTATGCTACGAGGAGTTGTGATTTATTGGTTATATGCACACATGATGCGGTTCTATTGGGGGCCTTATGGTGGAATTTGAACGAGATGAGCATTTGGGTATTGCATGATTGATTGCGTATTGGTTATGTTCTTTCAGGTTTTGTGTGGCATTGTATCATTTGCCTCTCTGTGGTTATTGATTTTGAGCGGGGTGGCTCAGGGTATATAATATGGACCAACGTTTGGATGGGGTCACGCATTACAGCGAAGTTATGTTAAGGTATGAACCTTGTGTTAGAATCGGGTGATGATTCTACGGTGTGTGATGGATTTCAACATTTCGTTGTGGCGGTACTTGTTAATCTTGCGGGGCAGTTCTCTCATTTGAGTCATTTACATAACTGAGTACATTTGAATTGTTGCGTATTAGCGCACGGATGGCACGAGTTGTGGCTCTGAGTTATATTGATGTGGCATATCTGTGGGATAGTTGTGTTTAATAATATAAGGTCATTGGACCTAGAATGGGTACTATCAGGTTTGATTTCGGTATATTCGGGAGGATAATACTAAAAGTCGGCTTAGAAAGTAATTATGGTTCAGGTTGGGGCGAGATAGCTCCATGACTTGTTGATCTGATAAGGGGTTACGAGATTCTGCGTGTTTATTTTTTTATCATTGGCAGTGTACGAAGGTTTCGGAATGAGGTTCTGTTGAATGCGGGGTTTTATACTAGTACTTGGTTGGTTTTGAGTAGTTACTGTGATTAGAAATGGTGCTACGAGTATGCGAGTTGTATAGTATGTAATGTGATTATATCTTGGATTATGGTTATGGCTGGATATAACTTGTTCGGGCTTATACAGTGTGTAGATGTGAGATTCGGGTCTTGAAAAGAATTCTGGATGTTAAAAATTTGGCTCCAAGGTTTATGGGCTAAGGTTAAATTATTGATTTTCAGTTATGTTGTGTGGTCAGGCCTATATAGAATAGGGTGACGGGAGACCATCCCCGGGTATGTGCGTGGTAAGGTGGAATAGAGATTTGAAGGTTAAGAACAACTTTTGGCACGTTCGAGGATGAACGTATGTTTAAGTGGGGGAGAATGTAACGACCCGACCGGTCGTTTTGAGTATCATAGCCCCGTTCCCCATTTACTGCTCAATTTATGCCTTACAGTTGATTTATAACTTATCGGGTTAGTTGGTTTGGGTCCGGAAGGATTTCGGAGTGAAATGAGATACTTACTCGCATAATTAAAATTTTAAGTTGAAAAAGTTGACTGGATATTTTCTTATGTGTAAATGACCTCGGAATTGAATTCCAATGATAAAAATAGCTCCGTTTGGTGATTTTGGACTTAGGAGCGTGTCCAAAAAATTATTTGGAGGTCCGTAGTAGAATTAGGCTTGAAATGCCGAAAGTTGATTTTTGGAAAGTTTGACCGGGGGTTGACTTTTTTGATATCGGGGTCGGAATTTAATTCTGAAAATTTTAATAGGTCCGTTATGTCAATTATGACTTTTGTGCAAAATTTGAAGTCATTCAGGATTGATTTGATGTATTTCGGCACAAGATATAGAATTTGAAAGTTTAAAGTTCATAGATTTTGATTTGAGGTGCGATTCATCGTTTTGATGTTATTTGAGGTGATTTGAGGATTCGGCTAAGTTCGTATGATATTTTAGGACATGTTGGTGTATTTGGTTTAGGTCCCGGGGGCCTCGGATAAGTTTCGGATGGTTAACGGGTTGAACTTTGGACTTAGAACTCTACCGGAATTTTTCTGATGCACCATCTGGTTTCCTTCATCGCATTCGTGAGTGGAGCCTCGCGTTCGCTAAGAGGAACTGAGAGGCTGGCAATATTTTCTCTTCACATTCGCAAAGAGAAGAACGCGTTCACGAAGGATGGATTGGGTGTGCATCGCGAACGCGAGAGGTGTTACGCGTTCGCGAAGAAGAGAGGAAGCAGCTGAGGACCCCAGGTTGAGGACCCCAGGGGGAACGAAGCATCGCGTTTGAGATTGGTTGAACGTGTTCGCGCAGAAGGCATTGAGGCAGAGGCACTTTGTGCTTCACGAACGCGAGGGTTATGTCGCGTTCGCGGAAGAGGAATTTGGACGGGAACCATTTTGTGATTCGCGAACGCGAGGCACTGACCGCATTCGCGAAGAAGAAAAGCCTGGGCAGTGAGTTTAAGTTCTGAAAATGGGACTTCGTCCCATTTTCCATTTTGATGGATTGGAGCTCGGGAAGAGGCAATTTTTGGGAGTTTTTCAAGAAAAATAACGTGGTAAGAGTTCTTAATTCAATATTGGTTAAATTACCCGAATCCATGGTTGTTTTTAACATTTAATTGGTGAATTAAGTTGAAAATTTGAGAAAACTCTCTTGGTTTAATTTGGAGATTTGAAGGTCGAGTTGATGTCAGATTTGAGTAAAATTTGTATGGATGGACTCATGGTTGAATGGGCGTTCATATTTTGTAACTTTTGTCGGATTCCGAGACGTGAGCCCCACGGGTGATTTTTGAGTGTAATTTCGGATTTTGTGAAAAAAAATTAGTATTTTGATATGGAATAAATTCCTATAATTTGGGTTGACTGAATCAAATTAATTGTGACTAAATTCGAGTCGTTCGGAAGTTGCTACGCGCAGAATGGAATTTCTGAAGCATTGTTTAGCTTGCTCGATATTGGATTCGGCTTGTTCGAGGTAAGTAACTCTTCTAATCTTGGAGTTGAGAGTATGAACCATGAATATACGTATTATGTGAATTGTTTGGAGGTGATATACATGCTAGGTGGCAGGCGTGTGGGCGTACACCATAGAAATTGTGACGTAATTGTTTCGTGGAATTTTGTAGTCAAATAATTTTGGCATTTTTCATGCAGTTTTATGTGTTAAAGAAATTGAACTGAGAATCATATTAAAAATCATGTTGAGGCTATGTGTCAGTATTATTGGGACCCACAAAGGTCATATTGCTGTGAATTATTTATTTTAAATTGAAAATTCATACGCAGTCATATTCATTTCATTGCATATCATATCTCAGTCTCTGTTGTTATTTATTGATACATCATATCATCATTTTTGGGCTGATTTTAATGACATTGTGAGCCCGATAGACTGGAGAGATTGATGATTAAGTGAGGCCGAGGGCCTAATTGTGAGGATAATTATGGGATGAAAGTAGGCCAGGCTGGCTTATTATAGCACGTGAGTTATCTATGCGGATCCAGATATTATTATAGCACGTAAGTTGTCCGTGCGGATCCAGATATTATTATAGTACGTGAGTTGTTCGTGCAGCATGTGAGTTGTCCGTGCGGATCCAAATATTGATATTATAGCACGTGAGTTGTTCGTGCAACACGTGAGTTGTTCGTGCAGATTATAGCGCTTGGGTTGAAGGAGCCCCTCCGTAGTCTGTACACACCCCCAGTGAGCGCAGGTACCTAGTGAGTGCGAGTGCCGAGTGCGAGTGCCAAGCGATTGAGAGTACTGAGTGATTGGGAGGACTAAGTGATTGGGAGGACTGAGTGACTGTGAGGACTGAGTGACAGGGAGGACTGAGTGAAATGATACTCTGAGAGTATGCATATGATTTTATCACCGAGTTGCATCGCATTGACATGCACACATGATATATATGCATATAGATTATTTTTCTCATGTTGTACAGTATCACATCATTCATGATTTTCCATACATGTTGACAGATGGGCATAGTGATGCATTTGTTTTTATACGGGTTATCTGGAAAGAAAACTAAACATCTCATTTATTATTGAAAGGATTTTGGAAAAATTATTGTTTTCAAACTTATTCATATTTTTGGCAGCTTCAGTAAATTATTTGGGTTTTAACTGATGTACTTGAAAGGAAGAACTATTTTTAGAAATCATGATTAACTGAGCATTTTATCTCTGAGTTAGTTCTTGTATTATTTGCTTTACGTTGTTATGGATTGTTGTGGATTATTGATTTTGGACCCGACCTTGGTAAAAGCTCGTCATTATTTTCAACCTAATGTTAAGTTTGTTACTTATTGAGTACATGTGGTCGGTTGTACTCATACTACACTTCTGCACCTTGCGTGCAGATATTGGCTGTTGATGTTGCTGTATTCGATGGGAGCTGGATCTGAAGATGTACCTGCATTCCGGTTGTAGCTGCCTCTTGTTCATGGTAGCCTTAGATTTATAACAATCTGTTCATGTACATTTCAAACAGATGATGTATTATTTCATACTAATTTTGTAAATTCTATTCTTAGAAGCTCATGATTTGTACTGCCGGTTCTTGGGGAATGTATAAGGTTAAGATAATTATTTGCTTAAATTGCTTTATTAATCGATATTGGAATTGGTTAATAGTTAAGTGGCTTATCTAGCGGGTGGGTTAGGTGATATCACGACTAGTCGAATTTTTAGCTGTGACATAAATTTAATCATGAAACTATATAGTTAGATAGGATTCGTAGTTACCAAATCTCCTCGTAATTAAATCTCAATAGTAAGGATAATTAAAAAACAAACAAAAAAGCTAAGTGAAAATAAGAAGTGATATTATGTGGGGCAACGCATCCACTAAGTCACATGCCACCGAAATTTGATGCAAGTCAAAGGACAAATAAAAGACCTCATAATTTTGGAGCTTTCAGAAGTATCCAAACTGAAACTATGATAGTGATTTCAATTATCACAAACTACACTATTATCTCCGGTTTCAAAATAAAAAAATTTAGTTGTCTTTGAAATTATAAATATTAAGAAAATAATTAATTGACTATTCACTAATATTAGTAAAATAGTTAAATAACTCTTGTTCAGTGTTTATTTTTGTAGTAGCTGAAACTTTACACTTCAAAACGAAAGCTATCCAAATTTTCGGTGATGAAGACCGTATAATAAGGCTTTTTCTATAAATGTGTTTGCCTATATAATTCGGGGAAAAAAATTTAAATAAGGTAAAATTGTATAATTGAAATAGAACTCTAACTAAAGGAATAGAAAGCGCTCGAAATAAGAAATTCTCCTAAACCTTAAAGTTGTAGAATAAGTTAAAAGGACTCCTAAAAACCGAAAAGAATTGCAATTTTTGCCTTATGTGTGGTTTAAATATGTGTAGTTTAAATAGGAAAAGAATTCTACCCTCAGGTGATTTACAATTATATCCTCAAATTTATAAAAATATTTAAGGTTATAAAAGTCGATTAATATTTCGAGGATATTTTAGTTGTTCAACATTTAGCATAAATTATTCGTGCTTTTATAAAAATAAAAAATATATAGATAGATACTATGAACGTTGGTATTATTAGTGTTCACGAAGTATATGCCTAAGCATATAAATAATATGATTCAATACTATAGAGGACCACGATTTCATAGCAAATTCGAAAATATTAAACTTATGAAAAATACATATCTCAAGAGATTTAGACTCAACTTTCATCTAATTAGTCAATCTATAAATATTTAATACCCTTCTTATATATGTGTTGCTCTAGTGGTGAGCACCCTCCACTTCCAATTAAGAGATTGTGAGTTCGAGTTACCCCAAGAGCAAGGTGGGGAGTTCTTGGAGGGAGGGAGCCGAGGGTCTATCGGAAACAGCCTCTCTACCCCAGGGTAGAGGTAAGGTATGCGTACACACTACCCTCCCCAGACCCCACTAATGAAATTATACTGGGTTGTTGTTGTTATATATGGGTAAGACAATTTATTTTAAATAATTTCCTATGTGGTCCTAAGGCATAAACATGATAAGGATACAAGTTTTAGTATTTTCATAAAACGAGTAAATGCAGGTAGAGAATTTTTAGATATTGGTAAACTATCATACACAAATTTTATGTACCTCTCAATCGAACAGTACTCCTACAATGTTTTTGTACAATGAAGCAAATTGGATAAAGAACCATTAGAGCAAATCTACACCCATAAACATGATTAATATTTATTATTTTGAAACTTTCAATGATTTACTAATTTTATTTTATAACACAAATATATTTTTTTGAATATTATTTATGTTATTTTTAGAAAATTGATTCTCGTCAATACGGGATACATGTCCAACGTGTGTTCACTACGACTTGTTATAAAAAACATTTCTTAGAATTGACATATCTATCAGTGGCGATCTAGCATTATTGTTGTATTCATTTGAGCTCATAACTTTTAAGTTACGTTTAAATTTATCAATAACACAAAAAAGGTGATGTTCAGTGGTTG
This sequence comes from Nicotiana tomentosiformis, assembly GCF_000390325.3. Classification (NCBI taxonomy): domain Eukaryota; kingdom Viridiplantae; phylum Streptophyta; class Magnoliopsida; order Solanales; family Solanaceae; genus Nicotiana; species Nicotiana tomentosiformis. The sequence continues at coordinate 7,392,932 of NC_090819.1, read as the reverse complement.
AATCTGAGTCCTGAACTCATAAAATTAAAATTTTGAATCTGCACTGAAAAATAAAAATTAAAACTTTGAGTCTGAACTGACAAATAAAAATTAAAATCTTGAATCTGAAGTTGCGCACTGTAGCACTTTCAGCCCGCATGATTGCACATGCCAAGGAACAGTTACTTGCTAGACCCCCCCCCCCCCCCCCCAAATGAAATTGAACATGTGCATTTATTCGCATTAGGTATACATAAAAGGGAAATTGTCATCGGGTGACAACATATAATAGGAATTGGCAAACTTTTAGCCTTAGATTACATTTGACATAGGCATCTTGTGATGACTCAAAAATGTCATCTTTAATTTAAATATTCATTTATATGTTTTATGAAGATGTTGGGAGCTTACCTGCTATGAGTTACGTATCACCTGAATAGTTGATGTTAATGTCGTTCATTTTCTAAAAATATATTGCTTATGAAGCCATTGTGAGTATTGTTTTCATGTTATGTTACGTTGATTGGATTATGTATGTGTTGTTAGGATTGGTTTCTGGGATTCTCTGGTCGGTGGATAGGCCCAGTTACAAAGGAAACTCTAACGAAATTTTTGGAAATTTTGGGAGTTAGTAAAATTCAGAAAATTAAAATGTGCGAAAGAAGATATAAGTTATGTTATGTGTTTGGGAGCGGACTCTACTTCTCATTCGAGGACTATTAACATGATCGACACCTATTGGATATGATAATAAGTGTACGAGGTATATTATAAGTGATATGGGATCTAAGGAAAATCATAATTCTAAGCCAAGTTGGAAAATTTAGAATCTTAAATTTGGTTATAAAGCGAGGTAAGTGTCGTGGTTAACCTTGACTTGAGGGAATAGAACCCTTAAATTATTTGTTATGTGAAATGCATGTGAACGACGTATAGGCGAGGTGACGAGTGTCTATACGTCGTCAAATTAATTGTTTTCACAATTACTTGAAAAATCATAAATCGTTTTAAATCATGAATTAATTATTATATTAATTATTTCTCTCGTATTCTTTGCTCAATATCATGTCTTGAATCCATGCTACAATTGCTACATGCTTATTTGATTTATGTAACTTAATTGCCACTTGACATTTAGTATAATAATTATTAAAATGCTTATTACATCTTTAATTTCTACAATTAACTGCTACTTGTCATCACTTATTTCTAATAAATCATAATTATTGTATGCCTATTGTCTTATAATTTCATATTAATTATTGTATTTATTGAAGTAATTTCTTTTATAAGAATTGGTAAATAAATATATTGGAGGAGCGGGTTGCACGCCGCAACAGAAATGAAAGTGAATATATTGGAGAAGCGGGTTGCACGCCGCAACAAAATTGATTGAAATGAATACATTGGAGGAGCGGGTTGCACGCCGCAACAGAATTGAATATGAATATATTGTGGGATCGGATTGTACGCCGCAACGGAAACTGATTGAAATAATAATTGGTTATGACTGCCGAGTTGGCTATAACTGTTGAAAAGAGACACCGGTTTTATTTATATTATTGTTGTTATTATTGTTATTGCGTACAAGTTAATGTATGTGACCTGTCTTAGTCTCGTCACTACTTCGTCGAGGTTAGGATCGGCATTTACTGGGTACATGGGGCCGGTTGTACTCATACTACACTCTACACTTCTTGTGGAGATACTGGAGTTGGTCCCAACGGCATATAGTAGATTTTCTCGGATTCGGCTATTCGCAGGAGACTTGAGGTATAGCTGCATGGCGTTCACAATTCTGAAGTCCCCTTCCACTTTATCATAACTGTGTATTTCTTTCAGACATCTTTATTTTCATTCAGACCTTTATTTGTATTATTCTAGTAGCTCGTGCACTTGTGACATCAATTTTGGGATGATATTTAGACATTGCTATTATTATGGATTATTCACTATATTTCAGTATTTGTTTCTTTGTTATTAATTAATTTAAAATTGTTTTAAAATGGCTAATATTATTCTAACGTTGGCTTGCCTAGCAAGTGAAATGTTAGGCGCCATCACGGTCCCGGAGGTGGAAATTTTGGGTCGTGACACATCCCACAAAAATTGACATTATATAGCCAAATCCCCAAAAGAACCTACTTCCCTATATACCAAAACTAGGTCTATGTTCTACTAATTATATGGGTACATTGTCACACCATGCGAAAATCCCTACATAAAAGGCTTTGGGAGCCTGCATTTGGGGAGCTGAGGCCACATTCACTACCATCGCAGTCTGGGTCCAACTAAGAAGTCTTCCCATTGAATTCTATTACATACATGACCCGTATTGATTTATGATGATTAACACATTAAGTGATAAATAAAAATGAGTATTAATCAATTATAATTTAATGATAATCCATATTTGTAAAAGTAGTTATTACGTATTTAATGGATTGATGTAAACAACATATGTATGTCCATTACCTCCATAATCCCTCTCTTTATCGCATCATACAATACCTCAGATGGTTTATTGGTTCAAATATGTTGTCTCGGCATCATCCTATCTTGATCTACTTTGACTACAACTCGATGGTAGTTCCTGCATGTCCTGTCTCTTTATGAGGGCTCTTTTCTTTATAGTAGTTTGCAGATTAATAGTATAACACCGGTTCGTTCTTAGACCTAATTCAATCTCTATATAGTTCTTGAGGTATTTTCTTACAAAGTTTTGTTATAGCATCGAATTAATGGTTGATCAAGCAACCACCGACGGAAAATGTAATGACCCGACCGGTCGTTACGTTTTCTAGATCCCGGTTCCTCTAAATAAGATTCCACATACGTGTTTTTATTGTTTTATGACTTGAGGGGATGGTTAGTTCAGGTTTGGAAGAGTTCAGATTGAAATCGGAATACTTAGTTCCTTATTATTGGCTTTAAAGGGGTAAGTTTGACTTGGGTCAACAATTCTAGTAAACGACCTCGGAACCAAGATTTGACGGTCCCAGTAGGTTCGTATGATGATTTTGGACTTGGGCGTATATTCGGATCGGGTTTTGGATGACCCGGGAGCATTTCGACTCATAAAGTTGAAAGTTGGCGCATTGAAGGTTTTAAAGTTCTTTAAATTTGGTTTGGAGTAGGTTTGGGTATTTTCTACGTCTGTTTGGGATTCCCAGTATGGGAATCGTTCCGTATGGTAATTTTAGACTTGCACGCAAAATTTGGGGTCATTCTGAGTAGTTAAAGTATGAATTGGCGCGCTCGGAGTAAGTTGGAAGAATTTAAAGTTTATAAGTTGATTCTATTAGTTTTGGGTTGCGATTCTTAGTTAAATGTTGTTTTACGCATTTCGAGGGTGTGAGCGAGTCCGTTTGATGTTTACAAACTTGTTGGTATATTTGGACGAAGCCTCGGGGGCCTAGGGTGCTACTCGGACGTTGCACGGATCGAGTTAGAGCTCAAAAGGGGTTCCTGTTGCTTAGGAGTTCCTGCACCTGCGAGCTTTTACCCGCAGGTGCGACCACTTAGTCGCAGAAGAGGCTTTGGGCATTTGGCCAGTGGTCCGCAGAAGCAGAGAAGCATACGCAGAAGCGGCCTCGCTCTGCGATGAGGAGTCTGCATGTGCGAGGAGGCCGCAGATGCGCTCCACCCTTCGCAGAAGCGGAGCCAGCCAGCCTGGGCTAGGACAGCCCCTGCGATGGCTTTTTCGCAGGTGGGCACCGTAGATGCGGCCCCAGGTCCGCAAAAGCGAAAATACTGGAGGAAGTAAGGTCCTTTTAATACGGGACTTAGGCCATTTTGGATTTATTTATTGCATTCCTTGGGCGATTTTGGATCTCTTAGAGAGAGGGTTTCACCTAGCTATTGGAGGTAAGTAATGTCTATCCAATGTAAGTTAAATACATAGATTATGGGTAGATTTTAACATGTAAAATTGTGAAAATTTTGGGTTTAGATGAAAACCCTAGGTTTTGATAAAAATGGGATTTAACCACGAAAATGGTTATGGGATTAAGTGAAAATTATATATTTGAGTTCGTGAGGTTATGGGTAACGACTTTCTTCGAAAATTTTCGGAATTCAGACACGTGGGCTCGGGGTGAATTTTGAAGAATCTTCCAATTTGGATTGTGTAATTACTCTAATAGTTAAATTATAAACTTTGGAACATGTATTGATTAATTTATACAGCATTTGACTAGTTTCGGATTTTTCGGCACTGAGTTGAGGCTTTAGAGTGAATTTGAGCCCGGAAAGCGAGCTTTGAGACAAGGTAAGTCTCTTGCCTAACCTTGTAAGAGGGAATTTACCCCATAGGTGATTTAAATTGCTATTTGTCTCTAATTGTGGGGGCTATGTTCGCACGAGACGACGACAGTCCGCGCTACTAATTATGCTTATGTACGGGTAGTTTAGGACCTGAATCATGAAGTACTTGTAATGTTTGCACCCTAATTGTTAATTAAAGTGCCTAAATCATATTAGAACTTGATAGAGGAATTGTCAAAGACCGAATTTTACTTACTTGAGTTTTGGAGGGTTACTTGACCGTTAATGAAAATTGTGCTTCTTTGTGTATTAGCCTTGTAACACCTTTTAAACTGAATGTTTATAAAATATCTTCTCTTCTTGTGGAGCGGGCCGAATGCCTCGGCAGTAGATAGATGCATCTATGGTTCGTGTCGCACGACCCTCGGCAGTGTACGCATTATTCTGGATCGGGTCGTACGACCTCGGCATAATCGTGGTTCAAAATACTCGGAGTTTAATTATATTTGATATTATTTTATGGATTGAGAGTTTAAAATTATATATGACAGAAACTGGCTTGGGATTTACCATTTGTGAAAGAATTATTTATTTCCTGCTTGTTATTGAGATATTATTATTATTTACATAAACCATGATCATTTAGAATTTCTATATTTTTATTGTTAGCCCATAGTAAGTGTCGATATCGATCCCTCATCACTACTTCTTCGAGATTAGACTATATACTTACTGGGTACATATTATTTATGTACTCACACTGCACTTCTGCACTAACCGTGCAGGATCTGAGGTAGGTGCATATGGCAGTCATACCGGTGCGCACCCCTATTACCTTAAGGCCTAGTGGTGAGCTGCTTTCTAAGAAGACCCGCAGCATCTAGAGTCTCTTTTTTGCACTTATTTTTGTCTATTTTAATTTCAGACAGTAGTTAGATATTTGTATAATCTACTAGTTTCTCATACACTCGTGACACTAGGTCTTGGCATACATACTAGTAGATTTTATGGTTTTGGAGTATTCATATCACAATGATTGCACTCGGTTGCTTTTGTTTTATTTATCAAATTTTCTACTTCTTAATCTCTTAATAAATGCAATTTAATTACTTGGAAATTTATTAAAAAGAGTAATCACGTAGTTAGTTCACCGTTGTCTTGCCTAGCGGCGACGTAGGGTGCCATCACGACCTATAGGAGAAATTAGGTCATGAAAATATGGTATCAGTGCACTAGGTTCACGTAGCTTTCACAAGTTATGAGCAGGCCTAATAGAGTCTTGCGGATCGGTGCGGAGACGTCCGTACTTATCTTCGAGAGGCTATAGGGTGTTAGGTAACTACTCTTTCTTCATCTCCTATCATGTAGTTGATGTTGTTATAAGTATCTTTCTCTTATTCCCTCACATATGGTGAGAACGCGCACGGCAGATGTACCCAATCATGGAAGGGATGCTCCCCCTGTTGCTAGAGGCCTAGGCAGGGGCCGAGGGAGGGCTCCAGCTCGTGGTAAAGGACAAAGACGTCTTAGAGTTCAGTTATACCACAAGTGGATCCAGTAGAGGATCCTATTATTGAGAAACAGGGCGAGGTGCCTGCAGTAGAGCCATCCCCGGTGGATTTCATGTCTGCATCGGGATTCCAGGAGGTCATGGGCTGTATGTTGCGGTTCATGGATTCTATGACTCAAGGCTGGTTTATTTCCAGTAGACCCCTCCACATCTCAGGCGGGAAGGGGAGCACAGACCCCGCCACATATCAGGAGGTAAGGGGAGCACAGACCCCTACCGCTCAGGCTCCAGGGCATGCAACAACCGTATATCAGATCTCGGGCGCACTACCCCTGGGTGGGGCCCAGCCAGTTGCAGTAGCTATATCTGAGCCCAGACGAGCTGCGGTCGGCGAGCCGCAGAAGCTATTGGATAGATGGACCAGACTACATCCTCCTGTCTTTGGAGGTGAGCGACATGAGGACCCCCAAGACTTTATTGATCAGTGCAGGGACAGACTGCACAACATGAGAATATTGGAGTCCCACGGGGTGGATTTTACTCCTTTTCAGCTGGAGGGCAGTGCACGTATGTTGTGGCAGTCATATCTAGTCGGCAGATATTAAAACATAGGATTTCGGAGTGAAATGAGACAGTTACTCGCATAATTAAAAATTTAAGTTGGAAAAGTTGACTGGATATTCACTTATGTGTAAACGACCTCGGAATTGAATTTTGATAATTTAAATAGCTCCGTTTGGTGATTTTGGACTTAGGAGCGTATCAGGAAAATTATTTGGAAGTCCGTAGTAGAATTAGACTTGAAATACCGAAAGTTGAATTTTTGGGAAGTTTGACCGGGGGATTGACTTTTTGATATCGAGGTCGCAATTCGATTCTGGAAATTTTAATAGATCTGTTATGTCAATTATGACTTGTGTGCAAAATTTGAAGTCATTCCAGATTGATTTGTTGTGTTTCGGCACAAGATATAGAATTTGAAGGTTTAAAGTTCATAGATTTTGATTTGAGGTGCGATTCATTGTTTTGATGTTATTTGAGGTAATTTGAGTTTTCGACTAAGTTCGTATGATATTTTAGGACCTGTTGGTGTATTTGGTTGAGGTTCCGGGGGTGGGTAAGTTTTGGATGGTTAACGGGTTGGATTTTGGACTTGGAACTCTGTCGGAATTTTTTTGATGCACTATCTGGTTTCCTTCATCGCGTTCGTGAAGAGGAACTGAGAGGCTGACAATATTTGCTCTTCGCAATCACGAAGAGAAGAACGCGTTCGCGAAGGGTGGACTTGGTGAGCATCGCGAACGCGAGAGGTGTTACGCGTTCGCGAAGAAGAGAGGAAGTAGCTGAGGACCCCAGGCAATTTTTCTATGTGTTCGCGTAGGGGGTGTCGCGTTCGCGTAGTGAGGGGAAACGAAGAATCGCGTTCACGATTGGTTGAACGCATTCGCGTTGAAGGCATTGAGGCAGAGGCACTTTGTGCTTCACAAACGCGAGTGTTATGTCGCGCTCGCGTTCGTGTTCCCATTTTCCATTTTGGCGGATTGGAGCTCGGGAAGAGGCGATTTTCGGGAGGTTTTCAAGGAAAATAATGGGGTAAGTGTTCTTAACTCAATATTTGTTAAATTACCTGAATCCATGGTTGTTTTTAACATTTAATTGGTGAATTAAATTGAAAAATTATGAAAACCCTCTTGGTTTAATTTGGAGTTTTAAGGGTCGAGTTGATGTCGGATTTGAGTAAACTTTGTATGGTTGGACTCGTGGTTGAATGGACGTTCATATTTTGTAACTTTTGTTCGGTTCCGAGACATGGTCCCCACGAGCGATTTTTGAGTGTAATTTCGGATTTTGTGAAAAAAATTAGTATTTTAATATGGAATAAATTCCTATAATTTGGGTTGACTGAATCAAATTAATTGTGACTAGATTCGAGCCGTTCAAAAGTTGTTACGCGCAGAATGGAATTTTTGGAGCATTGTTTAGCTTGCTCGACATTGGATTCAGCTTGTTCGAGGTAAGTAACTCTTCTAATATTGGAGCTGAGGCTATGAACCCTGAATATACGTATTATGTGAATTGTTTGGAGGTGACACACATGCTAGCTGTAATGGCCCAACCGGTCGTTTTAACTTTTAGAACCCCGTTCCCCTAAATAAAACTTTTCGTATGTTCTTTAAATGATTTATGACTTGCGGGGATGGTTAGTTCGGGATTTGAAAGTGTTTGGGTTGAAATCGGAACACTTGGTTCCTTAAGTTGGCTTTAAAAGACCAAGTTTGACTTTGGTCAATATTTTGAGCAAACAAACTCGGATCAGTATTTTGACAGTTTCGGTAGGTCCGTATCGTGATTTGGGACTTGGGCGTATGCCGGGAATCAAATTCCGAGGTCCCTAGCCCGAGATATGGAATTTTGATGAAAAATTAAAAGTTTAAGTTTAAATAGTGACCGGATGTCGAATTATGTGCAAACGACCCCGGAACAGAATTTTGATGATTCCATCAGCTCTGTATGTTGATTTTGGACTTAGGAGCGTGATCGGAATTTTATTTGGAAGTCCGTAGTGAAATTAGGCTTGAAATGGCTAAAATAAGAATTTAAAATTTGGAAGTTTGACCGGGGAGTTGACTTTTTGATATCGGGGTCGGAATCCAATTCTGAAAATTTTCACATCTCCGTTATGTCATTTATGACTTGTGTGCAAAATGTGAGGTCTATCGGACTTGATTTGATAGGTTCCGGCATCGAATGTAGAAGTTGAAAATTCTTAGTTTCATTAAGCTTGAATTGGGGTATGATTCGTGGTTTTAGCATTGTTTGATGTGATTTAGAGGTTCGACTAAATTCGTATAATATTTTAGGACTTGTTGGTATATTTGGTTGAGGTCCCGAGGGCCTCGGGTGAGTTTCGGATGGTTAACGGATCAAATATTGGACTTAACAGCTGCTGCAATTATTCTCTTCTGCTAGAAATTTTGGGTTGTGATCGAGCCCAAGATCGAGCACAAGATCGAGGCCCAAAATCGAGGCCCAAGATCGAGCTTCCAAGATCGAGCTCCCGAGATCGAGCTCCCTTGATCGAGCTCCCAAGATCGAGCACCCCTGATCGAGCTCCCAAAATCGAGCTCCCCTGATCGAGCTCCCTGATCTGACTGGACAAATCTATAAGTTATAAAAACAGAGGCATTCGACCCTTTTGCCATTTTTGACAAACTTGAGCTTCAACAGAGGCGGCTTTTGACAGATTTTCAAGGAAAGACATTTGAGGTAAGTTATTCCAACTCAGATTTGGTCTATATACACAAATATATCATTGTTTTCACCATTTAATTAGTGTTTTGAGATTGAAATTTGAAAAAATTGAAAAATCTCATAGAAACGAATTTTTGAGATTTCGGTATCGATTCAGAGTCGGATTTGAGTGAAACTGGTATGGTTGGACTCGTAGTTGAATGAGTTTTCGGATTTCATAACTTTCGCCGGATTCCGAGATGTGGGCCCCACAGACGAAATTTAATTAATTTCGGGATATTTCTTGAAAATGTAGTTTTTTTTTTAGAATTGATTCCTATAAATTTTAGTGATTGTATCGAATTATTTATGGTTAGATTCGAGCCAATCAAAGTTGGATAATCGAGGAAAGGGCCTTCTAGTGAATTAAATTGGAGCAAATTGAGGTAAGTCTCTTGTCTAATCTTGTGAGGGGGGAAATTTACCCCATAGATGATTAAATTAAATAATTATTGCTAATTGCGGGGGCTACGTATGCACGAGGTGATAAGAGTCCATGCGTAGCTTCTATTAATGCTAAAGTTCGGGTAGTTTAGGACTCAAAACATGAATTACTTGTGTAAATTGTATTCTTTATTAATTAAAATATTTGATGTATATATTGTGAATTGTTATGAAAGGTAGAAAATTATGAAATTTTCATATGCTTTTTTTTTTTTTTAGATTAATTAATTGTTGAAATAAATTGTTATCCTCTCGAACAAAATTTTACAATAAATACTCTTATTCCGGAGGTACATAAGAAAATGTCCTCCTTTCTTGTGGATCGGGCCGAACGCCTCGGCAGGATAGATGCATCTATGGATCGTGCCGCACGTCCCTTGGCAGTGTACACGAAACTCTGGATCGGGCCGTACGAACTCGGCAGAAATCGTGCTAAATAATAATAATAATTACACGGTACTTGGACAATTTATTACAACTTGTAAAGCTATTTGATAGATTGGAAATTTATTGAAATTGAATTGCAGCTTGTAAAGCTATTTCATAAATTGGAAGTTTTATCTGAATTGAAGAAATTTAATTAATATATTGAGAATTATTAGAATTGAAGGAATTTAATTACTTTTGTTGGTTCAATAAAATTATTGTTAACTCTGTGAATCACGTTGATATAAATATTTCTATTTTTATGATTATTTTATAGTCGGCCATCTCGACTCTACCTCTTTGAGATTAGGCTTGATACTTATTGGGTACACGTTATTTTCGTACTCATACTGCACTTGCTGCATATTTTATTGTGCAAGTTCATATATGTATAGAGGCCTTGTTGGCGTAGAGGTGTGGTTAATAATTGTGGGGACATAGGTGAGTTGCATTCTATATTATGATCCGCAGCTAACAGAATCTCCTTTAGAGTTATTATATTTTCCTGTCTAATTTATATTCTGGACAGATGCTGTATTTTATTTTAATTCCCTAGTAAATGCTCATGCTCTTGTGACACCGGGTTTTGGGAATAGTTGTGAATTGTTTAGAAATTTAGTTGCTAAAAATATTTATCATTTACTCTATGAGTTTTATCTTTACTATTTCATTGAATAATTTTTTTTTATTTCAAAAATACTAAAATGGGTAATTAAGTTAATTGATTATGGTTGGCTTGCCTGACAGTGGTGTCCGGCGCCATTATGACCTTTTTGGATTTTGGGTCGTGACACTAGGTGACGGGCGTGTGGGCATACACCATAGAAATTGTGACGAAATTATTTCGTGGAATTTTGTAGGCAAATAATCTTGGCATTTTCCATGCAGTTTTATGTGTTAAAGAAATTGAGCTGAGAATCATATTAAAAATCATGTTGAGGCTATGTGCCAGTATTATTAGGACCCGCATAGGTCATATTGCTGTGAATTATTTTTTAAAATTGAAAATTTATATTCAGTCATATTCATTTCATTGCATATTATATCGAGTCTCTATTGTTATTTATTGATACATCATATCATCATTTTTGGGCTTATTTTCATAACATTGTGAACCCGAGAAACTGGAGAGATTGATAACTGAGTGAGCCCGAGGGCCTGATTGTGAGGATAATTATGAGATCGGATTGTACGCCGCAGCAGGCCAGATTTGCTTATTATAGCACCTGAGTTGTCCGTGCGGATCCAGATATTATTATAGCACGTGAGTTGTCCGTGCGGATCCAGAGATTGATATTATAGCACGTAAGTTGTTCGTGCAGCACGTGAGTTGTCCATGTAGATTATAGCTCTTGGGATGAAGGAGCCCCTCCGGAGTCTATACACACCCCCAGTGAGCGCAAGTACCTACTGAGTGCGAGTGCCGAGCGATTGGGAGGACTGAGTGATTGGGAAGACTGAGTGACTGGGAGGACTGAGTGACTGGGAGGACTGAGTGAAATGATACTCTGAGAGTATGCATATGATTTTATCACTGAGGTGCATCGCATTGACATGCACACATGAAATACATGCATAGAGATGTATTTTCCTCATGTTGTACAGTATCACATCATTCATGATTTCTCACACATGTTGATAGATGGGCATAGTGATGCATTTGTTTTTATTCGGGTTATCTGGAAAGAAAATTAAACATCTCATTTATTATTGAAAGGATTTTGGGAAAATTATTGTTTTCAAACTTATTCATATTTTTGGCAGTTTCGGTAAACTAATTGGGTTTTCACTGATGTACTTGAAAGGAGGAACTATTTTTAGAAATCATGATCTAGCTGAGCATTTTATCTCTGAGTTACTTCTTGTATTATTTGCTTTACGTTGTTATGGACTGTTGTGGACTATTGGTTTTGGACCTAACCTTGGTAAAAGCTCGTCACTACTTTCAACCTAAGGTTAGGTTTGTTACTTATTGAGTACATAGGATCGGTTGTACTCATACTACACTTCAGCACCTTGCGTGCAGATGTTGGCTGCTAATGTTGTTGTGTTCGATGGGAGCTGGATATGAAGATGTACCTGCATTCCGATTGTAGCTGCCTCTTGTTCATGGTAGCCTTAGATTTTTAACAATCTGTTCATGTACATTTCGAACAGATGATGTATTATTCCATACCAATTTTGTAAATTCTATTCTTAGAAGCTCATGATTTGTACTACGAGTTCTTGGGGACTGTATAAGGTTAAGATAATTATTTACTCAAATTGCTTTATTAATCGTTATTGGAATTGGTTAGTGGTTAAGTGGCTTACCTATCGTGTGGGTTAGGTGCCATCACGACTAGTCGAATTTTGGGTCGTGACAAGGTGGTATCAGAGCTCTAGGTTCATAGGTTCTATGAGTCATGAGAAAATGTCTAGTATAGTCTTGCGGATCGGTATGATGACGTCCATACTTATCTTCGAGAGGCCACGGGGCATTTAGGATATATACTTCCCATATTTCTTTCCTTATCGTGCTGAATTGATTCAGCTTGAAATATAACTATTTGAATTCCTTCCACGCATTCGTATGCGCACATGAGCGCTCGGTATCAGCCGTGCATCATCGGCTTCTGATTCTATGAACGAGGCTCAAGATGTGTATTATGTGTTTTGGTGATGAGCTAGACTGGAGGACTTGAGGCCATGGTTATACTGCAGATTAAGCTCGGTAGCTTCAGTTATTATCACGGCCTATAATTCCCACCTTCGGTACCGTGATGGCACCTAATATTTTACTTGCTAGTCAAGCCAACGTTAGAATAATATTATCTATTTTAAAACAATTTTTAAATTTATTAATAACAAAGAAACAAATGAGGAAATAAGGTCTGAAATGTAGTGAATAATCCATAAAAATAACGGTGTCTAAATACCATCCCAGAATTGGTGTCACAAGTGCACGAGCTTCTAGAATAATACAAATAAAGGTCTGAATAAAATGAAGCTGTCTGAAAACACACACACAGCTAAAGTAAAGTAGACGGGGACTTCAGAATTGCGGACGTCGTGCAGTTATACCTCAAGTCTCCTTTGGTAGCTGAAATCCGAGCAAGTCTGTGGTACTCCACTGGGACCAACTCCGAAATCTACACAAGAAGTACAGAGTGTAGTATCAGTACAACCGACCCCATGTACTGGTAAGTGTTGAGCCTAACCTCGACGAAATAGTGACGAGGCTAAGGCAGGTCACTTACATTAACCTGTACGCAATAATAGTAATAACCACAATAATATAATTAAATCAGGTAACTCATTTCTAATAGTTGAAGCCAACTCAGCAGTCATAACCAATTATTCTTTCAACCAATTTTCGTTGCAGCGTGCAACCCGTTCCCACAATATATTCATTTTCAACCCTCCAATATATTTATTTTAGTCAAGTATATATATAGACTTTTAAATAAGTCTGTTGCAGCGTGCAATATGATCCCCTAATATAGATTTTTAAATAAGTCTGTTGCGGCGTGCAATCCGATCTCCCAATATAGATTTTTAAATAAGTCTGTTGCGGCGTGCAATCCGATCCCCCAGTATACATATATTTACTTTTATTTCTGTTGCGGCATGCAACCCTTTCCCCTAATATAACTTTAAACAACTCATAAATGTAATAAATATTACTCCAATAATTACCAAGTCCATTGAGAAACTATTAAGCATCAAGGTATACAATAATTATTATTTATTTATGAACAAACAATGGCAATTAGCTATTAATTGTGAAAATCGTGGAGAAAATAAGTAATTTAATATTTAATGTGCTAAATGTCAACTAACAATTAAGACACATAATTCAACTAGCATGTAGCAATTATTGTAGAAATTTCAGAATTTATATTTGACAAAGAATATGAGAGAAACAATTATTATAACAATTAATTCGTATATTAAAGCAAATTTAGGATTTTCAAATAATTGTGCAAACAATTAATTTGACGACGTATAGACACTCGTCACCTCGCCTATATGTCGATCACATGCATTTCACATAACAAATAATTTAAGGGTTTCATTCCCTCAAGTCAAGGTTAACCACGACACTTACCTCGCTTTGCAAATTCCAATAAATTATTCGACCACAGCTTTTCCTTTTGAATTTATCTCCAAAAGCGTCAAATTTATTCATAAACAATTCGATATACTCAATACGAATCATAGGAATTAATTCCATATGAATTTACTAATTTTCCGGATAAAAATCCGAAATTAATTTTAATATTCGACAGTGGGACCCACGTCTGAAATCCCGAAAAAACTCGCGAAATTCGAACACCCATTCTACTACGAGTTCAACCATACAAAAGTTATCCAATTCCGATGTCAAATGTACTTTCAAATCTTAAATTTTTGTTTTTGGAATATTTTATAAATATCTGATTTTTTCACCTTAAATTCACGGATTCATTATGTAAATGAGTATAGAATCATGAAATATAATCAATATAGGATAAGGAACATTTACCCCAATGTTTTTCCGTAAAAATCGCCCAAGAATCGCCTTACCCGAGCTCAAAAATGGAAAATGGTTGAAAATCCAGAACTTAAGTTCAGTTTCTCGGATTTTTACCTTATGTGATCGCGTACAATGCTTCGCGATCGCGAAGCACATTTTTGGCTGCCCAGCTTTTTGCTCTTAACACCACGCGAATGCGATGCTTTGACTCACAGACTTACGCGATCACAAAGGTCCTCACGCGATTGCACTGAGTGAAGCGCATGGCTCAGCTTTAGCCTCTTTAACTCTACGCGAACGCGACCTTGGCCACGCGTTCATGAAGAACCACTCCACACCCCTACGCGATCGCGTCCTCAAATTTGCAAATGCGCAGAACAACTTTGGATGGCCTCTCAGATTGCCTTACGCGATCGCGAACGACCTCACGCGATCGCGAAGAGTAAAATTTCTGCAACAAAACACGAGAAATCTGCCATTTTCCTTATGTCCAAAATGGTCCGTTGAGCATCCGAAACTCACCAGAACCCTCGGGGCTCCAAACCAACCATGCACACAAGTCCTAAAACATCATACAAACTTGCTCGCGCGATCAAATCGCCAAAATAACACCTAGAACTATGAACTGAACACCAAATAGAACAAAATTTTCAAGGAAACTTTAAAACTTATATTTTTCCAACCGGACGTCCGAATCACGTCATGTCAGCTCCGTTTCTCACCAAATTCGGCAGACAAGTCATAAATATTATAGTGGACCTATACCGGGCTCCGGAGCCAAAATACAGACCCGGTGTCAATAAATCCAACATCAGTAAATTCTTAAAAGTTATTAAGCTTTCAAACTTTTAATATTTCTTCAAAATTCCATATCTCGGGCTAGGGACCTCGGAATTCGATTCCGGGAATACGCCCAAGTCCAAAATAATGATACGGACCTACCGGAATTGTCAAAACACTGATTCGAGTCTGTTTGCTCAAAATATTGACCAAAGTCAACTTAGTTGAGTTTTAAAGCTCTATTTCATATTTTAATCTATTTTTCACACAAAAACTTTCCGGAAATTATACGGACTGTGCACGCAAGTCGAGGAATAACAAATAGTACTTTTCAAGGTCTTAGAACACGGAGTTACTTATTAAATTTAAAGATGACACTTTGGGTCATCATAGTTATAACTTGTACATTTGGACTCATATGTCCGGTAATGTCCCTTCGAATGGAATTTGAGGCTCGATGAGCGGTGGAATGGACTTGTGATGCATACGATGTAACTGCGAGATGTGTTAAGACGATTTGAATGTGACGAGAAGTGTTTCTATGAAATGTAAAGGAAAGGCCATTGGGTGCTTGATTTTAGTTTTGATGTAACATACAGTCTCGAGTATTAATGTTTTGAAAGATCTTTCACGTTGTTAAATTTTAGGACAAATTAAATTCTCATGTATGGTTAGTGAGTTTGAACTCAAATAAACTAAGTGATTTCATAGTAAATGTGGTTGTGAAAAGGGTATAACAAGATGCCAATTTTAGGCTAAGCATGTGGGTTATCTCCTGCGGAGTAATCTGTAGGTGTGTTCCTTATAATATGAATGGAGAGTTTCTCTTCTGCCAGCAGGGCATATGTGATGAGATTTGAATTTGAATCTGGTTGAGAAAGTTGACTTGAGTGTTAAGAGAATAAATGCGAGCTTATCGGATGATTGAGGTATTTTATGGTTGGTGTTGCATGAGCTTGAGAAGAATTTTTGTTGTACTGATTGCGGTATTATGGCGGTAATAGAGTATGGATCTTATGAGTTAACGAGTGTTTAAAATTATGGCTTTGAGCCAAGTGGGGGAGTCTGCTATTGACAATTCAATTCATGGTTTTGTGTCAAATTTGTTTGTTTTGGTCAGAAGTATATTGTTTAGAGGTTGCGACCTATTTAAGGTGACTATTTTTTTAAAACTTAGTGGAGGCACTAGTTGCGTTAATTAATTGTGATTTTCTACCTGATGGGATCAAATGGAAGGCTTTCGGCAGATCGGATATGTATTCTACTTTTGACTCAAAATGATTATGAGGTTCTCGTATTTTCATATGATGGCATGATAGATGCGGTGTGTTGTGTGGGATTAAGGTTGGCATGTGCAAGGTCATAGTTTAGTTTTGAAAGGGAGGTCATAAATTCTTAGAGGACATGGACAATTTTCGATGTTTAGATGAATGTTATAACTATTTGGTATTGCATGAGTAGAGCATACATTTCAGAAGGCGCACTACGTTTTGAATTATGGATATTTCATAGGTATTGCGGTATTTTCTTGGTTGATCGACTGCTGATTTTAAGATGTTGCTATGTGGCACGAAAGAATGGGAGAAATATTCCTCGTGGGATGATTGTGTATGAAAGATGTGTTAGACATTCGGACGGTGGAGATGGAATCAGAAATAGTGATTCGTATGTTCTATGGATTTGGAAACTGGAGTTCTCAGGAGCAGATTGTTTCGTGGTTGTGGACTGTAAAGTTATGGCCAAAGCTAGCCAGATGATAATATGTATTATGACTCAATTATTTTGGATATTCAGAGGGTTATTTATCTATTTGTGGGTAACCAAAGTTGATTTAGGGGTCCATTGGTAGGCCCAATTAGGATGTATATTCTACACCAAGTCGGATTAGTTGGCTCCATACTGCTATTTTTGAGGGATGTGCCATTAGGTTGATGTTGAGCTTATTCTTGTTCTGGAATGATCGGTGAGTTACTCTTTTATGCTACGAGGAGTTGTGATTTATTGGTTATATGCACACATGATGCGGTTCTATTGGGGGCCTTATGGTGGAATTTGAACGAGATGAGCATTTGGGTATTGCATGATTGATTGCGTATTGGTTATGTTCTTTCAGGTTTTGTGTGGCATTGTATCATTTGCCTCTCTGTGGTTATTGATTTTGAGCGGGGTGGCTCGGGGTATATAATATGGACCAACGTTTGGATGGGGTCACGCATTACAGCGAAGTTATGTTAAGGTATGAACCTTGTGTTAGAATCGGGTGATGATTCTACGGTGTGTGATGGATTTCAACATTTCGTTGTGGCGGTACTTGTTAATCTTGCGGGGCAGTTCTCTCATTTGAGTCATTTACATAACTGAGTACATTTGAATTGTTGCGTATTAGCGCACGGATGGCACGAGTTGTGGCTCTGAGTTATATTGATGTGGCATATCTGTGGGATAGTTGTGTTTAATAATATAAGGTCATTGGACCTAGAATGGGTACTATCAGGTTTGATTTCGGTATATTCGGGAGGATAATACTAAAAGTCGGCTTAGAAAGTAATTATGGTTCAGGTTGGGGCGAGATAGCTCCATGACTTGTTGATCTGATAAGGGGTTACGAGATTCTGCGTGTTTATTTTTTTATCATTGGCAGTGTACGAAGGTTTCGGAATGAGGTTCTGTTGAATGCGGGGTTTTATACTAGTACTTGGTTGGTTTTGAGTAGTTACTGTGATTAGAAATGGTGCTACGAGTATGCGAGTTGTATAGTATGTAATGTGATTATATCTTGGATTATGGTTATGGCTGGATATAACTTGTTCGGGCTTATACAGTGTGTAGATGTGAGATTCGGGTCTTGAAAAGAATTCTGGATGTTAAAAATTTGGCTCCAAGGTTTATGGGCTATGGTTAAATTATTGATTTTCAGTTATGTTGTGTGGTCAGGCCTATATAGAATAGGGTGACGGGAGACCATCCCCGGGTATGTGCGTGGTAAGGTGGAATAGAGATTTGAAGGTTAAGAACAACTTTTGGCACGTTCGAGGATGAACGTATGTTTAAGTGGGGGAGAATGTAATGACCCGACCGGTCGTTTTGAGTATCATAGCCCCGTTCCCCATTTACTGCTCAATTTATGCCTTACAGTTGATTTATAACTTATCGGGTTAGTTGGTTTGGGTCCGGAAGGATTTCGGAGTGAAATGAGATACTTACTCGCATAATTAAAATTTTAAGTTGAAAAAGTTGACTGGATATTTTCTTATGTGTAAATGACCTCGGAATTGAATTCCAATGATAAAAATAGCTCCGTTTGGTGATTTTGGACTTAGGAGCGTGTCCAAAAAATTATTTGGAGGTCCGTAGTAGAATTAGGCTTGAAATGCCGAAAGTTGATTTTTGGAAAGTTTGACCGGGGGTTGACTTTTTTGATATCGGGGTCGGAATTTAATTCTGAAAATTTTAATAGGTCCGTTATGTCAATTATGACTTTTGTGCAAAATTTGAAGTCATTCAGGATTGATTTGATGTGTTTCGGCACAAGATATAGAATTTGAAAGTTTAAAGTTCATAGATTTTGATTTGAGGTGCGATTCATCGTTTTGATGTTATTTGAGGTGATTTGAGGATTCGGCTAAGTTCGTATGATATTTTAGGACATGTTGGTGTATTTGGTTTAGGTCCCGGGGGCCTCGGATAAGTTTCGGATGGTTAACGGGTTGAACTTTGGACTTAGAACTCTACCGGAATTTTTCTGATGCACCATCTGGTTTCCTTCATCGCATTCGTGAGTGGAGCCTCGCGTTCGCTAAGAGGAACTGAGAGGCTGGCAATATTTTCTCTTCACATTCGCAAAGAGAAGAACGCGTTCACGAAGGATGGATTGGGTGTGCATCGCGAACGCGAGAGGTGTTACGCGTTCGCGAAGAAGAGAGGAAGCAGCTGAGGACCCCAGGTTGAGGACCCCAGGGGGAACGAAGCATCGCGTTTGAGATTGGTTGAACGTGTTCGCGCAGAAGGCATTGAGGCAGAGGCACTTTGTGCTTCACGAACGCGAGGGTTATGTCGCGTTCGCGGAAGAGGAATTTGGACGGGAACCATTTTGTGATTCGCGAACGCGAGGCACTGACCGCATTCGCGAAGAAGAAAAGCCTGGGCAGTGAGTTTAAGTTCTGAAAATGGGACTTCGTCCCATTTTCCATTTTGATGGATTGGAGCTCGGGAAGAGGCAATTTTTGGGAGTTTTTCAAGAAAAACAACGTGGTAAGAGTTCTTAATTCAATATTGGTTAAATTACCCGAATCCATGGTTATTTTTAACATTTAATTGGTGAATTAAGTTGAAAATTTGAGAAAACTCTCTTGGTTTAATTTGGAGATTTGAAGGTCGAGTTGATGTCAGATTTGAGTAAAATTTGTATGGATGGACTCATGGTTGAATGGGCGTTCATATTTTGTAACTTTTGTCGGATTCCGAGACGTGAGCCCCACGGGTGATTTTTGAGTGTAATTTCGGATTTTGTGAAAAAAAATTAGTATTTTGATATGGAATAAATTCCTATAATTTGGGTTGACTGAATCAAATTAATTGTGACTAAATTCGAGTCGTTCGGAAGTTGCTACGCGCAGAATGGAATTTCTGAAGCATTGTTTAGCTTGCTCGATATTGGATTCGGCTTGTTCGAGGTAAGTAACTCTTCTAATCTTGGAGTTGAGAGTATGAACCATGAATATACGTATTATGTGAATTGTTTGGAGGTGATATACATGCTAGGTGGCAGGCGTGTGGGCGTACACCATAGAAATTGTGACGTAATTGTTTCGTGGAATTTTGTAGTCAAATAATTTTGGCATTTTTCATGCAGTTTTATGTGTTAAAGAAATTGAACTGAGAATCATATTAAAAATCATGTTGAGGCTATGTGTCAGTATTATTGGGACCCACAAAGGTCATATTGCTGTGAATTATTTATTTTAAATTGAAAATTCATACGCAGTCATATTCATTTCATTGCATATCATATCTCAGTCTCTGTTGTTATTTATTGATACATCATATCATCATTTTTGGGCTGATTTTAATGACATTGTGAGCCCGATAGACTGGAGAGATTGATGATTAAGTGAGGCCGAGGGCCTAATTGTGAGGATAATTATGGGATGAAAGTAGGCCAGGCTGGCTTATTATAGCACGTGAGTTATCTATGCGGATCCAGATATTATTATAGCACGTAAGTTGTCCGTGCGGATCCAGATATTATTATAGTACGTGAGTTATTCGTGCAGCATGTGAGTTGTCCGTGCGGATCCAAATATTGATATTATAGCACGTGAGTTGTTCGTGCAACACGTGAGTTGTTCGTGCAGATTATAGCGCTTGGGTTGAAGGAGCCCCTCCGTAGTCTGTACACACCCCCAGTGAGCGCAGGTACCTAGTGAGTGCGAGTGCCGAGTGCGAGTGCCAAGCGATTGAGAGTACTGAGTGATTGGGAGGACTAAGTGATTGGGAGGACTGAGTGACTGTGAGGACTGAGTGACAGGGAGGACTGAGTGAAATGATACTCTGAGAGTATGCATATGATTTTATCACCGAGTTGCATCGCATTGACATGCACACATGATATATATGCATATAGATTATTTTTCTCATGTTGTACAGTATCACATCATTCATGATTTTCCATACATGTTGACAGATGGGCATAGTGATGCATTTGTTTTTATACGGGTTATCTGGAAAGAAAACTAAACATCTCATTTATTATTGAAAGGATTTTGGAAAAATTATTGTTTTCAAACTTATTCATATTTTTGGCAGCTTCAGTAAATTATTTGGGTTTTAACTGATGTACTTGAAAGGAAGAACTATTTTTAGAAATCATGATTAACTGAGCATTTTATCTCTGAGTTAGTTCTTGTATTATTTGCTTTACGTTGTTATGGATTGTTGTGGATTATTGGTTTTGGACCCGACCTTGGTAAAAGCTCGTCATTATTTTCAACCTAATGTTAAGTTTGTTACTTATTGAGTACATGTGGTCGGTTGTACTCATACTACACTTCTGCACCTTGCGTGCAGATATTGACTGTTGATGTTGCTGTATTCGATGGGAGCTGGATCTGAAGATGTACCTGCATTCCGGTTGTAGCTGCCTCTTGTTCATGGTAGCCTTAGATTTATAACAATCTGTTCATGTACATTTCAAACAGATGATGTATTATTTCATACTAATTTTGTAAATTCTATTCTTAGAAGCTCATGATTTGTACTGCCGGTTCTTGGGGAATGTATAAGGTTAAGATAATTATTTGCTTAAATTGCTTTATTAATCGATATTGGAATTGGTTAATAGTTAAGTGGCTTATCTAGCGGGTAGGTTAGGTGATATCACGACTAGTCGAATTTTTAGCTGTGACATAAATTTAATCATGAAACTATATAGTTAGATAGGATTCGTAGTTACCAAATCTCCTCGTAATTAAATCTCAATAGTAAGGATAATTAAAAAACAAACAAAAAAGCTAAGTGAAAATAAGAAGTGATATTATGTGGGGCAACGCATCCACTAAGTCACATGCCACCGAAATTTGATGCAAGTCAAAGGACAAATAAAAGACCTCATAATTTTGGAGCTTTCAGAAGTATCCAAACTGAAACTATGATAGTGATTTCAATTATCACAAACTACACTATTATCTCCGGTTTCAAAATAAAAAAATTTAGTTGTCTTTGAAATTATAAATATTAAGAAAATAATTAATTGACTATTCACTAATATTAGTAAAATAGTTAAATAACTCTTGTTCAGTGTTTATTTTTGTAGTAGCTGAAACTTTACACTTCAAAACGAAAGCTATCCAAATTTTCGGTGATGAAGACCGTATAATAAGGCTTTTTCTATAAATGTGTTTGCCTATATAATTCGGGGAAAAAAATTTAAATAAGGTAAAATTGTATAATTGAAATAGAACTCTAACTAAAGGAATAGAAAGCGCTCGAAATAAGAAATTCTCCTAAACCTTAAAGTTGTAGAATAAGTTAAAAGGACTCCTAAAAACCGAAAAGAATTGCAATTTTTGCCTTATGTGTGGTTTAAATATGTGTAGTTTAAATAGGAAAAGAATTCTACCCTCAGGTGATTTACAATTATATCCTCAAATTTATAAAAATATTTAAGGTTATAAAAGTCGATTAATATTTCGAGGATATTTTAGTTGTTCAACATTTAGCATAAATTATTCGTGCTTTTATAAAAATAAAAAATATATAGATAGATACTATGAACGTTGGTATTATTAGTGTTCACGAAGTATATGCCTAAGCATATAAATAATATGATTCAATACTATAGAGGACCACGATTTCATAGCAAATTCGAAAATATTAAACTTATGAAAAATACATATCTCAAGAGATTTAGACTCAACTTTCATCTAATTAGTCAATCTATAAATATTTAATACCCTTCTTATATATGTGTTGCTCTAGTGGTGAGCACCCTCCACTTCCAATTAAGAGATTGTGAGTTCGAGTTACCCCAAGAGCAAGGTGGGGAGTTCTTGGAGGGAGGGAGCCGAGGGTCTATCGGAAACAGCCTCTCTACCCCAGGGTAGAGGTAAGGTATGCGTACACACTACCCTCCCCAGACCCCACTAATGAAATTATACTGGGTTGTTGTTGTTATATATGGGTAAGACAATTTATTTTAAATAATTTCCTATGTGGTCCTAAGGCATAAACATGATAAGGATACAAGTTTTAGTATTTTCATAAAACGAGTAAATGCAGGTAGAGAATTTTTAGATATTGGTAAACTATCATACACAAATTTTATGTACCTCTCAATCGAACAGTACTCCTACAATGTTTTTGTACAATGAAGCAAATTGGATAAAGAACCATTAGAGCAAATCTACACCCATAAACATGATTAATATTTATTATTTTGAAACTTTCAATGATTTACTAATTTTATTTTATAACACAAATATATTTTTTTGAATATTATTTATGTTATTTTTAGAAAATTGATTCTCGTCAATACGGGATACATGTCCAACGTGTGTTCACTACGACTTGTTATAAAAAACATTTCTTAGAATTGACATATCTATCAGTGGCGATCTAGCATTATTGTTGTATTCATTTGAGCTCATAACTTTTAAGTTACGTTTAAATTTATCAATAACACAAAAAAGGTGATGTTCAGTGGTTGAATCTGAGTCCTGAACTCATAAAATTAAAATTTTGAATCTGCACTGAAAAATAAAAATTAAAACTTTGAGTCTGAACTGACAAATAAAAATTAAAATCTTGAATCTGAAGTTGCGCACTGTAGCACTTTCAGCCCGCATGATTGCACATGCCAAGGAACAGTTACTTGCTAGAACCCCCCCCCCCCCCCCCAAATGAAATTGAACATGTGCATTTATTCGCATTAGGTATACATAAAAGGGAAATTGTCATCGGGTGACAACATATAATAGGAATTGGCAAACTTTTAGCCTTAGATTACATTTGACATAGGCATCTTGTGATGACTCAAAAATGTCATCTTTAATTTAAATATTCATTTATATGTTTTATGAAGATGTTGGGAGCTTACCTGCTATGAGTTACGTATCACCTGAATAGTTGATGTTAATGTCGTTCATTTTCTAAAAATATATTGCTTATGAAGCCATTGTGAGTATTGTTTTCATGTTATGTTACGTTGATTGGATTATGTATGTGTTGTTAGGATTGGTTTCTGGGATTCTCTGGTCGGTGGATAGGCCCAGTTACAAAGGAAACTCTAACGAAATTTTTGGAAATTTTGGGAGTTAGTAAAATTCAGAAAATTAAAATGTGCGAAAGAAGATATAAGTTATGTTATGTGTTTGGGAGCGGACTCTACTTCTCATTCGAGGACTATTAACATGATCGACACCTATTGGATATGATAATAAGTGTACGAGGTATATTATAAGTGATATGGGATCTAAGGAAAATCATAATTCTAAGCCAAGTTGGAAAATTCCATAATAGACTAAAGTTCCAAATGAGTACGCACAAGACCAAACTATGGACGAGTATATATATATATAAGGAGTTATGTGATGGACAACCTATCAAATGAAATATCTTCGAGTCTAGTTTCTAACGCATCAAACCATTCGTCATTTGGACACCCCTACAAGAAGTTATAACTAAATTACTAAACGCTGGCAGAATTTGTACTACCGCGCCGCCCCACGTGTCGCGCCTCTGGGAAATTCCAGAACGCTCTGAAATTTCATTTCCAGACACTTTTTATACAGTCGCCCCGCGACGCCCCACGCGCCGCGACTGTACAAAAAATGGGTTTTTATGACCCCCGAACCCCATTTCATTTAACTCGATTGGGGTTCATTTGAGGGCAATTTCTGGTATTTTAGAGAGAAGGGAGAGCGATTCTAGAGAGAGGAAAGGGGAGAACTAAAGATTTCACTACTCTTTCTTAAATCAAACCTTGAAATCGCATCAAAGGGTTGCTAAGGCTTCAAAGAGGTAAGAATTATTTTCCTCAATTCTTCAATTTCGAAATCCAACTAGAAAACGGTAATTAGTAAGATGATTCTTGGATGTGAGAGTATTAGTTATACATTCTTGTACCAATAAGGTTTGTGGGAAGATTGTTGGGTTCAAATGGGTAAAAATTAGGTTGAAAATGGTAGAAATCTTCAAAAACTTTAATTGAGGATTTGAAAGGCAATCCGATGTCGGAATTCGATAATTTTTCTATGGTTGAACTCGTATCGGAACGGGTGTTCGGATTTCGTGATTTTCCAAGATTTGAGACGCGGGTCCCACTGTCGATTTTTAAATTAAATTTAGGATTTTAATCTAAAAAATTAGTAAATTCACATGGAATTAATTCCTACGATTTGTATTGAGTATATTGAATTATTTATGACTAGATTTGAGGATTTCGGACACGAATTCGCGAGACAAAGATTTATTAGAATCTTAAATTTGGTTACAAAGCGAGGTAAGTATCGTGGTTAACCTTGACTTGAGGGAATAGAATCCTTAAATTATTTGTTATGTGAAATGCATGTGAACGACGTATAGGCGAGGTGACGAGTGTCTATACGTCGTCAAATTAATTGTTTGTACAATTACTTGAAAAATCATAAATCGTTTTAAATCATGAATTAATTATTATATTAATTATTTCTCTCATATTCTTTGCTCAATATCATGTCTTGAATCCATGCTACAATTGCTACATGCTTATTTGATTTATGTAACTTAATTGCCACTTGACATTTAGCATATTAATTATTAAAATGCTTATTACATCTTTAATTTCCACAATTAACTGCTACTTGTCATCACTTATTTCTAATAAATCATAATTATTGTATGCTTATTGTCTTATAATTTTATATTAATTATTGCATTTATTGGAGTAATTTCTTTTATAAGAATTGATAAATGAATATATTGGAGGAGCGGGTTGCACGCCGCAACGGAAATAAAAGTGAATATATTGGAGGAGCGGGTTGCACGCCGCAACAGAATTGAATATGAATATATTGTGGGATCGGGTTGTACGCGCAACGGAAACTGATTGAAATAATAATTGGTTATGACTGTCGAGTTGGCTATAACTGTTGAAAAGAGACACCGGTTTTATTTATATTATTATTGTTATTATTGTTATTGCGTACAGGTTAATGTATGTGACCTGCCTTATTCTCGTCACTACTTCGTTGAGGTTAGGCTCGGCACTTACTGGGTACATGGGATCGGTTGTACTCATACTATACTCTGCACTTTTTGTGGAGATACTGGAGTTGGTCCCAACGGTATATAGTAGATTTTCTCGGATTCGGCTATTCGCAGGAGACTTGAGGTATAGTTGCATGGCGTTCGCAGTTCTGAAGTCCCCTTCCACTTTATCATAGCTGTGTATTTCTTTCAGACATCTTTATTTTCATTCAGACCTTTATTTGTATTATTCTAGTAGCTCGTGCACTTGTGACACCAATTTTGGGATGATATTTAGACATCGCTATTATTATGGATTCTTCATTACATTTCAGCATTTATTTCTTTGTTATTAATTAATTTAAAATTATTTTAAAATGGCTAATATTATTCTAATGTTGGCTTGCCTAGCAAGTAAAATGTTAGGCGCCATCACGGTTCCGGGGGTGGGAATTTTGGGTCGTGACACATCCCACAAAAATTGACATTATATAGCCAAATCCCTAAAAGAACCTACTTCCCTATATACCAAAACTAGGTCTATTTTCTACTAATTTAATGGGTACGTTCTCACACCATGCGAAAATCCCTACATAAAAAGCTTTGGGAGCCTGCATTTGGGGGAGTTGAGGCCACATTCACTACCATTGCAGTCTGGGTCCAACTGAGAGGTCTTCCCATTGAATTCTATTACATACATGACCCGTATTGATTTATGATGATTAACACATTAAGTGATAAATAAAAATGAGTATTAATCAATTATAATTTAATGATAATCCATATTTGTAAAAGTAGGTATTACGTATTTAATGGATTGATGTAAACAACATATGCATGTCCATTACCTCCATAATCCCTCTCTTTATCGCATCATGCAATACCTCATATGGTTTATTGGTTCAAATATGTCGTCTCGACATCATCCTTTCTTGATCTACTTTGACTACAACTCGATGGTGGTTCTTGCATGTCCTGTCTCTTTATGAGGGCTCTTTTCTTTATAGTAGTTTGCAGATTAATAGTATAACACCGGTTCGTTATTAGACCTAATTCAATCTCTATATAGTTCTTGAGGTATTTTCTTACAAAGTTTTGTTATAGCATCGAATTAATGGTTGATCAAGCAATCACTGACGGAAAATGTAATGACTCGACCGGTCGTTACGTTTCCTAGATCCCCGTTCCTCTAAATAAGACTTCATGTACGTGTTTTTGTTGTTTTATGACTTGCAGGGATGGTTAGTTCAGGTTTGGAAGAGTTCAGATTAAAATCGGAATACTTAGTTCTTTATTATTGGCTTTAAAGGGATAAGTTTGACTTGGGTCAACATTTCTAGTAAATGACCTCGGAACCAAGATTTGACGGTCCCAGTAGGTTCGTATGATGATTTTGGACTTGGGCGTATATTCGGATCGGGTTTTGGATGACCCGGGAGCATTTCGACGCATAAAGTTGAAAGTTGGTGCATTGAAGGTTTTAAAGTTCTTTAAATTTGGTTTGGAGTAGGTTTTGGTATTTTCTAGGTCTATTTGGGATTCCCAGCATGGGAATAGTTCCGTATGGTGATTTTAGACTTGCACGCAAAATTTGGGGTCATTCCGAGTAGTTAAAGTATGAATCGGCGCGCTCGGAGTAAGTTGGAAGAATTTAAAGTTTATAAGTTGATTCTATTGGTTTTTGGTTGCGATTCTTAGTTTAATGTTGTTTTACGCATTCCGAGAGTGTGAGCGAGTCCGTTATATGTTTACAAACTTGTTGGTATGTTTGGACGAAGCCTCAGGGGCCTCGGGTGCTACTCGAACATTGCACGGATCGAGTTAGAGTTCAAAAGGGGTTGTTGTTGCTCAAGAGTTCCTGCACCTGCGAGCTTTTGGCCGCAGGTACGAGCCCGCAGGTGCGACCACTTAGTCGCAGAAGAGGCTTTGGGCATTTGGCCAGTGGTCTGTAGAAGTAGAGAAGCATACGCAGAAGCGGCCTCGCTTCTGCGATGAGGAGTCTGCAGGTGCGAAGAGGCTGCAGATGTGCTCCACCCTCCGCAGAAACGGAGCCAGCCAGCATGGGCTAGGACCACCCCTGCGATGGCTTTTCCACAGGTGCGGCGCCACAGATGCGGTCCCGAGTCCGCAGAAGCGAAAATACTGGAGGAAGTAAGGTCCTTTTAATACGGGACTTAGGCCATTTTTGGTTCATTTATTGCATTCCTTGTGCGATATTTGGAGCTCTTAGAGAGAGGATTTCACCTAGCTATTGGAGGTAAGTAATCTCGATCCAATGTAAGTTAAATACATAGATTATGGGTAGATTGTAACATGTAAAATTGTAAAAATTTTGGGTTTATATGAAAACCCTATGTTTTGATAAAAATGGGATTTAACCACGAAAATGGTTATGGGATTGAGTGAAAATTATATATTTGAGTTCGTGAGGTTATGGGTAACGACTTTCTTCGAAAATTTCCGGAATTCAGACACGTGGGCTCGGGGTGAATTTTGAAGAATCTTCCAATTTGGATTGTGTAATTACTCTAATAGTTAAATTATGAACTTTGGAACATGTATTGATTAATTTATACAATATTTGACTAGTTTCAGATTTTTCGGTACTGAGTTGAGGCTATAGAGTGAATTTGAGCCCGGAAAGCGAGCTTTGAGACAAGGTAAGTCTCTTGCCTAACCTTGTAAGAGGAAATTTACCCCATAGATGATTTAAATTGCTATTTATTTCTAATTGTGGGGGCTATGTTCGCACGAGGCGACGAGAGTTCGTGCTACTAATTATGCTTATGTACGGGTAGTTTAGGACCCGAATTATGAAATACTTGTGATGTTTGCACCCTAATTGTTAATTAAAGTGCCTAAATCATATTAGAACTTGATAGAGGAATTGTCAAATACCAAATTTTACTTACTTGAGTTTTGGCGGGTTACTTGACCGTTAATAGAAATTGTGTTTCTTTGTGTATTAGCCTTGTAACACCTTTTAAACTGAATGTTTATAAAGTATCCTCTCTTCTTGTGGAGTGGACTGAATGCCTTGGCAGTAGATAGATGCATCTATGATTCGTGTCGCACGACCCTCGGCAATATACACATTATTCTGGATCGGGTCGTACGACCTCGGCATAATCGTGCTTGAAAATACTCGGAGTTTAATTATATTTGATATTATTTTATGGCTTGAGAGTTTAAAATTATATATGACAGAAACTGGCTTGGGATTTACCATTTGTGAAAGAATTATTTATTTCCTGCTTGTTATTGAGATATTATTATTATTTACATAAACCATGATCATTTAGAATTTCTGTATTTTTATTGTTAGCCCATAGTAAGTGTCGATGTCGATCCTTCGTCACTACTTCTTCGAGATTAGACTAGATACTTACTGGGTACATGTTGTTTATGTACTCACGCTGCACTTCTGCACTAACCGTGCAGGATCTGAGGCAGGTGCATCTGGCAGTCATACCGATGCGCACCCCCGTTACCGTAAGGCCTAGTGGTGAGCTGCTTCCTAAGTCGACCCGAAGCATCTAGAGTCTCTTTTTTGCACTTATTTTTGTCTATTTTAATTTGAGACAGTAGTTAGATATTTGTATAATCTACTAGTTGCTCATACACTTGTGACACTAGGTCTTGGCATACATACTAGTAGATTTTATGGTTTTGGATTATTCATATCACTATGATTGCACTCGGTTGCTTTTGTTTTATTTATCAAATTTTCTACTTCTTAATCTCTTAGTAAATGGAATTTAATTACTTGGAAATTTATTAAAAAGAGTAATCACGTAGTTAGTTCACCGTTATCTTGCCTAGCGGCGATGTCGGGCGCCATTACGACCTATAGGAGAAATTGGGTCATGACAACATGGTATCAATGCACTAGGTTCACGTAGCTTTCACAAGTTATGAGCAGGCCAAATAGAGTCTTGCGGATCGGTATGGAGACGTCCGTACTTATCTTCGAGAGGCTATAGGGTGTTAGGTAACTACTCTTTATTCATCTCCTATCGTGTAGTTGATGTTGTTATAAGTATCTTTCTCTTATTCCCTCACATATGGTGAGAACGCGCTCGGCAGATGTACCCAATCATGGAAGGGCTGCTCCCCCTGATGCTAGAGTCCTAGGCAGGGGCCGAGGGAGGTCTCCAGCTCATGGTAGAGGACAAAGGCGTCCTAGAGTTGCTCCAGTTATGCCACAAGTGGATCCAGTAGAGGATCCTATTATTGAGCAACAGGGCGAGGTGCCTGCAGTAGAGCCATCCCCAGTGGATTTCATGTCTGCACCGGGATTCCAGGAGGTCATTGGCCGTATGTTGCGGTTCATGGATTCTATGACTCAGGCTGGTTTATTTCCAGCAGACCCCGCCACATCTCAGGGGGAAGGGGAGCATAGATCCCGCCACATCTCGGGAGGGAAGGGGAGCATAGACCCTTACCGCTCAGGCTCCAGGGCATGCAACAATCGTATATCAGACCACGAGCGCACTACCCGTGGGCGGAGCCCAGCCAGTTGCAGTAGCTATACCTGAGCCCAAACGAGCTGCGGTCGGCGAGCCGCAGAAGCTATTGGATAGATAGACCAGACTACATCCTCCTGTCTTTGGAGGTGAGTGACATGAGGACCCCCAGGACTTTATTGATCGGTGCAGGGACAGACTGCACAACATGAGGATATTGTTGTCCCACGGGGTGGATTTTACTCCTTTTGAGCTGGAGGGTAGTGCCCGTAGGTTGTGGCAGTCATATCTAGTCGGCAGACCAGTAGATTCTCCTCCCATGACCTGGGACCGGTTCACCCGTATTTTTCTGGATAGGTATATTCCTCCCTCTCAGAGAGGCAGAATTGCGGTTTCAGTTCGAGCAGCTCCAGCAGGGTCAGATGTTGGTGACCGACTATGAGGCGAGATTCTCTAAGTTGTCTCGCCATGCACTTATGATACTTTCTACCGATACAGAGAGAGTGCAGAGGTTTGTTGCAGGTTTGCACTATGGTATTCAGGCCACTATGGCCCGAGAGGTTGAGATGGGGACTTCTTATGAGCTAGTAGTGGAGATAGCTCGGGGGATCGAGGTTGTACGTCAGCGTAGCTGGGAGCAGGCTACGAGGGATAAGTGGTTTCGGTATTCTTCAGAGTTTAGATGTGCCCCAGCTGGGGGCAGAGGTCAGTTTGTGAGGGGTCAGTCTAGCAGGCCCACATATCCGGCATCGCCGCCTCCTCGGGGTACTCTAGTGTGGACTTATTTCAGCGCCATGCCATAGAGTTGCTACCACCCACCAACTATTCAGGGATCCTCCAGTGGGTATTCAGGCCATCAGGGTAAGACTTCAGATCAGCAGTCCACCGTAACGAGAGGTTGTTTCGTGTTTGGGGATCTCAGTCGTGTGCGGAGGTTTTGCCCTAGGCTTCGGGGTAAGGCAATGCAGCAGGGTCAGCAGCCTATGATTCCAGCACCAGCTGCCGCACCATCCGTCTGGCCGCCCAGAGGCGGAGGGCAGGTAGGTAGGGGTCGTCCTAGAGGTGGAGGCCAGTCAGGTGGCGCTCCAGCTAGGTTCTATATTTTTTCGGCCAGACCAGATGCAGTGGCCTCAGATGCAGTGATCAAAGGTATTATTTCTGTCTACGGTAGGGATGCTTTGGTACTATTTGATCTAGGGTCTACGTATTCACATGTTTCATCTTTGTTTGCTCATTTCCTGGGAGTTCCTCGTGAGTCCTTGGGTGCTCCTATTTATGTGTCCACTCTAGTGGGCGATTCTGTTGTTGTAGACCGGCTCTATCGGTCTTGTATCATGACTTTAAGTGGTTATGAGACTAGAGCAAATCTTTTGTCACTTGATATGACCGACTTTGAGGTCATCGTGGGCATGGATTGGTTATTCCCATATCATGCCATCCTCGATTGCCATGCCAAGACTATTACCTTGGCGATACCAAAGCTTCCTAGATTAGAGTGGAAGGGTTCGTTTATCTGTGCATCTAGTCGGGTTATCTCCTTTCTGAAGGCTCGACACATGGTCTAGAAGGGTTGTTTGGATTACCTAGCATATGTTCGGTATACTACCACAGAGACTACGGCGATTGATTCAGTGCCCGTGGTCCGAGAGTTCTCCGATGTGTTTCCTTCTTATCATCCAGGCATGCCACCAGATTGTGATATCGATTTCTGTATTAATTTGACTCTAGGTACCCAGCCTATCTATATTCCACCGTACCGCATGGCGCCGAAAGAATTGAAAGAACAGCTTGAGGGGTTTCTAGTAAAGGGGTTTGTCAGACCGAGTGTATCACCTTGGGGTGCACCTGTGTTATTCGTGAAGAAAAAGGATGGGACTATGAGTATGTCCATTAATTACCGCCAGTTGAACAAAGTTACCATTAAAAACAAGTACATGTTGCCGCATATTGATGATTTGTTTGACCAGTTGTAGGGTGCCAGGGTGTTCTCTATGATTGACTTGAGATCGGGGTACCATCAGTTAAAGATTCGGTATTCAGATGTTCCGAAGATGGCTTTCCGGACTAGATATGGACATTATGAGTTTCTAGTGATGTCTTACGGTTTGACTAACGCCCCTGTGACGTTTACGAATTTGATGAACCTGGTGTTCAGGCCGTATATTGATTCATTTGTCATTGTCTTCATTGATGACATTTTGATCTACTCACGTAGCATGGATGAGCATGAGCAGCATTTGAGAGTGGTGCTTCAGACCTTGCGGGAACAGAAGCTATATGCTAAGTTCTCCAAGTATGAGTTTTGGTTGGATTTTATGGCATTCTTGGGGCATGTTGTATCAGGCGAAGGTATTAAGGTAGATCCCAAGAAGATCGAGGCAGTTTAGAGTTGGCCTCGTCCTACCACAGCGAGTGAGATCAGGAGCTTTTGGGGGTTAGCAGGTTATTTGCATCGGTTTGTGGAGGGCTTCTCATCTATTGTAGCACCTCTGACTAGATTGACCCAGAAGGGTGCTCCGTTCCGATGGTCCAATGATTGCGAGGCGAGATTTCAGAAGCTCAAGACTGCATTGACTTCAGCACCAGTATTAGTGTTGCCTTCTGGTTCAAGGATGTATACTATATATTTCGACGCTTCACGCATTAGTCTGGGTTGTGTATTGATGCAATAGGGGTGAGTTATTGCATATGCTTCACGTCAGTTGAAGCCCTAAAGAAGAATTACCTCGTGCATGATTTGGAGTTGGCCGCGATTGTTCATGCTCTCAAGATCTGGAGGCACTATCTTTATGGGGTGTCCTGTGAGGTTTACACCGATCATCATAGCTTGCAGCAGTTGTTCAGGCAAAGGGAACTCAATTTGAGGCAGCGCAGATGGCTTGAGTTACTAAAAGATTAAAATATTACCATCATTTATCATCCGGGCAAGGCGAATGTAGTTGTGGATGCCTTAAGCAGAAAGGCAGATAGTATGGGTAGTTTGGCACTAATTTCAGCATAGGAGAGGCCACTAGCTTTGGACATTCAGTCTGTAGCTAACAGACTTGTGAGGTTGGATATTTCAGAGCCCAGCCTAGTTCTTGCATGTGTCGTCACCCAATCTTCACTATTCAAGCAGATCAAGGTGGAGAATGTAACGACCCAACCGATTGTTTCACTTCATAGATCCCTGTTCCCCTAAATAATACTCCCCGTATGTGTTTTTATTATTTTATGACTTGCGGGGATGGTTAGTTCGAGTTTGGAAGAGTTCGGGTTGAAATCGGAACACTTAGTTCCTTATTATTAGCTTTAAAGGGGTAAGTTTTACTTGGGTCAACATTTCTAGTAAACAATCTCGGAACCGAGATTTGATGGTCCCAATAGATTAGTATGATGATTTTGAACCTGGGCATATATTCGAATCGGGTTTTGGATGACCCGAGAGCGTTTCGGCGCATAAAGTTGAAAGTTTGCGCCTTGAAGGTTTTAAAGTTCTTTAAATTTGGTTTGGAGTAGGTTTTGGTGTTATCGAGGTCCGTTTGGGATTCTGAGTCTGGTAATAGTTACATATGGTAATTTAAGACTTGTACGCAAAATTTGGTGTCATTCCAAGTAGTTTAAGTATGAATCGGTGCGTTCGGAGTAAGTTGGAATAATTTGAAGTTCATAAGTTGATTCTATTGGTTTTGGGTTGTGATTCTTAGTTTTAATGTTGTTTTCCGCGTTCTAAGGGTGTGAGCAAGTCTGTTTTATGTTTACAAACTTGTTGGTTGTTTGGATGAGGCCTCGGGTGCTACTCGGATGTTGCACGGATCGAGTTAAATCTCAAAAGGGGATGCTGGCACACCAGTTCTGGTATGCTCGCACCTGCGAGCTTTTGGCCGTAGGTACGAGCCCGCATGTAATACCTCTTAGCCGCAGAAGCGACTTTGGGCATTTGGCCAGTGGTCCACAGAAGAGGAGAAGTATGCGCAGAAGAGGCCTCGCTTTTGCGATGAAGAGTCCGCAGGTACGAGGAGACCGCAGATGCGCCCACCCTCTGCAAAAGTGGGACCGCATAAGCGGGATCCCGTTCGCAGAAGCGTAGCCAGCCAGCCTGGACTAGGACCACCCCTGCAATGGCTTTTCAATAGGTGCGGCACCGCAGATGCGGTTCCGGGTCCGCAGAAGCGGTCCCGGGTCCGCAGAAGCGGAAATGCTGGAGGCAGTGAGGTCCTTTTAATACGGGACTTAGGCCATTTTTGGTTCATTTATTGCATTCCTTGTGCGATATTTGGAGTGCTTAGAGAGAGGATTTCACCTAGCTATTGGAGGTAAGTAATCTCTATCCAATGTAAGTTAAATACATAGATTATGGGTAGATTGTAACATGTAAAATTATTTAAAAAATTGGGTTTATATGAAAACCCTATGTTTTGATAAAAATGAGATTTAACCACGAAAATGGTTATGGGATTGAGTGAAAATTATATATTTGAGTTCGTGAGGTTATGGATAACGACTGTCTTCAAAATTTTCCAGAATCCAGGCACGTGTTTCCGGGAGTGAAATTTTAAGAATCTTCCAAATTGGGTTGTGTAATTACTCTAATAGTTAAATTATGAACTTTGGAATATGTATTGATTAATTTATACAATATTTGACTTGTTTCGTATTTTTTGGCACCGAGTTG
The DNA here is from genome assembly GCF_000390325.3 of Nicotiana tomentosiformis. Taxonomy (NCBI): domain Eukaryota; kingdom Viridiplantae; phylum Streptophyta; class Magnoliopsida; order Solanales; family Solanaceae; genus Nicotiana; species Nicotiana tomentosiformis. Next base: position 7,357,896 of record NC_090819.1, on the reverse strand, counting down.
AGGCTTTAGAGTGAATTTGAGCCCGGAAAGCGAGCTTTGAGACAAGGTAAGTCTCTTGCCTAACCTTGTAAGAGTGAATTTAACCATATGTGATTTAAATTTCTATTTGCTTCTAATTGTGGGAGTTACGTACGCATGAGGTGACGAGAATCCGTGCGTAGCTACTAGTTATGCTTATGCCCGGGTAGCTTAGGACCCGAATCATAAAATACTTGTGATATTTGCACCCTACTTGTTAATTAAAGTGCCTAAATCATATTCGAACTTGATAGAGGAATTGTAAAAGACCGAATTTCACTTACTTGAGTTTTGGCGGGTTACTTGACCGTTAATGGAAATTGTGCTTCTTTGTATATTAGCCTTGTAACAACTTTTAAACTGAATGTTTGTAAAGTATCCTCTCTTCTTGTGGAGTGAGCCGAATGCCTCGGCAATAGATAGATGCATCTATAGTTTGTTCCGCACGACTCTCAGCAATGTACACATTATTCTGGATCGGACCGTACGACCTCGGCATAATCGTGCGTGAAAATACTCGGAGTTTAATTATATTTTATATTATTTTATGGCTTGAGAGGTTAAAATTATATATGAAAGAAACTGACTTGGGATTTACCATTTGTGAAAGAATTATTTATTTCCTGCTTTTTATTGAGATATTATTATTATTTACATAAATCATGCTCATTTAGAATTTCTGTATTTTAATTGTTAGCCCATAGTAAATGTCGATGTCGACCCCTCGTCACTACTTCTTCGAGGTTAGACTAGACACTTACTGGGTACATGTTATTTATGTACTCACACTGCACTTCTGCACTAACCGTGCAGGATGTGAGGCAGGTGCATCTGGCAGTCATACCGGCGCGCACCGTTGTTACCCTGAGGACTGGTGGTGAGTTGCTTCCTGAGCCGTCCTGCAGCACCTAGAGTCTCTCTTTTGCACTTATTTCTGTCTATTTGTATTTCAGACAGTAGTTAAAGTTTTGTATAATCTACTAGTTGCTCATACACTTGTGACACCAGGTCTTGGCACACATACTAGTAGACTTTATGGTTTTGGAGTATTCATATCACTATGATTGTACTCGGTTGCTTTTGTTTTATTTATCAAATTTTCTACTTCTTAATCTCTTAATAAATGGAATTTAATTACTTGAAAATTTATTTAAAAGAGTAATCACATAGTTAGTTCACTGTTGGCTTGCCTAGCGGCGACGTTGGGCGCCATCATAGCCTATAAGAGAAATTGGGTCATAACAGAAAAGCATTCAATGACTTTTTTCATCAAATAATAGTAAAAATACTTTTAAATCATTTTATCTCCTAAATATTGTGTTGGAAGATTTATTGTGTGTCAACGATATCATCCGAGTATTTAAGACCATATGGAAGCCTACATGCGCTTCTTCTTTTGTGTGTGTCTTCAAGCTACCGATAAAGGTAGTAAACTGATTGAGCCTTGCGCCATCACTCTGTTATCTCCATACTCCTTCGGCAAAATCATAGTCCTGATATGATTTGTTGGTCTAAACCAGCAAAAGATACTCTTAATATGGTTGATATTACCCATTTTATACCAAAGCTCACACAAGTTTTTTCAAAAACATCTCACAACATTAAATTAAGAGCCGGTTTGGAAAGCCACCTAGTGTCACGACCCAAAATCCCAACCTGTCGTGATGGCGCCTATCTCGACACTAGGCAAGCCGATAATATCAATAAACTACACTTTCTTTTAAGTTTGAAAATATAATATTTAAATACAATACAAAATCCCACAAATACTAATACGAACACTCCCCAAAACCTGATGTCAGTGAGCACATGAGCATTTAATATGAATACAAGTTTGGAAAAATATGGTCTATAATAGTCTAAGACTAAAATACGGTAAACAAGGAGATAGGGAAGGAGAGACAAGGTCTGCAAAATATGACAGCTACCTCTGAATCTCCGGAAGATCAACTGTATGAGAGAATCAACACCCGCTTTGCCCAGAAGCACCTGGATCTGCACACGAAGTGTAGGGTATAGTATGAGTACAACCAACTCAGCAAGTAACAATAATAACTAATGAACTGAAGATAGTGACGAGCTACACAGTATAGACATGCTTTCAAATCCAACAGTTTAAGTCAAATCAGTTTTATACAATTCAAGTTCGTGGAATTCGGATATAAAATCTTTCAAAGTATTTCACAACAATGACAGATAGAAACTAAGTGCAACAACAAACGAAAAGCAAGTATAGCCTCTCAGGACAATAATAACTCACTGGGCTCCCAGCCCTCAGCACTCACACTCAATGGGTACCCGTGCTCACTGGGGGTGTACAGACTCCAGAGGGGCTCCTACAGCCCAAGTGCCATAATCCGCACGGACAACTCATGTGCTGCACGGATAACTCACGTGCTATAATATCCTGCACAGACAACTCACGTGCCATATATCGTTACCTCACCGACAGGCCCTCGGCCTTACTCAGTCCTCAACCTCTCTAGTCTCTCGAGCTCTCGGAGATCATAAAGATCAGCCCAAACAAAGATAACATAGTAAATCAACAAATATCAATAAAGATTGAGGTATGATGCACAAGTAAAATCATGACTGAGTACAAGACAACAATTAGCAAATAATTCAACAAGAACGCGACTTATGTGGGTCCTAAAAATATTATCACATAGCCTAAGCATGATTTTTAACATGCTTTATAGTCAAATTTCTTCAACACAAAGAGAGCATATAGCCAACAAAAAGTTATTCAACTTTATAGTTTCATGGGACGGACCAAGTCACAATTCCTTCGGTGCATGCCCACACGCCTGTCACCTAGCATATGTGTCACCTCCAAAATAATAACATGACACAAATATTTATAATTGTTACTTACCTCAAAACGTAAAATTCTTTACTATGCTATACCTTTGCCTCGCAAATCGGCCTCCGAATGCCTCAAATCTAATCACAAATAATTTATTTCAGTCAATAAAATTTATTAGAATTAATTCCATAAGAAAATACTAATTTTTCATAAAATCCGAAATTTAGCTCAAATATCGCCTTTGGGGCCCACGTCTCAGAATCTGACAAAAGTTACAAAATTCGAAAGCCCATTCAACCACGAGTCTACCCATATCAATTTTACCAAAATCTGACCTCAACTCGATCCTCAAATCTATAAATCTTATTTCCAAATTTCTAAGTTCAAATCTCTGATTTACACCTCAAAAACATGTAATCTAGTCAGATTATTCGATGATAATTCAATATTATGGAGTAGAAATGATCACAAGGGACTTACCTCAAGTTTTTCTTGAAAATCTATCAAAAATCGCCTCTCCTCAAGCTCCAATTTGTCAAAAATGATGAATGGGACGAAGTCCCCTGCTTTATAATTTTGCCCAGACAACCCTCGATCCTGGGCCTCGATTTTGACCCTCGATCCTGACCCTCGATTATGGCCCTCGACCCTGGCCTTCGATCCTTCCTTCGATCATGGCCTCAATCCTGGGCTCGATTCTGGGAGAAGGAATTTGCAGCAGAAGGAAATTACAGTAGCTATTTTAGTCCACTTTTTGATCCGTTAACCATCCGAAACTCACTCGAGGCCCTCGGGACCTCACCTAAAATACCATACGAACTTAGTTGAATCTTCAAATCACATCCAACAATACTAAAAACATGAATCACACATAGATTCAAGCCTAATGAACTTTGAAACTTTCCATTTCTACAAACAACTCCCCAACCTATTAAATCACGTCCGATTGACCTCAAATTTTGCTCACAAGTCATAAATGACATAACAGACCTATTAAAATTTTCAGAATTGGATTTCGACCCCGATATCAAAAAGTCAATCCCCGATCAAACTTCCCAAAAATTCAACTTTAGGCATTTCAAGCCTAATTCCTCGACGGGCCTCCAAAAATTTTCCGAACACGCTCCCAAGTCCAAAATTACCATACGGAGCTAATGAAATCATCAAAATTCAAATTTGAGGTCATTTACACACAAATCCACATCCGGGCAACTTTTTTATCTTAAAATTTTCAATTATGAGACTAAGTGTCTCATTTCACTCTGAATTCCTTCTGGGCCCGAACCAACTAACCCGATAAGTCATAAATTAATTGTAAGGCATAAATTGATATGTAAATAGGGGAACGGGGTTATAATATTAAAAACAACCGGCCAGGTCGTTATATTTGCCCCTTTTAAAACAAACGTTCATCCTCGAACGAGTTTAGAATAATACCTGGAGTCTCAAATAGGTGTGGATATTTGTTCCGCATCTCCTGTTCAATCTCCCAAGTAGCTTCTCTGACTGGCTGGCCTCTCCAATGTACCTTCACTGATGCTATGTTCTTTGACCTCAGCTTTCGAACCTGCCCGTCTAAAATAGCCACCGGCTCCACATCATAAGTTAAATAACCGTCCAGCTGTACTGTACTGAAATCTAGAATATGAGACGGATCCCCGACATTCTTTCGGAGCATGGATACAAGGAACACTGGATGAACACCTGATATACTAGGTGGCAAGGCAAGTTCATAAGCCACATCTCCAATTATCTTAAGTATCTCAAAAGGCCCAATATACCGAGGGTTCAACTTGCCCTTCTTCCCGAACCTCAACACTCCCTTCATGGGTGAAATCTTGAGTAGAACCTTCTCTCCAATCATGTGAATAACATCATGAACCTTCCTGTCATCATAACTCTTTTGTCTAGACTGCGCCGTGTGAAGCCGTTCCTGAATCACTTTGACCTTCTCTAAAGCATCCTGAACCAAGTCAGTACCCAGTAGCCTAGCCTCACCCGGCTCAAACCAACCCACTGGAGAACGGCACTGTCTCCCATGCAAATCTTCATATGGAGCCATATGAATACTTGACTGGTAGCTATTATTGTAAGCAAACTCCGTGAGTGGCAGAAATTGATCCCAAGAACCCCCAAAATCAATATCACAAGCGCGTAGTATATCCTCTAATATCTGAATAGTGAGCTCGAACTATCCGTCCGTCTGAGTGTGAAATGTTGTGCTCAACTCAACCTATCTGCCCAAGTCTCACTGCACTGCTCTCCAAAACTGTGATGTAAACTACGTGCCCTGATCTGAAATAATGGACACTGGCACACCGTGTAGGAGAACAATCTCGCAAATATAAATCCTAGCCAACCGCTCCGAAGAATAATTAGTACCAACTGGAATAAGATGCACAGATTTGGTCAACCAATCTACTATCACCCAAATAGCATCAAACTTTCTCAAAGTCCATGGGATCCCAACGAAGTCCCTGATAATACGCTCCCACTTCCACTTCGGAATTTCAAGTCTCTGTAGTAATCCGCCAGGTCTCTGATGCGCGTACTTTACTTGTTGATAATTTAAACATCGAGCTACAAATCCAACTATATCTTTCTTCATTCACCTCCACCAATAGTGTTGCCTCAAATCCTGATACATCTTCACGGCGCCTGGATGAATAGAGTACCGCGAACTATGAGCTTCCTGGAGAATCAGCTCACACAAACCATCTACATTAGGCACACATAGCCTGCCCTGCATCCGTAATACACTATCATCTCCAATAGTGACTTCCTTGGCATTACTGTGTTGAACCGTGTCCTTAAGGACAAGCAGATATGGATCATCATACTGGTGCTCTCTGATGCGATAATATAAAGAAGACCAAGAAACCACGCAAGCTAAAACTCGATTTGGCTCGAAAACATCGATTCTAACAAACTGGTTGGCCAAGGCCTGAACATTCAATGCTAAAGGCCTCTCTGCTACCAGTAAGTATGCTAAGCTGCCCAAACTCTCTACCTTACGACTCAAGGCATCAGCCACCACATTGGCCTTTCCAGGATGATAGAGAATGGTAATGTCATAATCCTTAAGCAACTCCAACCACCTCAGCTGCCGCAAATTAAGATCCTTCTGTTTAAACATATGTTGTAGACTCCGATGATCAGTATATACCTCACACTGGACACCGTACAAGTAATGCCGCCAAATTTTCAAGGCATGAACAATAGATGCTAACTCAAGATCGTGGACTAGATAATTCTTCTCATTCACCTTTAACTGTCTGGACGCATAGGCAATCACCCTACCGTCTTGCATCAGTACTGCGCCGAGAACAATACGCGACGAGTCACAATACACAGTATAAGACTCTAAACCTTTCGGCAACACCAATACTGGAGTTGTAGTCAAAGCTATTTTGAGCTTCTGAAAGCTCTCTTTACATTCATCCGACTACTTAAACAGATCACTTTTCTGGGTCAATTTAGTCATAGATGATGCAATAGACGAGAAACCCTCCACGAAGCAACGATAATAACTGGCCAAGCCAAGAAAACTCTGAATCTCAGTAACTGAAGATGGCCTGGGCCAATTCTGAATTGCCTCTATTTTCTTCGGATCTACCTTAATTCATTCACTGGACACTATATGTCCCAAGAATGCCACCGAACTAAGCCAGAACTCAAACTTAGAGAATTTGGCATAAAGTCTCTCCTCTCTCAGCCTCTGTAATACAATACCCAAGTGTTGTGCATGCTCATCCTGGCTACGTGAGTACACCAGAATATCATCAATAAATACTACGACAAATAAATCAAGATATGGCTGGAATACACTATTCATCAAATGTATAAATGCTACTGGGGTATAGGTTAGCCTAAAAGACATCATAAGAAATTCGTAGTGGCCATAACGAGTTCTGAATGTCATCTTTAGAATATCCAAATCCTGAATTTTCAACTGGTGATGCCTCGATCTCAAATCAATTTTGGAGAACACCATCGCTCCCTAAAGTTGGTCAAATAAGTCATCAATACGCGGCAAAGGATATTTATTCTTGATTGTAACTTTTTTCAACTGCCTATAATCAATGGACATATGCATAGTACCATCTTTCTTCTTCACAAACAGAACCGGTGCACCCCAAGGTGACACACTAGGCCTAATAAACCCTTTTTTAAGGAGTTCCTAAAATTTCTCTTTCAATTTTTTTAACTCAGTTGGTGTCATACGATACAGAGGAATAAAAATGGGCTGAGTGCCTTGCACCAAGTCAATACCGAAATCAATATCCCTGTCGGGTGGCATACCCGGTAGGTCTACAGGAAATATATTTGGAAAGTCTCACACAACCGGTACTGAATCACTAATAGGAGTATCAGCATCAACATCTCTCACAAAGGCCAAATATGACAAACATACCTTTATAACCATACGTTGGGCCTTCAAATAAGAAATTACCTTGCTAGGAACAAAATCTATAGAACCTCTTCATTCAACCTTTGGCAACCCCGGCATCGTCAACATCACGATTTTTTCGTGACAATCCAGAATAGCATGACATGGAGACAACCAATCCATACCCAGGATTACATCGAAATCAACCATACCGAATAATAAGAGATCAACTCTGGTCTCCAGTTTCCCAATAGTTACCACACACGACCGATACATACGGTCCACAGTAATAATATTGCCCACTGGTGTAGATACACAAACAAGTGAAACTAAGGACTCACAGGGCATATCCAGATAATGAGCAAAATACGATAATACATATAAATATATGGAACCATGGATAAATATTTTAGAAGCCTCCATGTGGCACACTGAAACAATACATGTGATCACTACATCTGAAGCAACAGTATCTGGCCTGGCAGGAAAAGCATAGAATCGGGCCTGACCGCCACCTGACTGGCCTCCCCCTCTTGGGCGACCCCTAGCTGCCTGACCCCCACCCTGAGCTGGCTGGACGGGTGGTGTAACTGTTGGTGCTGGTGTCGTTGGTCGAGAACTTTGTTGTAGAGCCCCACTCAGCAGCCTATGACAATCTCTTGAAATGACCCAATTCTCCACACTCGAAATAACCCATCCTAACTGCTGCTCTTGATAACCCGAAGAATTACCTGTAGAAGCCTAAGCGGACGAGGCATGATGAGAACTCTGTGCTGGTAATGCACTGAATGAAGACCAGCCTGAGTGAGCATAGTAAGAACCGTGGCTAGCTGATGCACCACGATGAGCGGGACGATCCGTCTGAGCATGTCTATAAAAATGACCCCTACCGTGGTAAAACTGACCCCCTGAAGGAACACCGCTAAAATCACCTGAACCACGAGGCCTCTTATCCTCCCTCTCAACACGTTCCTGACTGTGAAACATCTCAATCTGACGAGCAATGTCGACAACCTTGTCGAAAGTAGCACCAGACACTTACTCTCTAGTCATGAGTAATCGCAGCTGAAAAGTGAGTCCATCTATAAACCTCCTGATCCTTTCCCTGTCTGTGAGAATCAACCAGATAGCATGACGGGCCAATTCTGAAAATCTCATCTCATACTGTGTCACGGACATATCACCCTGACGAAACTGCTCGAACTGCATGCGCAGCTCCTTTCTGCGGGATTGAGGCACAAACTTCTGCATGAATAGACTAGATAACTGCTGCCAGGTAAGGGGTGCTACAGCGACCGGCCTACACCTCTCGTAAGCCTCCCACCATCTGAAGGCAGCCCCAGAAAACTAAAAAGTAGTGAACGAGACCCCACTGGTCTCTAGAATACCCGATGTCCGAAGCATCCGTTGACACTTACCCAGAAAACCCTGAGCATCCTCTGACTCGGCACCACTAAATGGTGGAGGTCGAAGCCTCTCAAATCTCTTAAGTCTCCTATGCTCATCATCTGCCATAACAGGAACTACCGGGGCCTGAGCAGCTGCAATCGGCTAGGCTGGTTGTGCCCCCGGTATATGAAGTCTATGTACTACCTGGTCTGGAGTACGGGCAACAGGGGTATGAGTACCTCCCCCGGCATGAAAAGTGGCAGGTGCGGCCTGAGCCGAAACCACCTGATCAAGACTAGTGCAAACTGTCAATATCTGGGCCAAAGTCTTCTGAAGGCCTGGAATCTCAATAGGCACAGTTGGTGCCTGAGCTGGTCCTGTCGACTCAGCTATATCTGGAATCTGCTCCTGACCTGAAGCAACTGGTGGTACTACAGGTGCGGGTCCAACTGTGGTACGAGCTACACCTCTACCTTTACCTCGGTCCCGGTCTCTTCCATGACCCCCGCCTCTCGCGGCCCTAACTAGTGGCACTGGTGGCTGACTATCCGATCCGGTAATACGTGTCCTCACCATCTGTGAGAGAATAGAATAACAGAAATTTAGTTTTCGGAATCAACAAATTTGCACGACGGAATACAAGAAAGTAAAATTTTCCTAAGGGTTCTGTAGCCTCTCGAAGATAAGTACAGACGTCTCCGTACCGATCTGCAAGATTCTACTAAACCTGATCATGACTCGTGAGACCTATGTAACCTAGGTTTTGATAACAACTTGTCACGACCCAAAATCCTAACCTGTCGTGATGGCGCCTATCTCGACATTAGGCAAGCCGATAATATCAATAAACCACACTTTCTTTTAAGTTTGAAAATATAATATTTAAATACAATACAAAATCCTACAAATACTGATACGAACACTCCCTAAAACCTGGTGTCACTGAGCATATGAGCATCTAATATGAATGCAAGTCTGAAAAAATACGGTCTATAATAGTCTAAGACTAAAATACGGTAAACAGGGAGATAGGGAAGGAGAGACAAGGTCTGCGAAATACAGCAGCTGCCTCTGAATCTTCGGAAGATCAACTGTACGAGATAATCAACACCCGCTATGCCAAGAAGCACCTGGATCTGCACACGAAGTGCAGGGTGTAGTATGAGTACAACCAACTCAACAAGTAATAATAATAACTAAGGAACTGAAGATAGTGACGAGCTACACAGTTATAGTTCACTTTCAGTAATTCCAGCAAAGAATAGACATGCTTTCAAATCCAACAGTTTAAGCCAAATCAGTTTTATACAGTTCAAGTTCGTGTAATCCAGATATAAAATCTTTCAGAGTATTTCACAACAATGACAGATAGCAACTAAGTGCAACAACAAACGAAAAGCAAGTACAGCCTCTCAGGACAATAATCACTCACTGGGCTCCCAGCCCTCAGCACTCACACTCAATGGGTACCCGCGCTCACTGGAGGTGTACAGACTCCAGAGGGGCTCCTTCAACCCAAGCACCATAATCTGCACGGACAACTCACGTGTTGTACGGATAACTCACGTGCTATAACATCTTGCACGTACAACTCACGTGCCATATATCCTTACCTCACTGACAGGCCCTCGGCCTTACTCAGTACTCAACCTCTCTAGTCTCTCAGGCTCATGGAAATCACAAAGATCAGCCCAAACAAAGATAACATAGTAAATTAACAAATATCAAGAAAAACGGAGGTATGATGCACAAGTAAAATCATGACTGAGTACAAGACAGTAATTAGCAAATCATTCAACAAGTATGTGACCTATGTGGGTCCCAACAGTACTATCACCTAGCCTAAGTATTATTTTTAACATGATTTACAGTCAAATTTCTTCAACACAAAGAAAGCATATAGCTAACAATAAGTTATTCAACTTTACAGTTTCACGGGAAGGACCAAGTCACAATCCCTTCGGTGCACGCCCACACGCCTGTCACCTAGCATGTGCTCACCTCCAAAATAATCACATGAAACAAATATCTAGGGTTTAATACCCTCAGGACCAGATTTATAACTGTTACTTACCTCAAAACGTGAAATTCTTTACTTTGTTATGCCTTTGCCTCGCAAATCGGCCTCCAAATGCCTCGAATCAAGTCACAAATAATTTGTTTCAGTCAATAAAATTTGTTGGAATTAATCCCATAAGAAAATACTAATTTTCCATAAAAATCCGAAATTGAGCTCAAAAATCGCCCGTGGAGCCCACGTCTCGGAACCAGAAAAAAGTTTTAAAAAATCCAAAAGCCCATTCAACCATGAGTCTACCCATATCAATTTTACCAAAATCCGACCTCAACTCGACCCTCAAATCTACAAATCTTATTTCCAAATTTCTAAGTTCAAATCTTCGATTTACACCTCAAAAACATGTAATCTAGTCGGATTATTCGATGATAATTCAATATTATGGAGTAGAAATGATCACAAGGGACTTACCTCAAGTTTTTCTTAAAAATCTATCAAAAATCGCCTCTCCTCAAGTTCCAATTTGTCAAAAATGGCGAATGGGATGAAGTCCCCTGCTTTATAATTCTGCCCAGACAGCCCTCGATCCTGGGCCTCGATTCTGACCCTCGATCTTGGCCCTCGATCATGGCCCTCGACCCTGGCCTTCGATCCTACCTTCGATCGTGGATTCAATCCTGGGCCTCGATCTTGGGCTCGATTCTGGGAGAAGGAATTTGCAGCAGAAGGAAATTGCACCAACTATTTTAGTCCACTGTTTGATCTATTAACCATCTGAAACTCACCCGAGGCTCTCGGGACCTCAACCAAATATACCAACAAGTCCTAAAACATCATACGAACTTAGTCGAGTCTTCAAATCACATCCAACAACACTAAAAATATGAATCACACATAGATTCAAGCCTAATGAACTTTGAAACTTTTTATTTCTACAAACAACGCCAAAACCTATCAAATCACGTCTGATTGACCTCAAATTTTGCACACAAGTCATAAATGACATAACAGGCCTATTAAAATTTTCAGAATCGGATTTCGACCCTGATATCAAAAAGTCAACTCCCCGGTCAAACTTGTCAAATTTTCTAAAAATTTAACTTTCGGCATTTGAAGCCTAATTCCTCTACGAACCTCCAAAAAATTTTCTGAACCCGCTCCTAAGTCCAAAATTACCATACGGAGCTATTGGAATCATCAAAATTCAAATCTGAGGTCGTTTACATACAAATCCACATCCGGACAACTTTTCTATCTTAAAATTTTCAATTGTGAGACTAAGTGTCTCATTTTCACTCTAAATTCCTTCCGGACCCGAACCAACTAACTCGATAAGTTATAAATTAATTGTAAGATATAAATTGAGTAGTAAATGGGAAAACGAGGTTATAATATTCAAAACGGCCGGCTGGGTCGTTACACCTAGAAATTGAATTTGGGTATAATTACATAGTTTGGCATGTTTGTTTGGCCAAGTAATTACTTGGTCACCATGTAATTGGGTGTAATTGGAGAGGTGTAATTACACTCTCCAATTCTCAAGGGGAAGGTGAGAATTGGTGGTACTTACACTGTGTAATTACAATGTTACCTTTTAATTTCTTTCCTTTTTGTTTTTATTTTAATTTATTTTCTTTATAACTTTTTATTTCCATTATTTTTACTTTTAAATTTTAAAATATATATTTTTGTACATTATTTATATTTTATTTCTCTACCTTTACTTCTTGTGATTCCATGTAATTGCTCGTATATTTTATTTTTTATTTATTTCATTTTCTTCATTTAGTGTAACTACGTTATTATTCTAGTTTTTGAAACTCCATCTCCTAATATTAGAAATAATCAGTCATTAATAAATTTGGCATATAATGAGTGATTTCATTAAAGTAGAATTTCGTTGTTGAATGAGGTTATAAACTTATTATGTTTCCTAATTTTAAGTTGTATTGGAATTTATTTTTATTATGTTGGAATTTGACATATGTTTAATTTTTTGGGGGGGATTTTATAATTGTGCTATAATTATGGTTCCAATTTACTTGTTTCTTGTTATTTCACATTGCATGTTGTTTATTTTTTAGTTAGAATTGATAGATTAGTTTTGTCAAACATTTGCATAATGTTATGACATTATATTTATAAATATTAATTTATTTTATCAAACATGTGTTCCACGATGTTCTTACAAAACATATTTTTTTAGTTGTATAATTAATTAAACTAAATACTATTAATTTGAAATATATATATAAATTATTTTTACAATATTAGTTATAAATATATGATTACCAATTAGTGTATATTCTAGAAAAAATATGCATCTTAAATACCAAATCTAATATCATTTATACTTATAAAAATTATTTATAGGCATTATTTTAACTTTTAAGTTTTGATAATTCATTTAAAATTTTATCTAACTGTGTAATTATACTTGTACAACCAAACAATACGCTTGTAATTATACTGTAATTATATTGTGACAAGCAAACAGGTCGCCGTAATTACTAGACTATGTAATTACTTGACTTCGTAATTACTATCCTATTAATTACATCAATTCCAACTATCGGATGACTTTACAAACGTACCCTAAAAGTATAGCTACACCTTACATGTAGTTTTTTCTTTCTTTTCGGTTATCAATATCACAACAACCGTGGTCAATAATGAGCCCTCTAAATAATTATATATTCACTACTCACAAGCTAGCTACGTGGATCAATTTTTCTGCTATATTAGTTTACTCCTAATATTGTAACCATTTCACCGAACTGTCATATAATACATTTATGTATTCGGTATATCCATCTAACACCATACTGTAATATAATAAATAAATATCTTATCCAATCCAAAGTTCAGTAGATTTGATTTTGATAGTATACTCTAAACCAAGAAATATTTTTATATTTTCATTTCTTGTAATGCATACGCCATAGACGGATTCCCCGTTACGATATCGAATTCATATGAGCTCAGTATATATTTTGGGTGTGGAGCATAATAATGAGTTCAATACTAAAAACCTTAAATGTTGAACTTATGATAGAGTCTAAATCTTAGATCCGCCTCTGTTTCGGAAGAGTATTTATTTTAAAAAATACTCTAATTTTTATATAGGTAATCAAAGGTGAAGAAGATGATTTTTCGAGTTTTATTGGGGTTGGAGGAGAATGCTATACTAGTATCTGTTTTTAATTATTATGGGTGTTAGATTTAAAAGTAATTAAAACTGTGGAGACAATAAATATATAAGAAGAAATGTTGCCCTAGCCTTGAAGCATTTGTATTTGAATCGTTGAATGGTGGTATATATTGTTCAAAGTCGGATCAAAATTAAAATTCTATGAGTTTAACCATTAAGGTTCTTAATATTGAACTCACTTTTGTAATCTTAGTAGATTTTTATGTATAAATTTATATTTCGCGTCAAAAATACTGGTGTCAGATGAATCCGATGCGAAAGCACGACATGTCCCCATGATTGTCTTAATGGCTAATTCAACAAGGAATTTAATGTACAATTTATATATGGTTGCTATAAATAGTGGGCATTTGCATGAACTAGAACTAGAACTTGCAACTTAGACAGAAGCAAAGCAACAAACAATATAATGGCTATGAGAAGAACTCTCTTTAGCTTCTTCTGCTTTCTTTTTATCAATTTGTTTGCTTTAACGAGCTCTGCTGCAATTCCAGCAAAACGGTTTTATGGTCCATTTAATGAAACAGCATTTCCTTTTGACTTTGTTTTTGGTGCTTCATCTGCTGCTTACCAGGTAAATATATTAGCTTCAATTCACTCTAGATATACACACGAAACATGGTTTATGCGTATGTTACTCGAACTCTTAAAAATGGCCGTAGGGTACTGCATGTGAGATCCTTCAAAAATAGTGTGTTTTGGAGAATTTGCATGCGATAGCAATTTTGAAAAGTACGAGCAATATAAGTATATACATAACACAATAATAGTGTATTGAAGCCAAATATATTAGCTTCAATATTACCTATATTGCTCGAACGCTTGAAAATGGTGGCAGGGTGCGTGCCATCCTTCAAAATAGTATATTTTTGGAGGATTCGGTTGCGGCAGCAATATTTTTAGAGAGTCCGAGCGACATAGGTCTATACATAACACATACTCCCTAGCTCCGTCCCAATTTATGTGATGATATTCGAATTTCGACAATTTTCTTTTACCACGATTTTTTTCGTATGTCTGTCAAATATTCTGAATTGTTAAATTATTATGACTTATGCATAGTTTCTAAATATGTAAATTTTATTTCAAAGAATTTGAAATATTTATGTCCGAATCAATACCGAAAACTAATCAGTTTAATTAATCCTCGTACTCCGAAAATGTTCATATAATTTGAAATGTATGAAGTATTTGGTGCAATTTTAATTAATTTTTCTACATAAATTTATGCTCCCTACTAAAAGTATTACACTCAGATGAACCCAGTATCGCAACCCAACGTATGTCTGTAGACGTGTACATACATACATATATATGTGGACAAGCATGCATCATCCATCAATTTCCATTCTTTCTCATTCCTATCCCACCACACAACCACATCAATTCCCATCACTTTTTTGCGATATGGTCTCCTCTTATCAAGATCACAAATTGGCATCATTGGATACCATTCAGGTTTCAATTCCCATCACTTCCAACCAAGAGGTTGTGAGTTCGAGTCACCCCAAGAGCAAGGTGGGGTCTTGGTAGTGAGTTCGAGCCATCCCAAGAGCAAGGTGGGGAGTTCTTGGAGGGAGGAAACCGAGGGTATATCGGAAACAGTCTCTCTACCCTAGGGTAGGGGTAAGGTCTGCATACACATTACCCTCCCCAGACCCCACTAGTGGGATTATACTGGGTTGTTATTGTTGTTGGATACCATTCAGTATAGCAATCAAATTTTTCCTCTTGGTTCTCATATTCAGTTTCGTCATCAAATGGGGTTCTTGATTCAGTTCAGATACTTTAAGAAATGGCAGTGAAAAGCTTGAATTTTATATTTTGGCTCTGAATTGAGGGAAAACATGAGATGGAATTTACATTAATTGGATGATTAATATACAAGTTTGGTTTGTCATATATGGTTTTGGGAAATGATCTAGTTGAGTAGTTCAAGTTGAGTACTTGAAATGGTGTAAAAGAAGAAGCTTTGAAAGCTTGCATGGCTGATTCTTGAAATTGTTTAATTAAAACTCAGTCTGTTATTGCAAATGCAGAAGAAATTAAAGTGGTGACTGACAGAAGTAGAAAAGTACTTTGTGGCTTTCAACAAAACAACACATTCATGTTGTTTGTTAGACTCATACTAGATAAGTGTGTCATCTTCTGAAATTAATCTATGGCCAGAAGTTTTAACTGAAAAAAAAAAAAAGGCAAAAACGAAATAGACAAAACAGTAAGCTTGTAATTATATTGTAATTACATTGTGACAAACAAATAGGTCGTCGTAATTACTAGACTGGCCCAGGGCCTAGCTCAAGTGTCAAAGGGTGGTGAATTTGTGTCTTAGGTCACAGGTTCAAACCCCCACACCATGCAAAACAAAACCTGATATTTAAGTGGAGAAGGGTAGAGGGGCGAGCCCATTATCCACCGAGTTTCGAAGGTTGCGGTTGGTCCAAAGGATCGACCCCAAACGAATTTCTCGGTCATCAAAAAAAAAATTAATTACTAGACTATATGATTACTAGACTGCGTAATTATTATCCTAATAATTACATCAATTTTAATTATATAGTGAAAACGGACCCGGAAAGTATCGCTACACGTTTTTCTTTTGTGTTATCAATATCACGACAACCGTGGTCAATAATGAGCCCTCTAAATAATTATATATTCACTACCCACAAGCTAGCTACGTGGATCATTTTTTCTCCTATATTAGTTTACTCCCAATATTGTATCCATTTCAGCGAACTGCCATATAATACATTTATGTATATCCATCTAAAACCATACTGTAATATAATAAATAAATATCTTATATTGGGTTGCTCTAGTGGTGAGCACCCTCCACTTCCAACCAAGAGGTTGTGAGTTCGAGTCACCCCAAGAGCAAGGTAGAGAGTTTTTGGAGGGAGGGAGCCGAGGGTCTATCGGAAACAGCCTCTCTACCCCAGGGTAGGGGTAAGGTCTGCATACACACTACCCTCCTCAGACTCCATTAGTGAGATTATACTGGGTTGTTGTTGTTGTTGTTGTTGTTGTTGTTGTTGTTGATACGCCATAGACGGATTCCCCGTTACGATTGAACTTATGATAGAGTTTAAATCTTAGATCCGCCTCTGTGGAAGAGTATTTGTTTTAAAAAATACTCTAATTTTTATATAGGTAATCAAGGGGAAAAAGATGATTTCTCGAGTTTTATTGGGGTTGGAGGAGAATGCTATACTAGTATCTGTTTTTTATTAATATGAGTTTTAGATTTAAAAGTAATTAAAACTGTGGAGCCAATAAATATATAAGAAGAAATGTTGCCCTAGCCTTGAAGTATTTGTATTTGAATCGTTGAATGGTGGTATATATTGTTCAAAGTCGGATCCAGAATTTAAATTATATAAGTTTAACCTTTAAGGTTCTTAACATTGAATCCACTGTAATAATCTTAGTAGATTTTTACGTATAAATTTATGATTCACGTCAAAAATATGGGTGTCAGATGAATCCGATGCGAAATCACGACATGTCCCCATGATTGTCTTAATGGCTAATTCAACAAGAAATTTAATGTACAATTTATATATGGTTGCTATAAATAGTGGGCATTTGCATGAACTAGAACTTGCAACTTAGACAGAAGCAAAGCAACAAATATAATGGCTATGAGAAGAACTCTCTTTAGCTTCTTCTGCTTTCTTTTTATCAATTTGTTTGCTTTAACGAGCTCTGCTGCAATTCCAGCAAAACGGTTTTATGGTCCATTTAATAAAACAGCATTTCCTTCTGACTTTGCTTTTGGTGCTTCATCTGCTGCTTACCAGGTAAATATATTAGCTTCAATTCACTCTAGACATACACACAAAACATGGTTTATGTGTATGTTGCTCGAACTCTTGTGTACGTTGGATCCTTCAAAAATAGTGTGTTTTTGGAGATTTGCATGCGTCCGAGCAATATAAGTCTATACATAATACAATAATAGTGTATTGAAGCCAAAAATATTAGCTTCAATATTACCTACATCGCTCGAAAGCTTGAAAATGGCCGCAGGGTCCGTGCCATCCTTCAAAATAGTGCATTTTTGAAGGATTCGGTTGCGACAATAATTTTATAGAATCCGAGCAACATAGGTCTGTACAAAACATATACTCCCTCCGTCCCAATTTATATGATGATATTCCGATTTCGAGAGTAAAATCAGTATTTTCTTTGACCATGATTTATTCATATGTCTCTCAAATATTCTGAATTGTTAATTGTTATTCTTTTTTGGTCTATACATAACACATGACTTTCCAAGAAGTAAAAGATTAACTTCTTTTTTCTTTTTCTTTTTCTTTTTTTGTTTAATGAACTGTCAGATAGAAGGAGAAGCTCTTAAAGGAGGCAGAGGACCAAGTATATGGGATACTTTCACTCGCCAACACCCAGGTCTCCGATCTCAAGCATTAAGATAAATTATTTAATCAAAAGGGACGATAAAATCATTTAAAATTTTAATATAAGAGATATGAATGAGAATTAGTTGAACCCAAAACAAATACCGAGCACTAAATGGGTAAAAAAAGCTCCATATTTTAGAATCAGCCATTACTTTATTTTACAAGGGAAGTGATTTTCAACGTTTAATTAATGATAACTAATGCAAGTAGCTTTCATAGATAGAAATTAATATTATAGGTAGTCAATGTTTGATAGGTATTAATTTTGTCTACAGTAACTTCCACTTGTCACATTTAATATGTCAGGATATTTTACAATACTATTATCTTTTTAAAAAATATTTTATAATTAGTTATTTTATAAGAAAAGTATGATTTATATTATATTTATGTAGTTTTTATGCTGAGCAATTTTCTCCGAAAATGCAGAAAAGATCTTTGACCGTTCGACTGGAGATGTTGCTGTTGATTTCTATCATCGGTATAAGGTATGAACAACATTATACTTTTCCATTTTTTTTTCTTTTTTTACTGTATATATTTTCCTAAATATTGAAATATATTGAGCACTATAATAGGAAGATATTCAATTGCTTAAGGAACTGGGATTCAAAGCTTTCAGGTTGTCTATCTCTTGGTCTCGGATTTTACCATGTAAGAATACTTTCCTCTATATATATATATATATATATATATATATATATATATATATATATATATATATATATATATATATATATGATACGCTAATCTAATATGAGTTTAAGTTATATATACTATCTGTATAAAAAAGATAATGTGCTGATATTTTTATTCTACTATGTAAGATGGGAAGGTAAGCAAAGGAGTGAATCCAGAAGGCATTAAATTTTACAATAATGTCTTCAACGAACTTATCTCTAATGGTAATTACAGCTATCTCTCATTTTCTTCTTCTGATTTTATCCATTTCAAATCATTTAATTTTGTTTCTAGTTTTAATTTAATTGCTTTTCTTTATAGGTATTACTCCATTTGTGACTCTATTCCACTGGGACACACCACAAGCCCTTGAAGATGAATATGGAGGGTTTATGAGCTCACAAATTGCGTAAGTCACAATGCAAACAAAATTAATTACTGAGAGACGTATGCGGAGCCGGTATTTGAAAATTATAAACGGGCTTGGAATTCTAGTCTGTTTTAAGTTGCTGGTTTTATACATATTTAATGAATTTTTAAAATTACAGGGTTTGGAGTAAAGGTATTGGGTTCAGACTAACCCGCAACTCGTAGTCTAGCTTCGCCATCAATCCCTGTTATTAAAAGATCTTCAGCAAAATATACATAGGCGGAATCAGGACTTAATATTTATCATGTATTATGAATTTGCTAGTAAACTCATAATTCGTCTTAGTTACTGGGTTCGAATTAAAAATTTTTTATATATTTAATAAATTTACTTGCTACTACTTCTTTCTTTTAAATATCTTGCTACTACTTCTTTCTTTTATATATTAAATATTTTTCCTTGAGCCGAGGATCTATCAGAAACAATCTCTCTGTCTTCTCAAGGTAGGGGTAAGCAGTGGCGGAGGCAGGATTACCGAGAAGGGGCTTCAAAAAAGAAAAAAGTTAAAAAGGTTGTAGCTAATGGGAATAGAACCAATGACCTTACAAAAGTTTTGAACTACTTTGACCACTAAGCTATGCTTTTGGATTATGTAATATATAGATGTAAAAAATAGATTTTGCCTTATATATACAGTATAATTTTTCGGCAAAGGGGGTTCGGGTGAACACCCTTCTGCCCCCCTAAATCCACCATGGGGTAAGGTGTGCGTATACACTACCCTCCCAAACTCCACTTGTTGAATTATTTTATTGTTGTTCTACTATAAATATAGGATCTAAGCGATTACAGTTGCTGAATTCATCCGAACCTATATCTAATACTCTAACTCCGCCCCTAAAAATATATATCAAAAAGTAAATTCGAGATGTGTACTCATATTGTTGGTGCATGAATTCAGGAAAGACTACGGTGATTTTGTGGACATTTGCTTCAAAGAATTTGGAGATAGAGTGAAGTATTGGATCACTTTGAATGAGCCACTCTCTTATAGTATGAATGGATATGCAAAAGGAACCTTTGCACCAGGAAGATGTTCTAATTTTGTAGGAAATTGTACAAAGGGTAACTCTGGAACTGAGCCATATATTGTGGCTCATAACTTGCTTCTTGCCCATGCAACTGGTGTTAAGGTGTACAAAGAAAAATATCAGGTTAGCTTTTTTAATTACTTGATCTACTTTTATTTTGGTTTTCACTCGGTGTCCAGACTAATCTAGATTCATGCCAGAAAGTTCCATTTTTTGCCGGATTCGTGCCGGGAATAAGTCCCATTTTGGAGGGTAAAGAGCTCCCTATTAAATGTGACTCCATACCCCAAGATTCAAACTCGAGACTTTTGGTTCATAAATCACTTAAAAATATTGATATTATTTTCCGTACCCAATCTCATATTTTCGTTTTATTTTTTGAAATAATTGCAGAAAACTCAGAATGGCCAGATAGGAGTTACTTTGGTCACTCACTGGTTTGTGCCCAAAATCAACACACCTCAAGGACTCAAGGCTCCAATAAGAGCTCTTGACTTTATGCTTGGGTGGTACGTAAATTTTTATTGTCTCATAATTTCTACACACCATGTATGTCACCTTCTAAGATAGTGACATGTAAACTATGTGGCTCTGAACTTTTCGAAAATATTGTCGGTTCATGTCGGATCCTCCAAAAGTGGTGTTATTTTTTAAGGATCTGACACAAGTGTGGCAGTTTTTGGAGAGTTCGCAGTAACATAACGTGTAATTGTATTCCAACAAATACAGAGTTTAAACTAAAATTACTGATTTCGACCGAACCCGTACTAACCTTCTAGGTCTGCCTCTGCTTTTCAGGTTTTTGGATCCAATAACATATGGTGACTATCCAACAAGCATGAAAGCTATTGTAGGGCGTAGGCTCCCAAAATTCACACCAGAACAATCAAAGTTAGTGAAAGGATCAATGGATTTCTTAGGAATTAATTACTATACTACATATTATGCTTCTCCTATGCTTTCCATCAATAGGCTTAACCTCAGCTACACCACAGACAATCTTGCTGATCTTACAAGTAAGCCAACACATTCATCTATCATCCTCGTCGCAAGCATGGGCGGATTCAGGATTTGAAATTTACTTGATTCTACAACAATCTTTTATATATATATATATATATATGTATATGAATAAAACTATTGGGTTCACGTGAATATAATCGACACTATAAATTCACCTATGCTTGCAAGTTTCCAAAATATTCAAGTTCAGTTTTAATAATTATTTATCTATTTTCTTTCAGCACAAAAGGACGGAAAACCTATTGGCACACCGGTATTGTTTTTCTTTCTCTCTTTTCTCGTAGTTGAGCATTTTCTATAAAACTGTTAATATGGGCTTGGCTCGGCCCGCATCCCTCTTAGGTCTTGATTGAGCTGGTCATTTTAAGACTAATCCAAATGGCGGGCTAGACCATCCTAACCCGTCAAATTCCAAAACCTATACAAGTTGGGTTGGGCTGGGCCAAACCAGCTCATAATGACAGTTCTAATTTTCTTGTAGAGGTACATAAATTTAACTAACATGCTTATATTAATACTTGTAGACTGCTTTGGATTGGCTTTTCATTTATCCAAGAGGAATCTATGGTCTTATGCTTCACATCAAGAATAAATACAACAATCCTCCCATCTACATCACTGAAAATGGTAAAATCTTAAAGATTTTTACTAGATTTACCCGCTCGATCAAAAATATTTACAACCTTAGCTAAACATTTTTAGGAGTCAAAGTTCGATATGAGACATTAAAAAAATTGAAATTAATTAATTTGCAGGAATGGCAGAAGCCAATAATAACGCATTGTCACTTAAAGAATCTCTTAATGACGACACGAGGATTAAGTATTATGAGGGTCATCTATGGTTTCTATCAAAAGCTATAAAGTAAGTTTTCTTTTCTCTTCTATATTCTTTTCTTTAGATCTTTTGTTTTTTTAAATCCTGATTTTTTGTTTTGGAATTATAAAAGTTAATCTAATTGAAGGGGAGCAAGGGTATAGTTGTTTTCATGTGACTTATAGGTCACGGATTCGAGTCGTAGAAGCAGTCACTAATGATTACATTAAGGTATCACACCCTTTGAGGTGCGGTCGCCCCCGAGCCTAGTGTGAATTTGAGATACCTTGGAACAACGGTATAGTTGTCTCCATGTAACATCTATATATATGTCACGGGTTAGAGTCATGGAAGCAGTCACTAATGCTTACATTAGCATAGACTGTCTACATCACACCCTTTGGGGTGCGACCGTTCTCCGAGCCCAACATATATAAATACGAGATACCTTGTGCATTGAGCTGCCTTTTAATCTAATTAAGTGTTGTAATTGACAGGGATGGAGCAAATGTAAAAGGACATTTTGTGTGGTCATTTTTAGATGACTATGAATGGGATGCTGGTTTTACTGTCCGATTTGGCCTCACTTTTGTTGATTACAAAAATGGACTGAAGCGATACCATAAGAAATCTGCTTATTGGTACAAGGACTTTCTCTTGTATACCGGCAAATAAATAATCTCACTCTTCTAGTGGCTCGAGCTTATGGCGAGATTGATTTTTTGTTCGAAGTTCAAGAGAAAGGAGAGGGACCACCGTCCAATAATGGTGATTTTACAAATGTATGATCACACGAGTGGCTAGTACCTTCTCGAAAATATCGAACCTGAAATTCACTTTCCATTGGACTTTTTAACTTTCAAATCAGCCACTTTTCTACATGTTCTTATTTTTGTGAATGTGTGCATGTCATTGTACTTCTGGCAGAGTTTATGTTGCTGTTGCACTTTGTGTTACAGAAAAATAATGTAATTTACTATTGTGTGTTCAGAAATAAGATTGGAGCTCCTCCTATTAGTTATACACTTGTTTGCTTATGGAAAAAAGTTTGTGTACTCCTTCCTTTTAATAAATAAACATGTGTTAGTGAGTTGGTGGATAGTTTAATCGGTAAGTAGTAAAATAAATAATGGGTAAGTGGATGAAAGAAATAAATGCCATATTCTAGATCATGAGATGGTGGCTTGGAAGAAATTATGGCTGCTATCTTGTCTTTACAGGCACTAACATGACAAATAATCCAATTTAATATTATTTTCTTTGTTATGAAATAAAAGCAATATAGCAAGAGCTATGTATTTAACAAGGACTAATAATATAAGAGAATGATAACATTAGAAGAGAGGATTTATTTCTTCGTTTCAGAGTCTATCAAATAGGTTCATGATGAACCTATTTATAGAAATATTTCGTTGCTACAAAATCAATCCAAAACCTGTTATGAATACATAACCAATCTAAAACCTGTTATGGAAGATATCCATCGTTGCAAGTGGATGAATCCACTTGCAGGATTTACAACACTCCCCCTTGGATGTCTATTAACAGTTAATGTGCTTCCTTACTAAGAAAAACCCAGTGAGAAAAATCCTAGTGAAGGAAAAAGAGTACACATATCTTGTAATAAGCATTAAGGGTTCCCTCATTAAAAACCTTACCATGAAAACCCAAATGAGACAAAACCTTGGTTAAGGGAAAAAGAGTACAACGCGTATTTCTCCACCTGATAAAAATCTTATTTGATATCTCGGAGACGACACATTCCAATCTTATATCTTAGCTTCTCAAATGTTGATGTCGGCAATGCTTTAGTGAACAAATCTGTCAAATTATCACTTGAACGAATTTGTTAAACATCTAATTCACCATTCTTTTGAAGTTCATGCGTAAAAAAGAATTTTGCTGAAATATTGTCTCCTTTAATATATCTCTCATTTAGTTGAGCTATACATGCAGCATTATCTTCATGTAATGTTATTGGGATATCGTTTCCCAGAAAGACCACATATCTCCTGGATATGTTGAGTTATTGATCTCAACGAAATACATTCTCGACTCGCTTCATGAATGGCTATTATCTCTGCATGATTTGAAGAAGTAGCAACCATAGTTTGTTTTGTTGAATGCCATGATATGCCAGTAGCTCCACATGTGAATAAATAGCCTGTGTGAGATCGACCTTTATGTGGATCAGACAAATATCCTGCATTTGCATAACCAATCAATTGTGACCTAGATTCATTTGAATAAAATAATCTCATATCAATGGTCCCTCGCAGATATTTGAATAGATGCTTAATACCATTCCAGTGTCTTTGTGTTGGGGAAGAACTAAATCTTGCTAATAAACTTAGAGAGAAAGTTATATCTGGTCTAGAATTATTAGCAAGATACATTAATGCCCCAACTGCACTAAGATAAGGTACTTCAGTACCTAGAAGTTCATCATTTTCATGAGGACAAAATGGATCTTTATTATATCAAGCGATCTCACAACCATCGGGATACTCAATGGATATGATTTATCCATATAAAAGTGCTTCAAAATATTTTCGGTGTATGTTGATTGATAGACAAATATTTTATTTTTCAAATGCTCTATTTGTAGGCCAAGACAAAATTTTATCTTTCCAAGATCTTTCATTTCAAATTCTTTCTTCAAACATTCTACCGCCTTTGGAAGCTCTCAGGAGTTCCAATGATATACAAGTCATCAACATACACAACTATTAGGACAAATTCAGATCCAGATCCTTTTGTAAAGATACAAAGACAAATTAGGTCATTCTTGTACCCTTCTTTCAATAGGTATTTGCTGAGGCGATTATACCACATGTGCCCTGATTGCTTCAATCCGTATAAGGATTTCTGAAGCTTTATCGAACAAGTTTCCCGGGAATCTTTGTATGTTTCAGGCACTTTGAATCCTTTCGGAATTTTTATTAAAAATTCGTTGTCCAGTGAACCATATAAATAGGCCATGACAATATCCATAAGACGCATGTTTTTTTTATTTGCTGAGGCGATTATACCACGTGTGCCCTGATTGCTTCAATCCGTATAAGAATTTTTATCAAGTTTTTTTATTTTTATGAATTGCTAGACTGATAAGATACCTGAATGTGCTTGCATCCACCACAAGATAATATGTCTCTATATAACTAATGCCAGGATATTTATGAAAAGTCTTGTGCCACAAGTCGTCTTTATATTTATAGACTTGATTTTGCATTTCACCTTTTGCACAAGAACATATATGTACTGTCACAACCTAAACTAACCTCTATCGTGATGGCGCCTATCGTGGAACTAGACAAGCCGACTCATTTTCAAAACAAACCGATATTTTTATTTCAAAGATAATTTCAAGGTTATTTAACATAAAACCTCCATTTAAAGAGTTCAAATCAAAGAAAACAGAAGTGCGGAAAAGAAAAGCCCGACATCGGGGTGTCACTAGTCATGAGCATCTACTACAATCTGTCTAACAATATCAAGGCTAACTCAGCCTGAAAAATAACAAAATACAACTAGAGGAAGATAAGAAGGAGAAGAGCAGAGGTTGTGATCGCCAAACAGCTACCTTGCTATCTCCAAGAAAAAACTGCAACCAGAACACTCAATAACTGCTACCGTGTCCAGCTACACCTGAATCTGCACACAAGGTGCAGGGAGTAACGTGAGTATGCCAACTCAATAAGTAACAACAATAAATAAAGACTGAGCAGTAGTGACGAACAATAGAGCATATAACGTTCATATCATGAAATCTCAGTAAAGTACAACATGCTTTAAAAATCAGTGTTTGAATAAAATCATCTCATTTAAACCCGGTTCCAATAAAAATCATTTAAAGATTTTTTTTTCCAATAGTTTTTTAAACAAAGGCTCAATGCAAAGGTGAGCAAAAATAATGAAATCATAAACATCCTCTCGGGCAAAACATCACTCATATACAGCCCCTCGGGCAAACCTCACAGTCACTCTTGCCACTCGGGCATACCTCACAATCACTCTTGCCACTCGGGCATACCTCACAATCGTTCATGCGTCCTAGTCACTCGGCACTCGGCACTCGCACTCAGTAGGTACCTGCGCTCACTGGGGTGTGTACAGACTCCGGAGGGGCTCCTTCAGCCTAAGCGTTATAATCTGCACTGACAACTCACGTGCTGCACGGACAACTCACTTGCCATAATAATAAATTATGCTGCAGGTGGGCAGCCTCGATCCACACTCATCCTCACAAATCAGGCCCTCGGCCTCACTCAGTCATAAACCTCTCAAGCCACTCGGGCATTTCAGTAAAACAGGGCATTCGGCCCAAAAACATTTATATGCATCAAAATAGAGTCATAAAACTGAGTTATGCAGTAAACAAGTATAAACACGAGTGAGTATAGATTTTCAATCGAAACAATGAGAGAATGGTAAGAAACAGCCCCTAAGGGTCCAAACAGCATTGGCGCAAGGCCCAAACATGGCATTCAGCCCAATTTACAGAAATTCTTTCTAAAACATATAAGTATCAAATGGTTCAACAAAGTATGCAACTTTACAATTGCTATAGGACGGACCAAGTCACAATCCCCAACAGTGCACGCCCGCATGCCCGTCACCTAGCATATGCGTCACTAAAAAAGTAGAATGATACAAAAATCCGGGGTTTCATACCCTCAGGACTAGATTTACAATCGTTACTTACCTCAAACCGTAAAATTCTTATTCTGCAATGTCCTATCCTCGTGAATTGGTCTCCAAACGCCTCGAATCTGGTCATAGATAATTCGTTTCAGTCAATAAAATTCATTGGAATTAATTCCACAAGATAATAATGATTTTCCATAAAAATCCAAAAATTAGCTCAAAAATCGCCCGTGGGGCCCGGCCCACGTCTCGGAACTCGACAAAAGTTAAAAAATCCGGAAACCCATTCAACCACGAGTCTAACCATACCAATTTTACAAAAATCCGACCCCAACTCGACCCTTAAATCTTCAATTTAAACCAAGAGGGTTTTTCAAATTTTTCCCAACTCAATTCACCAACTAAATGATGAAAACAACCATAGATTTGGGTAATTTAACCAATATTGAGTCAAGAACACTTACCCCGTTGTTTTCTCTGAAAATCACCCAAAATCGCCTCAATTCCGAGCTCCAAATTGCCAATAACTGAAAATGGGACGAAGTCCCATTTTCAGAACTTAAACTCACTGCCCAGACTTTTCTTCTTCGCGAACGTGGTCAGTGCCTCGCGTTCGCGAAGCACAAAATAACTCACGTCCAAATTCCTCATTCGTGAACGCGACATCACCCTCGCGTTCGTGAAGCACAAAATGCCTCTGCCTCAATGCCTTCTACGCGAACGCGTTCACCCCATCGCAAACGCGATGCTTCATTTCCCCCTCACTACGTGAACGCGACACCCCCTACGCGAACACATAGACCAATTGCCTGGGTGTCTTCGGCTGCTTCCTCTCTTCTTCGCAAACGCGTAACACCTCTCGCGTTCGCGATGCACACCCAGTCCACCCTTCGCAAAAGCATGCTTCTCTTCGCGAACAGGAAGAGCAAATATTGCCAGTCTCCCAGTTCCTCTTCGCGAACGCGAGGCTCAACTCGCAAACGCGATGAAGGAAACCAGATGGTGCATCAAAAAAATTCCAGTAGAGTTCCAAGTCCAAAAATCCAACCTGTTAACCATCCGAAACTCACCCGAGCCCCTCGGGACCTCAACCAAATATACCAACAAGTCCTAAAATATCATACGGACTTAGTCGAACCCTCAAATCACCTCAAACAATGCTAAAACTATGAATTACATCTCAATTCAAGCCTAATGAACTTTGAAATTTCTAATTTCTACAAACAACTCCGGAACCTATCAAATCACGTCTGATTGACCTCAAATTTTGCACACAAGTCATAAATGACATAACAGAGTTATTCCAATTTTCAGAATCGGATTCCAACCCCGATATCAAAAAGTCAACCCCCCGGTCAAACTTCTCAAAAATTAAACTTTCGGCATTTCAAGCCTAATTCCTCTACGGACTTCCAAATAATATTTCGAACACGCTCCTAAATCCAAAATCACCATACGGAGCTATTGGAATCATCAAAATTCAAATCTGAGGTCGTTTACACATAGGTCCATATCCGGTCCACTTTTCTAATTTAAATTTTTTAATTATGAGACTAAGTGTCTCATTTCACTCCGAGTTCCTTCCGTACCAGAACCAACTAACCCGATATAACATAATATAGCTGAATAATACAAAAAGAAGTAGAAATGGGAAAAATTGGGCTATAACTCTCGAAACGACTGGCTAGGTCGTTACATCCTCCCCCTCTTAAATATTCGTTCGTCCTCAAACGGGTCTAGAAACATACCTGGAGTCTCGAATAAGTGTGGATATCTGCTCCGCATCTCCCGCTCGGTCTCCCAGGTGGCCTCCTCCACAGACTGACCTCTCTATTGCACCTTCACTGAAGCTATATTCTTTGACCTCAACCTTCGAACCTGCCGATCCAAAATAGCCATTGGCTCCACATCATATGTCATATCACCCTCCAACTGAACCGTGCAGAAATCCAAAACATGGGACGGATCTCCAATATACTTCCGGAGCATGGAAACATGAAACACTGGATGCACACTCGACAAGCTGGGTGGCAAGGCAAGCTTATAAGCCACCTCTCCTATCCTCTGAAGCACCTCAAAAGGCCCAATGAACCGGGGGCTCAACTTGCCCCTCTTCCCAAACCTCATAACACCCTTCATGGGTGATACCTTCAGCAAAACCTTCTCCCCAACCATAAAAGACACATCACGGACCTTCCTATCCGCGTAGCTCTTCTGCCTAGACTGCGCCGTGCGAAGCCGCTCCTGAATCAATTTCACCTTATCTAATGCGTCCTGGACCAAGTCTGTACCTAAGAGCCTAGCCTCACCCGGCTCAAACCATCCATCCGGAGACCTACACCTCCTCCCATATAAAGCCTCATACGAAGCCATCTGAATACTCGACTGATAATTATTGTTATATGCAAACTCCGCGAGTGGCAGAAACTGGTCCCATGAACCCCCAAAGTCAATGACACAAGCACGCAACATGTCCTCTAATATCTGAATAGTGCACTCGGACTGCCCGTTCGTCTGAGGGTGAAAAGTTATGCTCAACTCAACTTGAGTACCCAACTCTCGCTGCATGGCCCTCCAAAACTGCGATGTGAACTGAGTACCCCTATCTGAAATGATGGAAACTGGGACACCATGCAGGCGAACGATCTCTCGGATGTAAATCTTAGCCAACCGCTCTGAAGAGTAAGTAGTACCAACTGGAATGAAGTGCGCGGACTTGGTCAGCCGATCCACAATAACCCAAATAGCATCGAATTTCCTCGAAGTCCGTGAAAGCCCAACTACAAAGTCTATGGTGATCCGCTCCCACTTCCACTCTGGGATCTCTAATCTCTGAAGCAAGCCACCTGGTCTCTGATGCTCATACTTAACCTACTGACAGTTTAGACAGCGAGCCACAAACCCAACTATTTCCTTCTTCATCTGCCTCCACCAATAGTGCTGCCTCAAATCCTGGTACATCTTCGCGGCACCCGGATGGATGGAATACCGCGAGCTATGGGCCTCTTCAAGAATCAACTCTCGAAGCCCATCTGCATTAGGCACACATATCCGGCCCTGCATTCTCAGCACGTCATCATCACCAATAGTCACATCCCTAGCATCACCTGTCTGAACCCTGTCCTGAAGAACGAACAAGTGGAGGTCATCATACTGACGCTCCCTGATACGGTCATAAAGATAAGACCTGGAGTCCACACAAGCCAATACCCGACTAGGCTCCGAAATATCCAATCTGACAAGCTGGCCTGCTAAGGCCTGAACATCTAATGCCAAAGGTCCCTCTGCTGCTGGAAGATATGCTAAACTCCCCAAGCTCTCTGTCCGGCAACTCAAAGCATCGGCCGCCACATTGGCCTTCCTCGGATGGTACAAAATAGTGATATCATAGTCCTTAAGAAGCTCAAACCATCTCCGCTGACGCAAATTAAGATTCTTCCGCTTTAATAGATACTGCAGACTCCAGTGATCAATATAGATCTCACAATGAACCCCATACAAATAATGATGCCAAATCTTCAAGGCGTGAACAATGGCTGCTAACTCAAGATCATGGACAGGATAGTTCTTCTCATGGGTCTTCAACTGGAGCGAGGCATAGGCGATCACCCTACCATCCTGCATCAAAACACAACCAATGACTATCCTCGAGGCATCACAATACACGGTGTAAGAACCTGAAGCTGATGGCAGAACCAACATGGAGTTGTGGTCAAAGCAATCTTGAGCTTCTGAAAGCTCTCCTTACACTCATCCGGCCACCTGAATTGAGCACCCTTTTGGGTCAATTTGGTCAAGGGCGATGCAATAGATGAAAATCCCTCCACAAAGTGATGGTAGTAACCCGCCAAACCAAGAAAGCTCCTAATCTCCGTGGATGAGGACGGTCTAGGCCAACTCTGCACCACCTATATCTTCTTCGAATCCACCTGAATACCCTCGTTGGACACCACGTGCCCCAGGAATGCTACTGAACTGAGCCAAAACTCATATTTGGAGAACTTTGCATAAAGCTTCTCCTCCCTCAATCTCTGTAATACAATCCTCAGATGTTGAGCGTGCTCCTCCCGGCTACAAGAGTACACCAGGATGTCATCAATGAATACAACAACGAATGAGTCCAAATAGGGCTGGAATACACTGTTCATGAAATGCATGAACGTTGCTGGGGCATTGGTCAGCCCAAAAGACATCACCAAGAACTCATAATGGCCATATCGGGTCCTGAAAGCTGTTTTAAGAATATCTGATTCCCGAATCTTCAGCTGGTGATAATCGGACCTCAAATCAATCTTGTAGAATACCCTCGCTCCCTGAAGCTGGTTGAATAAATCATCAATGCGAGGCAAAGGATACTTATTCTTGACTGTGACCTTGTTCAACTGCTTGTAATTAATACACATTCTCATGGAACCATCCTTTTTCTTCACAAATAGAACTGATGCACTCCAAGGTGACACACTAGGCCGAATAAACCCCTTATCAAGGAGTTCCTGAAGCTGTTCTTTCAATTCCTTCAACTCCGTCGGTGCCATACGATACGGTGGAATAGAAATGGGCTGAGTGTCCGGCACCAAATCAATACCAAAGTCAAATATCCCTGTCAGGCGGCATGTCCGGCAGGTCTGCAGGAAACACATTCGGAAAATCACGTACCACCGGAACAGAATCAATGACAGGAGTCTCTGCACTAACATCTCTCACAAAAGCCAAATAAGATAGGCAACCCTTCCCAACCATGCGCTGAGCCTTCAAATATGAAATCACCCTACTTGGTACATAATCTATAGAACCGCTCCACTCAACCCTAGGAAATCCCGGCATAGCCAATGTCATCATCTTAGCGTGACAATCTAGAACAGCATGACATAGAGATAACCAATCCATACCCAATATCACATCAAAGTCAACCATACTGAGCAACAATAGATCTACTCGGGACTCCAGAGCCCCAATAGTCACCACACATGATCGATATACGCGGTCCACAATAATAATATCGCCTACAGGAGTAGATACATATACAGATGAAACTAAGGACTCACGGGGCATATCCAGAAAATGAGCGAAATACGAGAAAACATATGAATACATTGAACCAGGGTCAAATAATACCGAGGCATCTCTGCGACAAACTGAGACAATACCTGTAATCACAGTATCTGAAGCAATAGCATCTGGTCTGGCAGGGAGAGCATAGAAACGGGCTTGACCACCCCTGGTCTGCCTCCCCCTTTAGGGAGATCCCTAGCTGACTGAACTCCACGCCGAGCTGACTATGCGGGTGGTGAGGTAACTGGTGCTATAGTCGAAGGCTGACTCCTCTGCTGAGATAGACCTCCATGACGACGAGGACACTGCCTCCACATATGCCTAAGCTCCCCACACTCAAAATAACTCCCTAGTGCTGGTGGAGGAAACTGAAGGGAACCCCTAGTACCGAGATGACTGGTAGAAGAACCTGGCATGGAAGAGCCCTGAACAGGTGGAGCACGGGACGTACTCTGAACTAGAAGGGCACTAAGTGATGAGTGGCCCTGATGAGAATTGTGAGAACCATGGCCAGATGATGCACCCCGATGAAATGGCCGAGCTGACTGAGCCTGTCTAAAATGACGACCTCTACCGTGCTGGAACTGACCCCCAAAAGGAGCACCGCTGAATCCACCCTGACCTCGAGGCCTCTTGGACTCCCTCTCAACCCTCTCAACCCTCTCAATCTGTCGAGCAATGTCGACAACCTCATTAAAGGTAGCACCCGAAACCCTCTCTTTGGTCATGAGCAACTGTAGCTGATAAGTGAGACCATCAATAAACCTCATGATCCTTTCCCTGTCCGTGGGAACCAACCAGATCGCATGACGGGCTAACTCAGAGAATCGCATCTCATACTATGTCACAGACATATCATCCTAGCGAAGCCGCTCAAACTGTCTGTGCAACTCCTCTCTGCGGGATCGAGGCACGAACTTCTCCAAAAAGACCACGGAGAATTGTTGCCAAGTAAGGGGTGCTGCGCCAACAGGCCTACGCCTCTCGTAAGTCTCCCAGTATCTGAGTGCAGCACCAGAAAACTGAAAGGTAGTGTATGAGACCCCATAAGTCTCCAAAATACCAGCAGTATGGAGTATCCTCTAACACCTGTCCAAAACGTCATGAGCATCCTCTCTCTGTGTGCCACTGAAAGGTGGTGGCTGAAGTCTCCCAAACCTCTCCAACCTATGCTGATCATCCTCAGGCATAGCGGGAACCACATAATCCTGAGCAACAGTAACCTACTGGGCTGGTGGTGCCTCTGGTGTCTGAAGTCCCTGAATAACCTGCTCGGGTGTGCGAGCGATGGGAGTCTGAGTGCCTCCCCTGGCCTGAGAAGTGGTTGCGGCCGTCGAAATAGAGACCGCTTGAGCAAGGCCAATGCACGCTATCAGAATCTGTGCTAGGGCCTCCTAAAGGCCTGGAATCACAATAGGCACATGTGGTGCCTCAGCTGGTGCATCAACAACTGGAACTTCGTCCTGATCTGGGAAAACCGGTGGATTTGCAGGTACTACCCCATCTGTTGTACGGGTTGTACCTCTACCCTTACCACGGCCTCTTCCGCGGCTTCGGCCTCTCGCGGCCCTGGCTGGTGGTACTGGTGGCTGGCCCTCCTGACCGTAGTACGAGTCTTCACCATCTGTGAGAGAATGAAACAACAGATGTTTAGTTACTAGAATCAACAGATTCGCACGATAAGAATTCAAGAATGTGGAGATTCCTAAAGGTTCTGCAGCCTCCTGAAGATAAGTACAAACGTCTCCGTACCGATCCGCAAGACTCTACTAAACATGCTCATGAATCGTGAGACCTATGTAACCTAGGCTCTGATAACAATCTGTCACGACCCAAACTAACCTCTGTCGTGATGGCGCCTATCATGGAACTAGGCAAGCCGACTCATTTCCAAAACAAACCGACATTTTCATTTCAAAGATAATTTCAAGGTTATTTAACATTAAACCTCCATTTAAAGAGTTCAAATCAAAGAAAATAGAAGTGCGGAAAAGAAAAGTCTGACATCGGGGTGTCACTAGTCATGAGCATCTACTACAATCTGTCTAACAATATCAAGGCTAACTCAGCCTGGAAAAAAAACTAAATACAACTAGAGGAAGATAAGAGGGAGAAGAGCAGGGGATGTGATTGCCAAACAGCTACCTTGCTATCTCCAAGAAAAATCTGCAACCAGAACACTCAATAACCGCTACCATGTCCAGCTATACCTGAATCTACACACAAGGTACAGGGAGTAACGTGAGTACACCAACTCAATAAGTAGCAACAATAAATAAAGACTGAGCAGTAGTGACGAGCAATAAAGCATATAACGTTCATATCATGAAATATCAGTAAAGTACAACATGCTTTAAAAATCAGTTTTTGAATCAAATCATCTCGTTTAAACCCGGTTCCAATAAAAATCATTTAAAGATTTTTTTTTTCCAACAGTTTTTCAAACAAAGGCTCAATGCAAAGGTGAGCAAAAATGATGAAATCATAAACAGCCCCTCGGGCAAAACATCACTCATATACAGCCCCTCGGGCAAACCTCACAGTCACTCTTGCCACTCGAGCATACCTCACAACCGCTCATGCTTCCCAGTCACTCGGCACTCGCACTCAGTAGGTACCTGCGCTCACTGGGGTGTGTACAGACTCCGGAGGGGCTCCTTCAGCCTAAGCGCTATAATCTGCACGGACAACTCACGTGTTGTACGAACAACTCATGTGCCATAATAATAAAGTATGCTGCATGCGGGCAGCCCCGATCCACACTCATCCTCACAAATCAGGCCCACGGCCTCACTCAATCATAAACCTCTCAAGCCACTCGGGCATTTCAGTAAAACAGGGCATTCGGCCCAAAATATTTATATGCATCAAAATAGAGTCATAAAACTGAGTTATGCGGTAAACAAGTATAAACATGACTGAGTATAGATTTTCAATCGAACCAATGAGAGGATGGTAAGAAACAACCCCTAAGGGTCCAAACATGGCATTCAGCCCAATTTACAGAAATTCTTTCTAAAACATATAAGTATCAAATGGTTCAATAAAGTATGCAACTTTACAGTTGCTACAAGACGGACCAAGTCACAATTCCCAACAGTGCACGCCCACACGCCCGTCACCTAGCATGTGCGTTACTAAAAATAGTAGAATGATACAAAAATTTGGGGTTTCATACCCTCAGGACTAGATTTACAATCGTTACTTACCTCAAACCGCGAAATTCTGCAATGTCTTTTCCTTGTGAATTGGTCTCCAAACGCCTCGAATCTGGTCATAGATAATTCGTTTTAGCCAATAAAATTCATTGGAATTAATTTCACAAGATAATAATGATTTTCCATAAAAATTCGAAAAATAGCTCAAAAATCGCCTGTGGGGCCCACATCTCGGAACTCGACAAAAGTTACAAAATTCGGAAACCAATTCAACCACGAGTCTAACCATACAAATTTTACAAAAATCCAACCCCAACTCGACCCTCAAATCTTCAATTTAAATCAAGAGGATTTTTCAAATTTTTTCCAACTCAATTCACCAATTAAATGATAAAAATAACCATGGATTCGGGTAATTTAACCAATATTGAGTTAAGAACACTTACCCCGTTGTTTTCTCTGAAAATCACTCAAAATCGCCTCAATTCTGAGCTCCAAATCGCCAAAAACTTAAACTCACTGCCCAGACTTTTCTTCTTCGTGAACGCGGTCAGTGGCTCGCGTTCGCGAAGCACAAAATAACTCCCGTCCAAATTCCTCCTTCGCGAATGCGACATCACCCTCGCGTTCGCGAAGCACAAAATGCCTCTGCCTCAATGCCTTCTACGCGAACGCGTTCACCCCATCGCGAACGCGATGCTTCGTTTCCCCCTCACTACGCGAACGCGACACCCCTCTACGCAAACGCCTAGACCAATTGCTTGGGGGTCTTCGGTTGCTTCCTCTCTTCTTCGCGAATGCGTAACACCTCTCGCGTTCGCGATGCACACCCAGTCCACCCTTCACGAATGCGTGCTTCTCTTCGCGAACATGAAGAGCAAATATTGCCAATCTCCCAGTTCCTCTGCGCGAACGCGAGGCTCCATTTGCAAACGCGATGAAGGAAACCAGATGGTGCATCAGAAAAATTCAGCACAGTTCCAAGTCCAAAAATCCAACCTGTTAACCATCCGAAACTCACCCGAGTCCCTCGGGACCTCAACCAAATATACCAACATATCCTAAAATATCATACGGACTTAATTGAACCCTCAAATCACCTCAGACAATGCTAAAATCATGAATTACACCCCAATTCAAGCCTAATGAACTTTGAAATTTTTAATTTCTACAAACGACTCTGGTACCTATCAAATCACGTCCGATTATTTTGCACACAAGTCATAAATGACATAACAGAGGTATTTTAATTTTCAGAATAGGATTCCGACCCCGATATCAAAAAGTCAACCCCCCGGTCAAACTTCTCAAAAATTAAACTTTCGGCATTTCAAGCCTAATTCCTTTACGGACTTCCAAATAATATTTCGGACATGCTCCTAAACCCAAAATCACCATACGGAGCTATTGGAATCATTAAAATTCAAATCCAAGGTCATTTACACATAGGTCCATATCCGGTCCACTTTTCTAACTTAAAATTTTTAATTATGAGACTAAGTGTCTCATTTCACTCCGAGTTCCTTCCGAACCCAAACCAACTAACCCGATATAACATAATATAGCTGAATAATATTAAAAAAAGTAAAAATGGGAAAAATTGGGCTATAACTCTCGAAACGACCGGCCGGATCGTTACATGTACCTCCACTGGGCTTTATACTTTCAGGTGTTGGGACCATCCATCCAACTTCACGTTTTTGAGGTGAAGTCAATCTTGATTGCGTATTTTTTATTTTTGTCCAATCATTTATCTATCCATATTCCAAGACAGATTTGAGAGATACTCGTCAATATTAATAATATTGAGCGTTATATTATATCAACGATATTGTCGACGATCATTTTATATCGGTTCCATCATCACTCAATAAAGACATAACTTATCGAGATATCATTATTTTCAGATACCTGACCCTTTCTTATGAGGTTTCATAAAGTGTTATGTCGCGGTGCTCTTATAGAGCACTTGCCTCCTTATTATGACTATCCTGATCATTTGCTCTTCTCCTTCTTCAAGGAGTTTTATTTTTAAAACTGATTGGTCTATTATGCTTCATGTGTGCCATAGACTTTATCCTTCACGGATTTTATTCTATTTGGATCATTACCGCTGAAATATCACACTTAACTTTGGGTCAACAAATGTGCCTGATAATATTTTACAAATGAATTATCACTTGAAATTCAAGTTCATATTTTCTTGTACGAGTATCTAGATGTACTCGTAATAATTCATTTCATGTATTACTTTTTCAGCTGCCCATTTTCTCCCCCTAATGTTGGATCACTAAGACATATCCCTATCATTCTTTAGGGACCCATCTTTATGCGTTATGTTGGAGCAATTAAATCATATAACACATATATATTTTTAGATAGAATTTATTTGGTTCTTGACCCTGAACCAATTGTAATGGGGAGAATTTATCATAACTTGTTGGCTAGATGTGTGCAAGTGCTGCTATATATATTAAATAATACATCTCATCCAAATTTCTTTTGGGGAGTTTTGTTATCATAACCAATTATTTAGCTATAATTAGAGGCATAGAATTTTTGCTAAACCAACTTGGATTTAAACCAGCATTATCAAGATAAATCATTCAAATTTACATTCTCGAACTGTGCTCTAATAATTTGAGCAAGCAACCTTGCAAAATTCAAACTACAAGTTGATAACAAACGCACATGTGACTATACAGTAGATGCATCTATTAATATCATATAATAGTAAACGGTCCACATGTCAGGTGACCGGACCCATATATATATCATCTTTTATTCGTTCTAGAAATTAAGGGATTTCAATTCTCAACCTTAACTGGTATATCATGAGAATAAGCAGCACAAGAGAATTCTTGAAGAATCTTCTTACTTCTTCATATATGCCAATGTGGGTTCTCAATTAATTTTCGCATGATAACTATTGAACCGGGATTATCTACCGGTCACGCCAACTAATATTTATTTCAGTAAACCTCTAGTTTACTTGTGGCATGCTATTCCACTCTCATGTTTATACTTGTGTAGTACAAATAGAAGAAAAGTCGGGTAACATTTTATATTTATCCGGTATGATTATATTAATATGAAGATATTTAATCTTCTTTTTATTTATAGTCTCAATA
Organism: Nicotiana tomentosiformis; assembly: GCF_000390325.3. Classification (NCBI taxonomy): domain Eukaryota; kingdom Viridiplantae; phylum Streptophyta; class Magnoliopsida; order Solanales; family Solanaceae; genus Nicotiana; species Nicotiana tomentosiformis. The sequence continues at coordinate 7,319,672 of NC_090819.1, read as the reverse complement.
TGCCAACTACTTTGGATAATATATTTGAAACTCAAAAAATGTTTCTTTTGAGACTTACTACAATACCAATGCCATGAATAATTTTATTTATCTGGGTAGTAACAAATTAATTCTTCCGGATCTCTTAATTGATTTTGTACTATAAGATCTTTTGTCACACCATTCATATGGTGAATGTCTGCTTCACGGAGAAAATCATATTATAATAAATTATCATGGTCAAAGTCATCATAAGCAAAATTATTTCTTGCTTGAATTTTCTTTAATAACCTTTAATAAGGCATGTCAAAATATTTTTGGCATACCACATGTACGCGACCAATGACATATTCATGTAACCACACAGTAATATTCATTATCTTTTTTTTTCTCAAACCTCCCTTAGAGGTGAGTTTGTGGTATGTGTCTAATCATTCATTGTATGTGTTTATTTATTACTTTTATCCATATTGCTACACTCGCCTTCAGGAAGGATTCTACATTCTAAATGTTTATCACAAGTCACATTCTTTTCAAGGAATGGAGTATAATCATTGCGACGTGCTTTTCCATACCAATTTGATGGTAAACATCCCCTTCACCTTTTGAAGGATATGTTGAGAACCTTTGTTGTTCTCTTTTTTATAATTACTACCGTGATGACGATTATTATTTTGTTCCTTGCCACGACCATGCCAATTCATATGGCCACGGTAATTATATTGTCTTATTTCAGAATCATCATCAAAATGGTGCATTGGGACTTGAACTCAATGTCTTACTCTTATAAAGGCGTGTTAGGCTTTATTGTGTTGGGACTCACATCATCTCATTTATTTGTAACAGTTCAAATATTAAGAATTGGATACCTTCTCTAATTAGGCTAGGGGTTTCGAAGTAAGTTGTTCATAGTGGCAGATTCCATAAACTAATTGCTTGACCAACTTTGCTTCAACATATGGACCGAAAAGAAAATTGGTGTCATGACCCAAGATCCAATTAGTCGTGATGATACCTAACCCAACCTGTCAGGTAAGCCAATTAACAACTATCGAATTTAAATGAGATTTATTAAGAAAAGAAATGAAAATACAACTGCTTTATACAAGAATTTCCCAAGGACTAGTAGTATAAATCATGAGTATCTAAGATTTAGAATTTACAAAGCTGGTATGAAATAAAGTATATCATTTGTTTGTCAGATTAAAATTCTAAAGCTACCAAGATCAAGAGGCAGCTATGACCAGAACGCGGGTACATATTCAAATCCAGCTCCCTCCGTGCACAGCAACATCAGCATCCAACATCTGTACGCAAGGTGTAAAAGTGTAGTATAAGTACAACCGAACCCATATACTCAATAAGTAACAAACTTAATCTTAGGCTGAAAGTAGTGACGAGCTGGAACAAAGGTCGAAGTCCAACATCAGTTCATAACAACATAATAAAAGTGATAAAAGAAGTAACTCAGAGATATAGTGCTCAGCTCGTTCACAATTCCGGAAAATATGCATAATTTTCAAGTATGTCAGTGAAAATCTAAATCTTTTACCGAAATCACCAAAATATGAGTACGTTTGTAAAACCGTAATTTTTCCCAAAACTTTCAATAGGTAAATGTTTCATTTTCAAATGGCATTAGGAAAGTACATGTAAAGACCCGACTTATTATTTTAAGAATTAACGCTCCGTTCAGCGACTTAAGATCTCGAGCAGTTTCGTAATATGTATTATGACCTGCGTGCGTGGTCGAGTTTGGTTCTCGGAAGATTTGAAATTTAATTTAAAGAACAATTCTCATTTTTTAAGTTTAAATGGAAAGAGTTGACCGGAGAGTTGACTTTTGAGCAAACAACCCAAGAATAGAATTTTGATTATGTCAATAGCTTCGTATGGTGATTTCAGACTTAGGAGTATGTCCGAATTTGGATTTGGAAGTCCGTAGGACAATTCGATGCATTTTGGCGAAAGTTGAAAAATATAAGATTTTTGGAGAGTTCGACTGAAGGTTGAATTTTTGATAACGAGGTCAAGTTTCAATTATAGAAATTGGAACAACTCCATTATATCATTTATGATTTGTGTGCAAAATTTGAAGTCATTTCGGCACACAATATAGAAGTTGGAAGATTTGAAAACTCATAATTCGATTCGAGGCGCGATTCGTAATTTCGGCATTATTTGACGTGGTTTGAAGCCTCAACTAAGTTGATATTGTATTTTGGGACATCTTGGTATATTTTGTTAAGGTCCCGAGAGCCTCAAGTGGATTCCGGGTGGTTAACAGATCGATTTGGACTTGAAGAAAGCTGCTGGAAATTTCTGAACTGCTGGTGCATCGCTTCTGCGATGTTCTGGTCGCAGAAGCGACCTCGCAAAAGCGAGGAACTTGTCACAGAAGCGACCTGGGAAGAGCTGAAGGGAGGTCGCAAATGCGGACAGTCTTTCGCACCTGTGCAATCGCAGGTGTGATATCTTGAAAACGTAGAAGCGGACTGAGGCAGAAGCTGGGCATGATTCTCGCAGAAGCGAACCTTCGTCGCAGAAGCGACATCACAGATGCGATGCTTCTGTCCGCAAGTGCAAAATTTGGACTGCCAGTGAGGATCGCAAAGGCGAATTTTGGCCCGCAAAAGGGAGGCCGCAGATGCGGCATTTATGTCCGCAGAAGCGAACTAGACAAAAACATTAAAGGACCAAAAATTAGTCATTTTGCAATTTTCAATTGGGATTTTGGAGCTCAGTTTTGGGGCGATTTTGGAGGAGTTTTTCACATACTTACACTTGGGTAAGTGTTCTATATCCTAAAGTAATTATATTTCATAAATTCATGGTTATATTCATCATATATTTCGGATTTAAATGGAAGAAATCAAGGTTTTTGCAAAAATTTTCAAGAACGAAAAATTTAGATTTGCAGGTCGAGTTGTTATCGGAATTTGATAAAATTTGTATGGTTGAACTCGTATCGGAATGGATGTATGATTTCGTGAAAATTATGTCGGGTTCTGAGAGGCGGGCCCCGCGTTGACTTTGGTTGATTTGTTTTAGAATAAAATTTTAAGTCGACGTTTTATTATCCGAAATTATTTCCGATAAATTTTAATGAAGTTATACAATTAATTTGGATATATTTAAGCTGTACGGAGGTTAATTATAGCAAGAACGCTATTTTGGAATATCGGCATAACTTCAAAAAGGTAAATATCTTGTCTAACCTTGAGTGGGGGAATTACTCCTTAGGCATTGAATTTTATGTGGAAATTGTGTAATTGGAAGTTGTGTACGCGAGGTGACGAGTACGTACTCGGGCTAATATGTGCAAATTTTATTGGTTTAAAGTTTTAGGCATTTTTATGTATTAAATTGGATAATTGTTGACATTTGGTAAATCCTTAAATTGTCACGCCTCATTCCTTATTTGTCGAGTTTATATTTTATATGATAATTTGATGTTATTGTCACTTGAATTTTTATGTGAATTCTGTGTGTTTGTTGATTTGATATTTTTCTTGGAATCCTTATCTGCAAATAATTATTTAATAAATTTAAAATGAGGCATTAATTTATACTTATTAAAAAATTGGAACAAAGAAGGTGGTGTCCTATGTTGAGTTACTTTTTCACCTCTGTTATTGTTTTTGAGGTTTTATATTGTCACGACCCAAATTTCCCTCTGTATAATATCGTGACGGCACCTAGTCTCTACTACTAGGTAAGCCTAACATTCACGGAATAATAAAATAAAAATAAAATTTTAACACCTAACTGTTCAAAATACACAGCAAATCCCAAAACCCGGAACATCGTGAATCACAACCTACAGAAGGAAAAATCGAGTGTCTCTATACATCAGAATTCTAACAAGGAAAACACATAAGATAATGGACATGAGAAAGAGTAGAAGGGGACTCCGAGGTCTGCGGACGCGGCAGATATACCTTGAAGTCTCCAAAGCTGTCTCGGCTCATTGATAGTGTGGCTGATAAGGTGCATCTGGATCTGCACACGAAAAACATATGCAGAGAGTAGCATGAGTACACCACAATCGGTACCCAGTAAGTGCCAAGCCTAACCTCGGTCGAGTAGTGACGAGATCAGGTCAGGGCCCTATTGGTAATTATATAATAAAATAATATAGAGTGTAATATCGCAATAAAATAAAGGCTGAAATTTAACAACAATGGAATCATAGAAGGTAACAGCTCAGTACACAGAAACACAACAGGGGATCTCCCGAGATACCGTCTCGTAGTCCCAAACGTAAATGTGCAGGGGAATCTCCCGGAATACTGTTTCATAGTCCCAAAGTAAATGTGCAGGAAAATCTCCCGGAATACCGTTCCGTAGTCCCAAAGTAAATATGTAGGGGAATCTCCCGGAATACCGTTCCGTAGTCCCAAAGTAAATATGCAGCGCGAGTGATAGAAAGACAACTACATCACGAAATTCTTACAATTTAGACTAAGTACCAGTCAGGGAAAAAGCAGGAAATTCACTGAGCATGTTGCGCATAATTCACATAAACAATTAAGACACGTAGATATGTTGTATTAGACTAAACATGATAGCTACACATATTGGAATAACTCAATTAAGAATGAAAATAGATTAGTATTCATTAAAATGGTATAACTCAAAATAACAGGAAAACATGTTTCTGCTCGGCAAAAAAATCGGGTTTTTCCACAACTAGCCCGTGTACGTACTCGTCACCTCACGTACACGGCGCTCACATAGCATAATAGTTCCAAATCTTAAGGGGATTTCCTCCACGCAAAGTTAGGAAAGCCACTTACCTCGAACCAAACTCAATCAATTGGTCACAATGCCTTTCCCATGAATATCCGGCTCCGAATGGCCCAAATCTAGCCAAAAGCAATTACATATCTTAAATACAACAATAATAGACTCATCTAATTAACGAAATCAGCATTTTAACAAAAATTCCGAAATTAACTCAAAATCGCCCATAGGGCCCATATCTCGGAATCCGACAAAAGTTACAGAATATGAACGCTCATCCAACCACGAGTCCAACCATATAAATTTTACCAAAATCCGACATCAACTTGAACCTCAAATCTTCAATTAAAGTCTATGAAGATTTCTACCATTTTCAATCCAATCTTTACCCATTTGAACTTAAAAGTCTTTCCACAACCTTATTGGTATGTATACATAATACTCTTACACTCAAGAATCATACTATTAATCACCCATCTTTACTCCAAACCGAAATTAAAGAATTGAGGAAAGAAATTCTTGCCTCTATGAAGCCCTAGCAAGATCCCTGTGAAATCTTCAAACCTTGAACAAGAATTGATGGATAAATCACTAAGTCTTCACTTTCTCTCTCTAAAATGCTCTCACATCTCTCTAAAATATCAGATTTTGGCTCAAAAATGAGCTTCAAGGGCTATAAATCAAAGTTGGGTCGGGTCAAAAATTAGAAAGAATGGAAGCTCCGACGCAGTTATGTAGTCGCATATGCGATCGCATAACAGGTATGCGGTCCGCATACCAACCGCATAATTTGGCCTCCAAAGCTGGGCGTTACTGACCTGTTATGCGGTCATTATGCGGTCTGCATACTTGTTTTGTGGTCGCATGATGGACCGCAAAATAGGTCTGCGGTCGCATAATGCACCGCAGATTTTCCTCAAATCTTGCCCTCCTCCTGCTCCACTTTGCGACCATTATGCGGTCCGCAGAGTGATTCTGCGACCGCATAGTGGTCGCAGAAATGACCATTTTCCGACAAAATTTTCCTTTACTATTTGATCTACCTCGACGCCACAAAAACTTAATTTCCTTAGCAAAACTTTTCGGGTCACTACACATACGTCAACATCTGGTCAACCTTTTCAACTAAATTTTGAAACCTTGGAACTTGGTGTTCCAAATCATTCAAAAATCTCACCAGACCCGAACCAATTACCCCCAACAAGTCACATAACAAATGTAAAGCATAAATTGAGCAGTAAATGGGGAAACAAGATTATAATACTCAAAACGACGGGTAGGGTCGTTACATATATACGTTGTACGGAGCCTTGGGCTATTTGTTGAGAAATTTATTGATTTTGCTACATCTTTGGAATTTGGTTGTGGTCAGTGGACAAATTGTGATATGAATTATTGTATTGTGTTGTCATTTAAACACTCTCCTTGATGTTATTTATTCTTTCTACCTTGCTTGTTAATGATATACATGTGCTTGGTAAGAAAGAGTGTAAAGCACGAAGGGTGATGTTATGCCATTTGATAGTGTAAAGCACGAAGGGTGATGTCGTGCCATTTGAATTATATTATCATGTGAGGGAGAGTGTAAAACACGAAGGGTGATGCCGTGCCATTTGAATTATATTATCATGTGAGGGAGAGTTTAAAGCACGAAGAGTGATGCCGTGCCATTTCAATTATATTATCACGTGAGGATGAGAGTAAAAGCACGAAAGGTGATGTTGTGTCATTATTTTTACATTATTATATGTTCATGGCACGAAGGGTATTTTCGTGCTGGCGAGAATAAGAGACATACATTATATTGTGATATCTTTTCATTGTGTATTTATTTAGGCCTTTATCTTGTGATGTTATTGTGTATATATGTTTTCTATGTAACTTGTAGTCGTTGTTGCTTCATGTGTGGCTCCCACTTTATTTCTTTTATTGTTATTGGCATTTATCCCACCTAGTTAGTACTGTTATATGTATGCACGATGAGAAAGAGATAAATGCACGAAGGGTGTTGCCGTGCCAATTGGTTTGATTTACATATATACATTGGGTGAGAATGACACAAGTGCACAAAGGTATTGCCGTGCCATTTGATGTGACATATTGAATATATTTCTCACACCAGAAAAGTTAAATGAGGTGTCACATAGTGACTTTTACTTTAAAGAATTATATTCGAAAGGTGTTTACTTGAAAGAATTATATTCGAAAGATATTTACTTGAAAGAATTATATTTGAAGATATTTATTTGAAAGAATTATATTCGTAAGATATTTATTTGAAGAAAGTATATTCGGGATACATTTAATTGTACGGATTACATTCTAAATATTTTCATTTGAAAAACTTATAGATGAAAGATGTATATTTTGAAGGACTTGATTAATTGGATGTACTTGTGTTTATTATTCGTTTGAGCAATATTTATGGTGTTCTTGTTGCCTTGCTTTTTATGTCACAAGTTGATTATTGTTGCCATCACTGTTATTTATTTTTTATTATTTTTGTATGCTATATTGCACATGTTATTTGACTAGTGTGTGTCTTGACTGTACCTCGTCACTACTCTACCGAGGTTAGTCTTGATACTTACTGGGTTCCGACCGTGGTGTACTCATACTATACTTCTGCACATTTTTGTGCAGAGCCAGGTATTGGAGATATCGGATTTGGACAGAGGTTAGAGTGTGATCGCAAAGATGTAATGTAGAGTTATTTGGTCGTCGCAGTCCCTTCGAGTGTTTCCATTTTTATTGTACTGTCAACTCTTATTCGAACAGTATGGTATATTCGATCCTTGAGATAATTTCATGTATTCAGTTAAAGTTCGTGACTCAGTATTACCAGTCTTGGGAAGTGGTTATATTTGTTTTTCGCTTTTAGTTTCAATTATCTATTTCAAAAAAAATGACTCGTAATGTAATTGTAATCGGCTTACTTAGTCTTAGAGACTAAGTGCCATCACGACACCTGTGGTGGAATTTTGCGTCGTGACAAGTTGGTATCAGAGCTCTAGGTTCATAGGTTCTACGAGTCACGAACGAGTCTAGTAGAGTCTTGCGGATCGGCACGGAGACGTCTGTACTTATCTTCGAGAGGCCACAGAACTGTTAGGAAATTTCAACTTTTTTCATTCCTGTCGTGCGGAATTTGTTGCTTTTGGAATTTGAGCCTTTGAATCTCTATTCTCTGACAAATGGTGAGTACACGTGCTATCGGGTCAGCTGAGAAAATACCTGCGCATATTGCTAGAGTCGCAAGAGGCCGGGGCTGAGATAGAAGTCGAGGTAGAGGCCGAGGAAAGGCACGTGTCGCAGCTAGAGCACCTGTCAGAGTAACAATTAAGGAGCCGCCAGTAGCTCCGATTGGGGGATAGGCACCGGAAGCACCTGTTGTTACCCCCGAACTTCAGGAGACCTTAGCATAGTTCCTTAACATGTTTGGTACATTAACGCAGGCAGGATTGATCTCCGTTGCACCAAATATTTTACAGATTGGGGGAGGAGCTCAGACTCCTACCTCCCGTACTCCAGAGCAGTAGGTCTACACTGGTAAGGTTCTGGGTGTGGTGCCGGTACAACCTGTTATGCCGGTTCAGCCTGAGTCCAGGCCAGAGACATCAAAAGAAGAACAAAAGAGACTTGAGAGATTAAAGAGGTATAGTCCACCTACTTTTGGTGGCATAGCTACCGAGAATGCCCAGGGATTCCTAGAAAAGTGTCACTGTATTCTCCGTACCATGAGTATTGTAGAAGTGAGCGGAGTTTCCTTTACTACATTTCAGCTGCCAGAAGCAGCGTATCAATGGTGGCAAGTTTATGAAGAGGATAGACCAGTCGATGCAACACCACCAACTTGAGCTCATTTTTCAGAGATGTTTTTGAAAGAGTTTGTTCCCCAAACTCTCTAGGATGTGTGGCACACAGAATTTGAACAGTTGCGTCAGGGCACCATGACGGTGTTAAAATATGCTATCAGGTTCAGTGAGTTAGCTCGCCATGCACCAGTCTTGGTTCCTACAGTTAGAGAGCGAGTTTGCAGATTCATCGAAGGGATCGATTATGATTTTAAAATATGTATGGCTCGAGAGTTGCGGACTGACATTCCATTTCAGCAAGTAGTAGAAATTACCAGGATGTTAGAACATGTTCGAAATGAGGAAAAGAAGTCTAAGGAGGCCAAAAGGTTTCGAAATTCTGTAGGATTCAGTGAATTCTACTCTACAGCTATGACTCATCATGGCAGAGGCTCGGGCAATCGGTCAGCCCAGTCCGTAATTCAGAATACTCGTAGTGCTCCAGTTAATACTTTTAGTGCACCACCAGCACGAGGTTCTTATAGTGGTTATTCTAGTTATCCGGCACAGACTCAATACGAGCAGTCGCGACCTCAGAGGGGTTGTTATGAGTGTGGTGATACCAGGCACATCATGAGAAATTGTCCCAGACTTGGGAGAGGCAAATTTTATCAATACACTCAGGCTACATGCTTTATTTTAGTTAATATTCCACGTTCACAGCCAATTGGAGGTGGAGGACAGGCTTGTAGAGGGCGCCCAAGAGAGGGAGGCCCGACCCGTTGATATAATTGCTATGAATTGGTTGAGGCCGATATACCAGATGGTGTCGTTACAGGTATGAATTAATTTATAATAAAAGGAACATTATTCTTATTTTGATTCGATTATCGAGGTGAGAACTCCTTTCATGCTCCTTGTATGGTGGATTTGTGAATTTATACTCCATTTCAGTATTTTTCCCTGTTGGGAGACTTGATGGTGTTAGCCGTGTCTATCATTTTTGTTTTGTAAATTATTGTGGGCTATGAGTCCAAAAGGTAACTTCTTATTACTCACTACAATGGGTTTTGATGTGATTTCGAGATAATTGATTACAATTTTATGAATTATATGCCCTACCGGTATGTGGGTTCATTACGTGTTATGAAAATTATTTATGAAATTTATTAAAAGAAAGAAAGAAAGGAAATAGAAATTTTCAGTTGGCACAATGTGCAAAATACTTGTGATTCAGGGTTGAGGACGAGATCATCGCATTTTTATATGATGTGAAATATTTAAACTGGGATACAAGCCACGGTGGAAGTTATATAATGGCGAGGTCTTTGTGGTGAAATTTATGAGTTTAAACTCCCTTTGTGAAATTAAATTTGTACTATAGTATCAATAGGGAGTCATGCCTATTAGGCTTATTTGATAATTCTTTTATGTGTTTCTGTGCATATTTAGCCATATTTGTGTTGTAACTATTAAGTTTTTAGCCTATGAAATGAGTGCCCATGTGGCGTTAAATGTGACTCGTTAATTCGGATAAATAATTATGAGGTCTTCATGCCTCGCGTGTTGCTGTCAGTGTTGTAAAAATTTGAAACGAGATTTTTGGTTAATATGAGATTAATTGAGGATGCTGGAATTAATTATGAACGACTATTATGATCAGAGATGTGGTTATGGGCATACGTATAATGTGTGTGTGGGCACGAAATTGCTACAGCCGGTTGAGACTAACACAGTGTATTAATATGAAAAACAATCAGGCATTTGAAATTAATTGGAGTATAAGGAATTGGATTTAAAGCTTATAAGTGTGGATAAAATAAATAATGTCTACTGAGATGGTGTTGTCGAACCCCTTTAAATTTATGGCGACGTAGAATCACCTGTGAGTATGTGTGAAATAATGCACTCAGTAATCTAATGTCAGCAGAATAATTCTTGGCACGTTCGGGGACGAACGTATGTTTAAGAGGGGGAAATGTAACGACCCGACTTGTCATTTTAAGAATTAACACTTCGTTCAGTGAGTTAAGGTCTCGAGCGGCTTCGTAATATTTATTATGACCCGCGTGTGTGGTCGAGTTTGGTTCTCGGAAGATTTGGAATTTAATTTAAAGAACAATTCTCATTTTTTTAAGCTTAAATGGTAAGAGTTGACAGGAGAGTTGACTTTTGAGCAAACGACCCCAGAATGGAATTTTGATGATGTCAATAGTTTCGTATGGTGATTTCGGACTTAGGCGTATGTCCGGATTTGGATTTGGAAGTTCGTAGGACATTCATTTTGGGGAAAGTTGGAAAATAGAAAATTTTTGGAGAGTTCGACCGACGGTTGAATTTTTGATAACGAGGTCAGATTTCAATTCCGAAAATTGGAACAGTTCCATTATGTCATTTATGACTTGTGTGAAAAAATTGAAGTCATTTAGGATTGATTGATACATTTCGGCGCAAAATATAAAAGTTGGAAGATTTGAAAACTCATAATTCTAGCTGCGATTCGTAATTTCGGCATTGTTTGACGTGGTTTGAAGCCTCGACTAAGTTCGTATTGTATATTGGGACATGTTGGTATATTTTGTTAAGGTCCCGAGAGCCTCGGGTGGATTCCGGGTGGTTAACGGATCGATTAGGACTTGTAGAAAGCTGTTGGAAATTTCTGAACTGCTGGTGCATCGCTTCCGCGATGTTCTGGTCGCAGAAGCGAGGAATTTGTTGCAGAAGCGACTTGGGAAGAGCTGAAGGGAGGTCGAAGATGCGGACAGTCTTGCGCACCTGCGCAATCGCAGGTGCGATGTCTTAAAGACGCAGAAGCGGACTAAGGCAGAAGCTGGGCATGATTTTCGCAGAAGCGATCCTTCGTCGCAGAAGCGACATCGCAGATGCGATGCTTCTGTCCACATGTGCAAAAATTGGACTGCCAATGAGAATCGTAAATGCGAATTTTGGCCCGAAAAAGCGAGGCTGCAGATGCGGCATTTTTGTCCGCAGAAGCGAACTAAACAGAAACATTTAAGGACCAAAAATCAGTCATTTTGCCATTTTCGATTGGGATTTTGGAGCTCGATTCTGGGGCGATTTTTAACGAGTTCTTCACGACTTAGACTTGGGTAACTGTTCTATATCCTAAAGTAATTATATTTCATAAATTCATGGTTATATTCATCATATATTTTGGATTTAAATGGAAGAAATCAAGATTTTTGTAAAACTTTTCAAGAACGAAAAATTTAGATTTGGAGGTCGAGTTTTTATCGGAATTTTATAAAATTATTATAGTTGAACTCGTATCGAAATGGATGTCTGGATTTCGTGAAAATTATGTCGAGTTCCGAGAGGTGGGCCCCGCGTTAACTTTGGTTGATTTTTTTTTAGAATAAAATTTTAAGTCGACGTTTTATTATCCGGAATTATTTTCGATGAATTTTAATGAAGTTATACAATTAATTTGGATAGATTTGAGTTGTCCTGAGGTTAATTCAAGCAAGAAATCTATTTTGGAATATCGGCCTAATTTCAAAAAGATTAGTATCTTGTCTAACCTTGAGTGGGGGAATTGCCCCTTAGGCATTGAGTCTTATGTGGAAATTGTATAATTGAAAGTTGTGTACGCGAGGTGACGAGTAGATACTCGGGCTTATATGTGCAAAATTTATTGGTTTATAGTTTTAGGCATTTTTATATATTAAATTGAATAATAGTTGACATTTGGTAAATCCTTGAATTGTCACGCCTCATTCCTTATTTGTCGAGTTTATATTTTATATGATAATTTGGAGTTATTGTCACTTGGATTTTTATGTGAATTACGTGTGTTTGTTGATTTGATATTTTTCTTGGAATCCTTATCTGCAAATAATTATTTAATAAGTTTAAAATGAGGCATTAATTTATATTTATTAAAAAATTGGAATAAAGAAGGTGATGTCCTATGCTGAGTTACTTTTCCATCTCTGTTGTTGTTTTTGAGGTTTTATATACGTTGTGTGGAGCCTTGAGCTATTTGTTGAGAAATTTATTGAATTTGCTACATCTTTGAAATTTGGTTGTGGTCAGTGGGAAAATTGTGATATGAATTGTTGTATTGTGTTGTCATTTAAATACTCTCTTTGATGTTATTTATGCTTCCTACCTTGATTGTTAATGATATACATATGCTTGGTAAGGAAGAGTGTAAAGCACGAAGGGTGATGCCGTGTCATTTGATAGTGTAAAGCACGAAGGGTGATGCCGTGCCATTTGAATTATATTATCATGTGAGGGAGAGTATAAAGCACGAAGGGTAATGTCGTACCATTGAGAGTGTAAAGCATGAAGGGTGATGCCGTGCCATTTTAATTATATTATCACGTGAGGATGAGAGTAAAAATACGCAGGGTGATGACGTGCCATTATTTTTATATTATTATATGTTCATGGCACGAAGGGTATTTCCGTGCAGGCGAGGATAAGAGACATACATTATATTATGATATCTTTTCGTTGTATATTCATTCAAACCTTTATCTTGAGATGTTATTGTGCACCTATATTTTCTATGTGACTTGTAGTCGTTGTTGCTTCTTGTGTGCCTCCCACTTTATTTCTTTGATTGTTATTGGCATTTCTCCCACCTAGTTGGTATTGTTATATGTATGCATGGTGAGAAAGAGATAAATGCACGAAGGGTGTTACCGTGCCAATTGATTTGATCTACATATTTACATTGGGTGAGAATGAGACAAGTGCACGAAGGTATTGCCGTGCCATTTGATGTGACATATTGAATATATTTCTCTCACCAGAAAAGTTAAATGAGGTGTCACATGGTGACTTTTACTTTAAATAATTATATTCGAAAGATGTTTACTTGAAAGAATTATATTCGAAAGATATTTACTTGAAAGAATTATATTCGAAAGATATTTACTTGAAAGAATTATATTTAAAGATATTTATTTGAAAGAATTATATTCGTAAGATATTTATTTGAAGGAAGTATGTTCGGGATACATTTAATTGTACGGATTACATTCTAAAAATTTTCATTTGAAAAACTTATAGATGAAAGATGTATATTTTGAAGGACTTGATTAATTGGATGTACTTGTGTTTATTATTCGTTTGAGCAATATTTATGGTGTTCTTTTTGCCTTGATGTTTATGTCACAAGTTTATTATTGTTGCCATCACTGTTATTTATTTTTTATTATTTTTGTATGCTATATTGCACAGGTTATTTGACTAGTGAGTGTCTTGACTGTACCTCGTCACTACTCCACCGAAGTTAGTCTTGATACTTACTGGGTACCGACCGCGGTGTACTCATACTACACTTCTCCATATTTTTGTGCAGAGCCAGGTATTGGAGATATCGGATTTGTACAGAGGTTAGAGTGTGATCGCAAAGATTTAAGGTAGAGCTGCTTGACCATCGCAGTCCTTTGGAGTGTTTTCATTTTTATTGTACTGTCAACTCTTATTCGAACAGTATGGTATATTCGATCCTTGAGATAATTCCATGTATTCAGTTAAAGTTCGTGACTCAGTATTACTAGTCTTGGGAGGTGGTTATATTTGTTTTCCGCTTTTGGTTTCGATTATCTATTTAAAAAAGAATAACTCGTAATGTAATTGTAATCGGCTTACTTAGTCTTATAGACTAAGTGCTATCATGATGCATGTGGTGGGATATTGGATCGTGACAGTACATCTCTATGCCTATATGTCAATGTGTATGTGAAGTCATGAATGGCGTAATGGCGTACACCATAAGGAGAATGCATCTCTACGTATGTATGTCAAGTGTGCATGTCGAATGTAATGCAACTCAGTGATAAAACCCTTTGCATACTCTCAGAGTATCAATTCGCTCAGTCCTCCCAGTCACTCAGTCCTCACAATCACTCAGTCCTCACAGTCGCTCAGTCCTCCCAATCACTCGGCACTCGCACTCAGCAGGTACCTGCGCTCATTGGGGGTGTGTACAGACTCCGGAGGGGCTCCTTCAGCCCAAGCGCTATAACAAGCCAACCATGGCATAAATCAATAAAACATGTTGCAGCGTGCAGCCCGATCCCCTCATAAATCAATAATACCTACTGCGGCGTGCAGCCCGATCCCATCAATATCCTTACCATTAGGCCCTCGGCCTCACTCAATCATCAATCTCTCCAGTCTCTCGGGCTCACAATGTCATGAAAAATTAGCCCAAAATGATGATGTAATGTATCAACAAATGGTAACAGAGAGTGAGATATGATATGCAAATGAATGCATATGACTGAGCGTGTAATTGCAATGTAAGCAAATAACTCAACATCAGAAATGACCTCAGTGGGTCCTAACAAGATAAGCATATAGCCTATACATGGTTTCTAACATGGATCATAGCTCAATTACTCTAGCACGTAGAGATTTTATGGATACAAATTAGATTAGGTAACTACACAGTACCACAGAAATAACCGGGTCACAATTCACACGGTGCATGCCCACACGCCCGTCACCTAGCATGTGCGTCACCTCAACACCAAACACATATCATGTATATTCAAGGGTTCATACCTTCAGCACCAAGTTTAGAAGTGTTACTTACCTCGAACAAGCCAAATCCAATACCGAGCAGGCCAAGCGATGCTCCAAAAATGCCATCCCGCGCGTACCGATCTCTGAACAACTCAAAACTAGCCAAAAGCAACTCAAATACATCAAATAAAGCCAAAAAAACAAACTCAATCGATAAAGGTCGAATCTTTAATCAAAGCCCAAAATCAACCCAAAAGTCCAACTCGGGCCCGTGCCTCGAAACTCGATGAAACATATAAAATCTGACAACCCATTCAATTACGAGTCCAACCATACTAGTTTCACTCAAATCCTGCTCCGAATCGATGTTCAAAACTCAAAAACTCACTCTATGAAACTTTAGGCTAAAACCCTCAATTTCTCTTTATAATTCATAATCCAATTACCAAAAACTAAGATAGAATCACAAAATAAAATCACGAGTGAGTCAAGAATTATTACCCCAAGTCACATGGTGAATTTCCTCTCTAAAGTCGCCCAAACCGAGCTCCAAAATCCCAAAATAAGAATAAAACGACCAACCCTCTAAATTAGGCTTCTGCCCAGCGATTTTCGCTTATGTGAACCAAGGGCCACTTTTGCGGCGTTGCTTTTGCGATAAAAATCACGCTAATGCGATAACAACTAACCGGCCGAACCCTCGCACCTGCGGAACAGTATCCGCCTCTGCGACATCGCAGGTGCGAGCTCCTCTTCGCTCCTATCAAGACCCCGCTTTTGTGCCCAAACTCACCGCACCTGCGCTTTCGCAGATGCGAAGAAACCTCCACTTCTGCGGCTCCTGCTCCTAGCAGCATTCCCGCCTTTGCTATTCCACTACCTCTTTTGTGGCTCCGCACTTGCGCCCTTAGCTCCGCAGGTGCGGTCACACCAAAAGCCTAGCCAAAAATGATCCAAACGAACCGAACCTCGTCTGAAACTCCTCTGAGCCACTCGGGACCTCGTCTGAATATACCAACAAGTCTTATAATATAACACGGACCTACTCAAGGCTTCAAATCACGCATAACAACATCGAAAGGATGAATCGCACCTCAAATCAAACTTAATGACCTCTTGAACTTTCAACTTCCAAAACTCGCGCCGAAACATATCAAATCAATTCGGAATGAACTTAATTTTTGCCCACAAGTCCCAAATAACATAACTAGGCTATTCTAATTCCCGTAACTACAATCCGAATTCGATATCCATAAAGTCAGCTCCCGGTCAAACTTATGAACTTTTCAAACCTTCAAATTTCTAACTTTCGCCAATTTTCGCTGAATCCTTCTAGAAATATCCAAATACAAATCTGGGCATACGCCCGATCAAAAATCACCATCCGGTCCTAACGAAGCCCTCAAAACTTTATTCCGAGGTCAAATTCACAAAAGTTAAACTTGGTCAACTCTTCCAACTTAAAGCTTAAATCATGAAATTCATTCTTCCAAATCGATTCTGAATAACCTGAAAACCAAAATCGATGATTCACATAAGTCATAATAAATCATACAGAGCTACTCATGCTCTCAAACTACCGAGAGAAGTGAAAATATTCGAAATAACCGGTCGGATCGTTACATCCTGGTAGGAAGAAGATAAAACCCGATTAAAGTAAATAATCTCAGTCGGTTATAACATCGTGCTAATAACGTGTTATGAAATAAAATCAATATAGCAAGAGTTATGTAATTAACAAGGACTAATAATAGAAGAGAATGATAACATTAGAAGAGAGGATTTATTTCTTCGTTTCAGAGTCTATCAAATAGGTTCATCAGTGAACCTATTTATAGAAATATTTCGTTGTTACAAAACAAATCCAAAACCTGTTATGAATACATAACCAATCCAAAACTTGTTATGAATACATAACCAATCTAAAGCCTGTTATGAATACATAACCAATCCAAAACCTGTTATGGAAGACATCCATTATTGCAGGTGGATGAATCCACTTGCAGGATTTATAACAATCTTAATATTAAAATGAATAATATTTTCTCCCTCATTTTAATATTAATGTAACTGCTTGTTTGGATGGTTATTACCTATTGTATTGTATCGTATTGTTACTTTAAATATAATATTTGTTTTGATTGTTACTTAAATTTTATTTTATCGTATTGTTAAATTTGTTGTTACGTAACGACGAAAAATGCTACTTTATAGAACGACGGATTTGGTGTGGTGGCGTCGTTTCGTTGCTTTTTTCTCTTATCTTGTCCTTCCTTATTATTAAATAATCATATTTTATCTTTTATCATACTTTTTCTTAATATAATAATTCTACTATGTATCCTATTTTTTCTTAGCGTTGCAAGTTTATTCTTCATATTGTTGGTGTGTGACATCATGAAACGACGAGAAACGACACAATCTACCCAAAATATTTTATTCATCAAACAATACAATACGATACATTATGAAACAATAAGTAACTACAATCCAAACAAGTTATAAGAGATTTTACCAACTGAGAGAGACTATGATCCATAATAATGGTGTGCTCTGCATTGAACTTTCACTTAAATAATCTTTACTCTAGAGCCAGTAGTGGTTCAAACTTGAACTGTGATTACTTAATAAAATAAAGTATCACTATTTATAAATAATAATTAAGATGTTGATATGTGCTTTATTAGTGAGCACATTACGACCTTGTGTTATCTAGATTATCATGAATATTTTCTAGAATAAGCTAAATTCTCATAGACTTAACCTCCACAAATCATTACAGAATAAATGCACTCATAAGAACCGCCCCCTTATTAAGGGATCGTGCGAAGGACAATCTCTTCTCCCAAGTCCCTGAATCAGCCCCTTAAAGGCCCCTTGAGAGACCGGATAAGAACCAGAATCAGGGCCCTTCCCAAGCCGCTAAACGGCCCCTTAAACACCAATATTGAGGGATCAAGTTTGATGTTTAAGTGGAGAAAAATAAAATAATAAATCATTACCTATTATGTTTTGAAGATGAAAATTAGATTTCTCAATTATTAAGAACCAACGATTTTTGGAAAGGTTAACAAGAATAATATGTAGAATGCCAAAAGAATATGTTGTTTCCCTCTCGACTTTGGATCTTAGCACCCAAAAAGTCTGTCTGTACAAACAATCTAGGCCTGTATTTGGAGTTTCCCTTTCAAACAGGACCTCGAGATGCAAGCTATGGAAGTACTGTTAGGTAGGAAGCGAGCTTCTACTTCATTGGGTGTCTGATAAAAATGTGGGCTTCCAACTGAGATTCACGAAGAGAAGAGAGGACCGGACTTCACAATCTGTGTCGAGCCTATGAAAGAGTATGCCTGAGTGGAATCACTCCGTCTACTAGACCAACCAAGAAAGAGTCTAGTGGACTATATTCGCCCGTGGAGAGGCATTTCAGTGACCCAAAAATCACAATTTAGTGATAATATTACTCAATTTGAATTTTAGTGGTTTATTAATTTGATTTGGATGATAAGTTCTAAAACTTTTTATTTACAAAAAGAGAAATATAAGAAAGGTGGTGCATTACAATATTACATTCCTTCGGTTGGGTTGGTTGGGCCGGGTTCGCACCAATCGGGTCAGCCCATCGTTATGCAACGGCCCGTCGGCTCCCCCAGAGCCTGACCGGTGACCACTTTACTGTTTACTCTCTTACAGTTTTTCTCTCTCTACCCTCCGTTTCGATTTAATCTCTCTCCTTTCCACCTCTGCTGCGACAACCACCGTTGTCCACCGCCGTCCTCCGTTGCATCAGAAAACTGTCTGAGATCGGCGAATCTCTGAGTTCGTAGCTGCATTTGACAGTAACGGAGCAAGAAGAAAATGAGCACAGTTCCGAAAGAGACAATAGAAGTGATAGCACAAAGTATAGGTGTAAGCAATTTATCTCCAGATGTCTTGCCTGCTCTCTCCGCTGATGTCGAATACCGTATTCGGGAGATTATGCAGGTACTTACCTCATTTTACACACACAAAACACACACTTATTAGGGAAAAGCTATTATTTGGATAATTTGCTCTTAGAAACTACTTTTGAAGCATAAGCGTGGTCAAATTTTGACTTTTGAAGTTATCGCGCATGTAAAAGTTTACACACACTCAAGCACACAGTGTGTGTGTGTATATACACACAATAACACACTTGGAAAAAGCTAAATTATGGATAGTTAGATCTTTGAGATCACTTTTGAGGTTATGGAGCATGTAATTTGCGTAAAATTTTGTTTGATAATTTAGGAAGCTATTAAATGTATGCGTCATTCGAAGAGAACGACCTTATCTACTGATGATGTGGATGCTGCACTCAGCTTGAGAGGCGTAGAGGTACCTCTTCTGTTTTTATACCAGCCAATTTGTGTATTAGTATATGTATTAATAGAGGCGTATCTACACTCTAACCTATGGGTTCATGGGAACTCAGTAACTTTGATTCGGACTGTATGTATTAAGAAATCCACTAAGTATCCACAAAAATTTGATTGTGAACACATAAACATCAAATTTTGGCTCTGTTTAATATATAGGTTATAGCTGATCGATCTTGTTTGACATTGTGGTTTAATTGATTGTTCTTTAATGTATCTGTTGCATTGAGCAGCCAATATATGGTTTAGCTTCTAGAGATCCGTTAAGGTTCAGAAGAGCAGCTGGACACAAGGATTTGTTCTACATTGAAGAGAAGGATGTAGAGTTAAAAGATGTAAAGAACTTTGATATGTTTCAGTACCAATCTTAGTTTGTGAATTTATTGAACTGATGCTCATAGTATAAGTTGATGTGTTTTCTGGTCTAGGTGATCGAAGCTCCTTTGCCTAAAGCACCGTTAGACACTGCTATTGTTGCCCATTGGTTAGCTATAGATGGAGTACAGCCTGCTATTCCTGAAAACCCTCCGCCTGAAGGTCCGTATTTTAGCTGCAGTTAGTTTGTCCTGATGTTTTAACATTTGTTTCACTTTAGTCATATGAAAACAAGTTTGCCATGCGTATTGTTCTTTTCCTACTGATTCTTATGTCTATTCTGCCTCCTGGTTTGAAAACTTTTTCTTTCCCCCGTGACTACTAAGAAATGAGGTATAAGTACTAGTTAAAATTTGTATATAATGCTATTTCAATATGCCAGAGAGTCAGACTAACTTATTAATTTGTCGCAGCCTTTGCTATGCCCTCTGATAATAGGAAGACCGAGTATAAGGAGGATGGAGTTCCTGTTGATATTAAAGTACCTGTTAAGCATGTTCTATCCCGTGAGCTCCAGGTATTACAATAACTGTACCAAAATGTTTGTATCCTTTTTGACCATCCAAAAAGATTCAATCCTTATGCCTTGGTGTGTTTTTTTTGCAGCTCTATTATGACAAAATTACAGAGCTTACTTTGAATAGATCAAATCCTCTTCTCTTTAAAGAAGCTCTAGCAAGCTTAGCAACGGACTCAGGGATTCATCCTTTAGTTCCTTACTTTACATATTTTGTTGCTGATGAGGTAATTGTAAGCCAATTTAAGCCCAGTTCATAACATTAGTGGGTGATGGACAATGATGTAATGATAGTTTGTTACATGTCAGGTTGCTCGGAAATTGAACAATTTTCCTCTCCTTTTCTCTTTGATGCGGCTAGTCTGGAGCCTTCTCCAGAATACACAAATACATATGGAACCATATGTGAGTCTATTGCTGATATCTTGGTTGCCACATCTTACTTGAAAAGCACGTTTAGGATAATGTATGAAATTCTGTGTTGATGATTGGACTCGTTAAACCTTAACGTTTATGAAAATGGCTTAAAAATGACAGCAGAAAAGGGAAGTACATGCCCGTTGAGGAAAGAGATAGAGTTTAATTGCACTAATTAAAGATTCTCAAAAAAAGGTGCATTAATTTATTTCTTTAGTTTGAATAAGCTTTTTTTAATTTACTTTGTTCATTAGGGTAGTGTTGTATACATAATGGAAAACTAGGCTTTGGCCTCAGCCATGCAGTTTTGATTCGTGGGGTATCTAGTTATGTCGTGGTTGGTCTGATGATTTCTCTTTTGTGTCACTTTTTATTCTTAATTTATGTATTTTGGTGAATTCATCTCCAGCTGCACCAGTTGATGCCTTCTATATTGACATGCCTTGTTGCAAAAAGGCTGGGAAACAGAATTTCTGACAATCATTGGGAACTTAGGGACTTCTCAGCAAAGTTGGTTGCTTTAATATGCAAGAGGTAAGGATCACTAGTTCTCACATTTAGAAGCTACAGAAAGTATACATCTGCGTCACTGGCTGTTGCTTCTATGTTGATTCTCCCATTTGACTTTTCAAAATCAAGCTATTATCTCTAACTGGATTCCGCCATTATGTGTTGGGCTTGGCCTTTGTTTTCCCTTTTACTTTTTGCCACCCCCAATGAGAAGGGGATTGTTAATGGCTGCTAGTGCATGTATCTGTATAGTTGTTGGCAATTGCAACACTATACTTCTATTTCGTGCTTCGTAGACTGTATTTCGCTAATGTTTCAGTTCTTTGATATTGGTAATCTTTCCATATTTATCAACTGGTGCTGTATTATTCACAAGTGAAAGTTGTGCTGTATTATTCACAAGTGAAAGTTGTGCAGACATGGTCATATGTACCACAATCTCCAGCCACGTGTCACCAGGACTTTGTTGCATGCTTTTCTGGATCCAACTAAGGCGCTGTCTCAACATTATGGAGCAATACAAGGGCTAGCAGCTCTTGGACCTGGTGTGGTATCTCCTTGTTCTCTCTGTACTTTCTTTCCTTCTAAATTTTGACGTGTAAGCAATTGGTGATATATTTTAAATTTGTAGGTTCGCCTACTTGTGCTGCCAAATCTTGAGGTTTATTTGCAATTGCTAGAGTCCGAAATGCAGCTTGAGAAGCAAAAAAATGAAATGAAGAGGCTTGAAGCTTGGCGTGTATATGGAGCCTTGATGGTTAGTTGTCTTGAATGGTTAATGATTTTTACCTCCATTATTTTGTCCAATTATTTCTATGTGATACTGAACATAGCTAAATGTCTTTTCTAACTTTTATTGTTAGATATTTTGGCATTACTGCAATTAACTCTTCTAATTATGTACAGTGTGCTGCTGGTTTATGTATCTATGAGCGCTTCAAGTTGCTTCCTGCTTCATTATCTCCATCTACTCGCACATTCCTGAAGAATAAATGGAAAGTCTCAACTACATTGTCAAGTATGTCCTCTTTGTTTTACTTATTCCATTCTTTCACAAAGAGGAATCTATAACGCCGACTCTGTAACTACAAATTTTAGTTCTTCCTTCTTGTGAACTTTTGCGTAATGCTGTCTGTTAAATATGTTCTGCCTCTTGGAGTGTCAATTAGAAATGGTTCCAAGATAGATATGATCAGTATGACAGGTTTCTTCAACTATTCTCAAAATGTGGAGAAATTTCATGCTAAATGTTGGAGGCCAATTCCTCTCACATTGCCAGTGGATACTGATCTATTAGGAACTCGTGAATCCGTCATATATCTTGAAATACTTGCTCCTGAAGTGATATAACTTATCTCTAAAGTCCCTACAACCTGTCCTGCTAGTTCTGTGTGGTCTGTCATTTGAATTCAAAGTTGAAAATCCTCTTCTGTGGATGTCTTCTTTGTCCAAGTGCTTTTACTTTAATGTCTCCTGCAATGTTTTATCTCTTCATCTTTGAATGTTAATACACTTCTATCATTATCTCTTGATTTTGTCTAGACATTCACTTACAAAATAAAATTGTGTAGACAAACGCAAAGCAAGCCTGGATAACATGATGACGCAGCCTCCACCCAAGAAATTAATGACAGACGGTCCAACAGGTTCAATGACAACAAATTCTTTGCCAGTAAGCACGCAAGGACCGGCTGGTCGATACGCTGCAACCCTGGGAGCCACGGAAACTGGTCTATCATCAGCACCACAAGGTTTGCACAACGAGAATATGCCGAGAAGCAGCAGCAGAAGGGAGATGGCTGGTGTGCAAGGTCAAAAAACGTCGGCTACTCTTGATCAGGCCTGGAAGGAAGATTTGGATGTCGCGCATTTGTTGCCATCTCTGTTTGAATGTTTTGGTGAAAGGATGTTTCCATTTACCCCTTCACCGGAGTTGTCTTTCTTTCTGTGATCCATTGGAATGGGAAGGTGGCACGCAACAGTGAATGCCAACTGCGACTGTTCACTTTTACGGGTAGTACATTTTGTGTTGATGTAATATGTGCTTCTAAGCGGAAATATGAAGTTATTAGCAGCCAAATCCACTTTATTTTGTATAATAGACATAATAAAATAAAAAAGTGGTCATCTGATCTTGTATACTTCGCTTGAGTTTCCCCCCTCTTTTTTGCGAATTGTATGTCCAATATTACTTGTGATCTCTTTTAACACATTGCTGTTGACAAATTTTGATATTCAAGAATATTTATTATCTAGTACTCCCTCCGTTCACTTATATTTGGCAGGTATACTAAAAATAGATTTTCATTTTTACTTGTCACTTTACGCATATCAAGAGACAAATTTTTTTTTGAAGTTATACCCACAGTATTTATTACTCATTTCAAATCATTTTCTCAAATCCAATAAAATATGCATCAATTAATATGGGTATCATGGTAAATTATACATTTCATTTATTATTCTTAAAAGGCGTCAAAAGTCAAAACGTGACAAGTAAAAATGAACGGAGGGAGTACTAACAAAGAAAATAAACCCAAATGGCTAATAGGTCAAAACATTAGTTTTGATTTGGTATTGAGATAATTGTGATGCGAGGAAGTAACACAGAAAATAACATAGATCTACTGTATTTTAATCATATGAGAACCGTAATATACATGAGATCTGTAAAATATAACACTAACAAAACACAGAAGATCTTTGTATGGTATGTTTCTCTATTTAAATTGTAAAAGAGTGATCATTTCCTCTTAATTTTTTTCAACTCAATTATGTCACGAGGACGAGCATTTCTAAGACCTCTGAACCTGTCCAACTTTATGTGAAATTTATTGAAGTCTTGTGATGCCTCAACTCTCTGTCCAATTTTTAATTTCCCAAAAATCAATATTCCCGCTGAAAGAGAAAACTAGCTTACTATGACACCATTTCACGATTAAAACCGGATTACGTGAGATTAAAAAGCTCTTTAACATCCTGATGCTATTATTAGTATTAGAGAGCCAAATGCCAAGAATTGTGAAACATTCTCTTTCAGTAATCCGAAATATTCAATTACTTCGAATCCTTGGCACCTGCACCATAAATAATAAACAGGTGGAAAAAAAACGCCATAGGCTCGTGGTCTATCGCAAATCCAACTTTCATAGGCAACACCAGTTAGAAGAGAGATGGTCAAGTGGAGGAACAAAAGGATATACGACAAAAGTTTCAATCCCCTAGAGAAGATTCAAGGAGCATAGTTGCCTGTGCAGTTCTAGCCTTTTCTTTATACAAAATAAGCAAAAAGAAGTTTGATAGGATGGAACAAGCAGACACTAGGAAGAGAACCATGACGAACATAAATAGGAAAATCTTCGACACTGCTGAAAAATAACTCCAACCAGCCAATGCCTACTCGTTAAGCCACCCTGACGAGTTTTGCTGTGAAAAGGGGTTGTAAGGCCTTGGAGCAAAACCCGATGAGCTACCTGGAAACCCAGGTCGAGCAACTCCACCGCCGTAGATGCCACTTCTGCCTTCAGATCCCATGCTATTCATCCTACCGGGATACAACTCATCATGTGGAGCATACCGTGGCATCG
Source organism: Nicotiana tomentosiformis (assembly GCF_000390325.3). Taxonomy (NCBI): domain Eukaryota; kingdom Viridiplantae; phylum Streptophyta; class Magnoliopsida; order Solanales; family Solanaceae; genus Nicotiana; species Nicotiana tomentosiformis. The sequence continues at coordinate 7,294,840 of NC_090819.1, read as the reverse complement.
CAGGCGTATTAATCCTCCCATAGGTTGGTTCAGTTGCTGGACTCAACCGCCCGTAGGGGGGATAACCAGTGCTGGCACCCGCTGTGTAGTTGCTTCTGGGACTCGAAAACTCACTACCCAGCTGCCCATAAAGGTTACCTTGCGGCCGTACATCTAACTCCCTTGCATATACCCCCCCATTCATGTGACTGGGGTATGGTCTATAACCAGGCATATCTGCACGCTCTCTCTGGTAACCCACAAACCGTTCATCTGAGGCCCTAAACGCATACTCAGGACCAGGACTAGCAGACTGAGAATATTGGTGATTTAAAGTCGAATAAGGCTCCTGCATCGGCAAGCTGTTCCTTCTTGCCATGTCACCATCCGGATGTGCCCCGTGCCCCACATACTCGGGACCAGGACTAGCAGACTGAGGATATTGGTGAGTCAAACTTGAATAAGGCTCCTCCTTTAGCAAGCTGTGCCTTCTTTCCATATCACTGTCCTGATGCACCCCATACCCTGTCTCTTGCTGTGTCTGTAATGCAGAAGCACTCTGGCCAGCAAATCGTTCATAGCGTTCCTTCTCTTCTGCCTTACAAGATGAAACCGCGTGCTGATCAGCTGACTTATGATTGGTCACGCTGGGGGAGGAATGTCGATACAGAGATCTTTTTCCAACAGATATCTCCTCTGTTGATTTTTCCACCAAATCTCTTGGACGTTTCGCTTTGGACTTGTCCTGTCTTGACTTCTCATCCAAATCATTTTGATATTTGCTTTTATCCTGACTCTCTTTCATCGACTTCTCATCAAATTTGTTCTTGCTTTTATCCTGATTCCCTTTCATCGACTTCTCAACAGATCTGTTCTTCGCATGGCCCAGGCTATCACCTTCTTTGCCACTGTTATTCTGCGATCTCTCCCTGTATTCTTGGTGCTGATGTCGCTTCTTATCCTTGAAATCAATATCATCACCGATCCTCGTCGACTCAACATCATCACCATGTTCCACCGAACGAGGGACAGGTGTGTGGGAGCAATTTTCTTCTAATTTATCTTGTATCTTGGACGGGTGGCCATACTGTTGAGCAATTGCTTTATGTTCGGCTGTCCAATCAGGGCGACTCCAAAGATAAAGTGGTGGTGCACTCACATTCCAGTCCTCCATTTGTTTGTTATTTGCATCAACAGAACCAGGCAAATAGAATGACTGGAAAAGAATAAGGATGAGCCACCAGACAGTTTACTTGTTTATATTCTCAATACCAATACATATTCATTCTTAATACCAATCACAAGAATGGTGAGAAACAGTTTACCTTCCCACTAAGCAACGCATCATCCTCCCAAATTAGATCATATGGATACCCTTTTTTTACATCTAACCTGGTTCCAATACAAACAATTTATCAAAATCGGAAAGAGAAAGGCAAGAAAAGAAGTTCACACAAATAAAAGAGATGCAAAATACCTTTCTGTCTCTTTTGGAACAATGAGGATAAGAAGCTTTGGCCTAAACCGTAGTGCTTTATCAATAAATTTGTTAGCAAGAGCAGCATTGACCCCAAAAGGAGGGTTCAGCCCCATGATCTACACCAAGGGATAAAAAATGTAATTCCACGCAACATGTGGTGAAAACCAATGAATTTTGGTGCCTGGCATATATCTGTGAATGTTGTGCTCTAAGAAAAAATATTTCCTACCAACTTCGATCCTGGTGGCAATTCATTAGGCCCTACTTTCATCCAATCCCTCTTCTCAAAATTAAAATCATTCTGCAGGAAGGACAAAGAACGACAATAAGTAACGTAATGTGCCAAACACCTAAAGCATATAGAAAGTCACTTGTCAAAGCAATCAACGTCTGACATCATTTCTTCAAGCATTCTCCTCCATGCTAAAAAGATTCCGACCTACGTGTTTGTATAACTTCCACCAGAAATGTGCACATACTAAACAAGGAAAAACATTCACCTTTGGTTTGAATAAATCATAATTCTTATATGAGCAATCCTTCCCCATCTCATCCAGCTTGTTTTTCATGAGGCAGCTGAAATCATTGGAACCGCAACAGAAATCCACAATCTGCTCAACAAACAACAAAAACGTTAAATCCATTGCCTGCTAAACCAAAGAAGATTCCCTGAGCTTAGAAGCTTTAGAAATCATAATAACATGATCCTGATTCCTGGCAGATATATAAGTCAAACGTAATTAGAGTTCAACGAATCATTTTCCGAAGTACAACAGAGGCAGACACAGATGATTGTGTTTCTAAACAGGTGAGGTTTCTCATGGATCACATTAAATGCATGAACAAGGGTCTACATAAATCCAACCCAGATTCCACACTGCATTACATGTTATCCAAATTGTGCATGGATGTTGCCATAACTTCTAGATAAAGGAGGGTCATGTTGTCCAGTGTGATCCCATAAGTGGGGTCTAGGGAGGGTGGGATGTACGCAGACCCTACCCCTACCTTGTGTGAGGTAGAAAGGTTGTTTCCGAAACAGGGTTGAAAAATACAAGAGTAAAAAAAAACTTAGATGAAAATACTAAAGAAAGAAACATAATGACAGTAAAGTAGTAACGATACCCAAAGTAGAAGAAACAATCGTAGTAATACATATTAAGATAATTATTATTATAATTATAATAATAATAATAATAACAATAATAACAACAACAATAGTAATAATACTGATACAGACAAGAGGGAGCATATAAGGTGCTCTAAACTAGAATCATACTCTCCCATAGAAAAAAAAAGAAATCGCTCGACTACCTACTAATCTTCTACCCTAATCCTCGACCTCCATGCTCTCCTATCTAAAGTCATGTACTCGGTGAGTTGAAGATGTGTCATGTCCTGTCTAATCACCTCTCCCCAATTCTTCCTCAGACTACCCCTACCTCTTTTTATACTTGTCACTGCCAACCTCTCGCACCTCCTCACTAGGGCATCCGTGCTCCTATTCACATGCCCGAACCATCTCAGTCTCGCTTCCTCCATCTTGTCCACTACATAGGCCACTCCCACCTTGCTCTGTATATCTTCATTCTTAATCTTATCTCTCCTAGTATACCCACACATCCATCTAAGCATCCTCATTTCCGCTACTTTCATCTCATACATAAAATCAAACATAATAGCAAAAATTCGAGCATGCCATTTCCACCACTAATGAGCAAGACTAACTCTAACCATATTATGTTCATGCCAAAATAAAAGATCTCCTCTTGCACACATTCCAAAGTACACCGAGAAGCATGTGAGTATTCCTACTCTAAGTTAAATCAAATTTCCCAAACATTATGGTTAACTCAAACTGCACTTTTTGTCACTCAAATAGAAGAATAGGTTCAACAAACTTTTAATCCCCAGGGAGTCGTTAAATTTGACCGTAGTGTAGTTAAACACTATAAGTTGCAAGAACTTGAAAACAAGATTCGCTCTACCTTGATATTGGGATGATATTGTGCCTTTGTTCCCAAAAACAAAAAAGGATCCACATAGACTATTTCACAAGAACTTCAAGAAGAGTGAATTGAATTATCCGCGGGTGCTGAATTGCAGGCTATTCCTTACATCTAAAAAATGAGGAGAAAGATATGTAAAAATTACTTGACTAATTGGTCCATGTACCTCACTTGCCTGATAATATACTTTAGACAGGCTTCAAAAGAAATTTGTAACTAATCCAGGCTAAAGGAAGAATGACATAAGCCAACAAAGGACAACAGGAGCCCCAAATAAGTATCAGAAGGTTAATAACTTTTTCTCTTGTCTTTTGACCCCAGCCAAGTGGGGAAAGCCACTTCACCGCACTAAAAATTGCCCCCAAGATCATAATAGTAACACCCATCTAACAGATGAATTGAATGCAGATAATAAATTACAGGAACTTGAGACACTTTTAACCATGTGTGATGTCATTCTATATAAAATAACAACTACGCCTCAATCCCGAACAAGTTGGAGTCGGCTATATGAATCTTCACTTCTTTCTTTAAGTTTAACTCATATCATCATCATAACATATAAAATATTCCCCTATAAAAATGTTATTATAGCAGAATAACAATGAACAAAGTTGGAGGATTATAACCAATCTACACAACAGAAAAAAATTGTTGTAGTCAAGTTGGTAACTAGGTTTCCATTCATAAAACGTAAGGCCAGTACAGACTCCTACCATATCACCTTCTCGAACATACCAATGAAGCATATCGACAATCTGCATAATAGAAGCATACTATTAGTTGAGTAAAATATGGAATGTACAGACTGTGAGGATTAGACATGAAATAAGATTCAGTGAAAAATTATCATAGAGCGCGGTCAAGGAAAAATCACTGCTCAAATGATCCAGCCAGAAGGTGCACAAGTGGTACAAACCTAGAAAGGGTAATTTTTACGTTTTTCTTTTCCTTTTTTTTTGCCTTTTTTCTTCTCGTCAGCTTTTGCGAGAGGTGGGAAGCAGATAGCATTCCTTATATAATGCACTGCGATTCAAAATAAAATAGAAGGAAAAAATGATGCATTCAAAAATGGCTGCAAATACCAGAGCAGTGATGACACTCTACGGTCTGATGATTGACATGCAATAAAATGCAGTGAAAGAATATCATAGATCATGGTCAAAGAGAGATCACTGCTCAAAATTATCCAGCCAGGAAGTGCAGAAGTGAAAAAGCATGAATTTTTCTTTTTCACTTTTGGGAGAGGTGGAAAGGAGATCACATTCCTTCTATAATCCACAGCCCATTCACATAAAATAGAACGGAAAAATGATGCCTAAACTTTGGTTGCAAATTCCAGGATGGTGATGACTTAAGCTCCCGCAAAGACAAAGAGACAGCACTTGCAATGATTCTTCCAAAGTACAAAAGATACACAAATCTGCGGCATGCGTAGTTTCGGTATTCTGAACACTGAGATTGATCGTATCTCAGTCTCCAGTAGCCAACAAGAGATCCTAAATTTAGAAACATTTCAAGTGACAAGAACAAGCAGGAGTTCCTCTTTCCACAAAGTAGAAAGAAAAAAGTGAGAACACCAATGACTAACATTGTTTAAGGCAATTTACACGTCCCTGTGTAAGCCTTTTTTATTTAAGATAAGTAATATACCATCCAAAAAAGAAGCTGAGCTGAATGAGCAGCAATATCAATATGGTACAATACTCTCACTGAATAATCATCAACTGATAATGCCCTAATAAGCATGTATGTCAATCAAGTACAATTACTCCAAGGAACAACCACTGCATCTCTGCCTTAAGGCATGAACATTTTAAAACAATAATTAAGAAATGGGAAATGGATTTGTCTTAGGAGTTAACCAAGGCTTTTCAATTTGTACTTTTTCTGCATCTTCTTGATGCCTTTGATGCAACACCTTACTTCATAAAAAAAATAAGAAATGGGAAATGGAGACACCGAGCAATTTAAATGGAGATAAGCTAGCACATAATCAGATTATTTTATACTACCTTAACAAGGGGCTAAAAAGAATGCCAAATTAGTGCCCGTATTAGTAATTAGATGAGACCCCACCCCCCACCCCCCGAAAAATAAATAAATCAAAAGCCCGTACTTAATCCTCTTTCTGGCTCAATTTCTGATATCACCAGTCGGAGAGGTGAAATCGTACTCACTACAACAAATATATCTTCCGATGACAAAAAAGCTTCAAGTTCTACCTCACCTCTCTCAGCTTCTCCACTTTAGTAAAATGGCGACCAAAGGACGTGTAGCGCATTCCGTGTAAAAAGGGAGCAAGATATACTCTCAGCTTGCTCTACAAAAAAAAAATTGGTATTTATGAGAAATTTGGGGAAACAAATAGACAGAAAACAAAGGGAAGAAAAAGAAAGCAAAGTGAGGTACAGCTTTTAGCAATCACTACAATCTAGGTCTGCAAAAAATGCAATATAGAACACTTGAACCCGCTTGAACAGATAATATAGAATGTGTATACCTAGTTATGCAGAATAGATTAATGCTTCAGCACTACAAACTACCAAACAGCCATCTCAATGTGCCGAAAGAAAGCAAGCAACTAAATTGAAAGACCAGCAACCAAACTTAACATTGAAAATTCTAAATCATTTAAATAGCAGAAGCAAAGAAACCTAAGTCAATCAAACAATCAGTTCAAATAGTTATCTTGAGGTTTATTGATAGTTCAATCTGATTCAGCTGTTGACAGTGCTTATTTATCAGTATTATTGAAAATTATTTTTGAGAAAATGTCTTACTGAAATTTATATACCAGAATTAGTGCGGGGAGTGGTTGGTAAACTAAAGATTTTTTTTTTTTACAACCGCCAGCTTGCCCGCACCTTGACTAATTCAACGAGGCACCTGCTACCTCCCATCAGTACAAGTTAGGACCTTTGTCCATCGACGCTTGGACATATGGGAAGAAATCACCTAGTGTTTTTGTCTCCGCTGGGATATGAACTTGAGACCTCACAGTTCTCAACCCACTTCATTGACCACTACGCCACACCTTGGGGTGTTCGTAAACTAAAGATAATTATATAAATGATTATCAAATCAATTAAAAATAACAACTTCATAGAAGAAATGATTGGCCATTAGTTTGAGAAGTGATTCTCACACGAAACAACCAGATACCGAATTATTTGGATAAGGCAACCAAAAAAACAATTACAAACTAATTTAAGCAAAGGCTGATTCGATGCCATGAAACGATCTAAATCATCGAAGTAACTAAGCCTTTTGAGAGTGAGGAAGGAAGGGAAATATCCGGAGGTGTTTACAATGATAGTAGAGAAAGATACAAGATCTGTAGTGAGACATATGTGTCCTTTTCATTTTTCTCTCTCTACCTTCACACATTCCCCCACCCAGGGGCTAGTGAGCATATCTTTACTTTTGGACAGTGTTTTTGAGAGCGAAGAGCAAAAACGTGACGGGCTCACTTCGCTTAAAGCGTGAAGCATGCGCTACTTTGAAGTGAAGAGCATTTTATTTTTAAAAAAAAAAAAATTGCACAGATTAGTAAGATAACTTAGTAAAAAAAAACTCCACAAAAATATTATATAAGCAAATGTTTCAATTTATAAACAAAAAAGTGAACAACCAAAAATCCTCCATAGCACAAGCAAAATCAAAACCAAAACATAAATGGATCAACATACTACTCTTCATTTTAAAAAATGGATAAAAAGAAAAGAAATAATTAATCAATTTATAAGCAATTAGTAATAATTGAAAGTAGAAGCAGCCAGCTCAAAAACAGGGGGGGAAAACAGAGAAAACAGAGAAAAGGGAAAAAAGAAAATTAAAACTGTAAATAAGCTGCTAGTAGCAGCAAAAATAAAGAAAAGAACAAAAGATTGTTGCCATTAACCCCAAAGAAGAAGAAGAAGAAGAAGAAGAAGGACCTCTTCTAAAAGAGTTCCCAACCTGGACTCTTCTTCTTTATTTAGTTTTTTTATTTTTTAATCCCAAACTTTCTTTTTACTATTAAGATCGCTGCTTTTTAAAGAATCGCTCGCTCCGCTTCACGTTTCAGACATGAAGCGGACGCTTCATTAACATCGGCTTGTTTCACACCCTTGAAGCGCCATGGCTCGCTTCGGTTCGCTTCATCCCTTTAAGCTATGAAGCGCTCACTTTTTACAACACTGCTTTTGGAGAATGTGTGCTTGGCTCCACAGGGGGGAGGGGAACCAGGATTGGATCAAGATCAAGGTTTGCAGTTGGTGTTGGACAGTTACTATTTTTTGAGAAAGGTAACATTTTATAAAAGAAAGCAGCACAAAGTTTGTGCTGGTAGAAGTGACAAAATACATATCCCAAAAACAGTAAAGAATTCCCCTACTACAAAAATTGACAAGGATTCTATGATATCAAGTATGGAGTCACTATCATTTACAGGTCATTCTTTACACCAATAAAGAAAAAGTACTAAACAGTTCATTTTGATTGGTGTAAGCATTTACTATATACTACAGTATTCCAGAAATACGCATAATATCACTTGCTTTTTTGTGTGAAGAGGGAAGGGGCATTGTTGATCATATCATATTGATGCTGCCTAAGGTCAAAGACAGCATATATTTAAGTTAGCATGGACAACTAAATGTTCAGACCTCAAGGAAAACTAGGATAAGCCAATTAAAAAGAAGAATGACAAGTACCCTCCACTTCATTATCTGATCAAGAAGCCCAGGCTCACAGACAGCTTTTGCATCTTCAACTTTGCCCCCTCCATCCAATATTTGCAAGGCCGCACGAATAGCCTGCAAGACATAAAATAGGTCATTTTTATTGGATGTTGCTTCAGTACATCTGGTAAAATAGGTCATACTAAAGATACTTTCAACAACAATCAGCATAAAAAATTGTTTCTCAAGTACCTCAATGGAACCTTCAACTTTCCCCAAGGTTATAGATTTGTCAAATTTTGACGAGTATGCATGTGTTGTGGGTGATATTTGCTTCATCAGTTTATCCATAGTTATGGAGGATTTAACGTCTTTCATAATAGACAAAATTCTGCATGGAATCCATGAAGGAAATCAGAACAGCATCTTATCAGTCACCGGAAACAGAAAGGAATCCATGGGCCGGGGGGGGGGGGGGGATTTTCATCCCAGAAAAGTGAATCATGATCCCACACAAATCTTATTAGACAGAAAATTAATCAATTGAAATTGCTTATTACAAGAATTACCATTAACGCTAAACAACACAAAATTCAAAAAAAAAAATGTTTAATCTAATCCTAGAAGGTCTTGGTCCAAAATCTGCTATCACTTTCAAATCCTTCAACTGGCTTTAACATATAGCAAGAGTGAAAAAAGGTGTCCTTACAACTAATGTATTCAACTAGGAAAGCCTGCCCTTCATAGAGCAACTCTCCTAGAGTTTAAACCCGAAAAACTGCAACATAACATCCCTAGGCTAAATCTTTAATGCCTTGAAATGTTTTCTCATTTTCCACTGTTTGGTTGCACAATTGGAAAATGTTTTCCTAGATATCACATTTTCCCTTCCCTAGAAAAAGTTAGGAAAACATTTTCCAAAAACTCCACCTACCCTCACATCTAACCCCAACCTCACCTCTCCCCGCCCCCTCTCCAAAAAGGCTTTTTTTTTCAAATTTCAGCTTTTTTATCTTTTCCGTCACCATCAATAACATTCATTATATTATCGCAAACCATAGTCCTGAACATAAATAAATTTGATACAAAATTATCATTTTTATAATGAACTACATGATACACTATCAGATGACCGAGAAGACGAAGCAACATCGTTACAAAATAATAAATGGTGGATTTTTTTATAAAATATAAAAGTTTGGGGCAATTTTTAAAAAATACAATAGTGATATTTTGGCCCAAAACCAGCTATTGAGCTGGTTTTGGGATTTGGCCAAAATATAGGCAAAATCTATGGCCAAACATGTGTTTGCCAAATAAAACCCAAGTTTATTTTGGCAAAATCTATGGCCAAACGGGTCCTTAGTTTTTCTGCACCACCCCCCCCCCCCCAAACCCCCACAAAAAAATACTTTTTTACCTTTTTTTTTGTATTTTTCAATTTTCTGCACCACCCACCCCAACCCCGTCAACCCCAGGCAAAAAAATATTTTATTTTATATTTTCAGTTCTGGTTTTTTCATATTTCAGTTTACAGGTTTGAAAATTTACGAGTTCCAAAGTTATGAGTTCGGAGATTTATGTGTTTGGAACTTTGCGGGTTTAGAAATTATAGAGTTACGGATTCAAAAATTTGCAGGTTCGAAAGGTTAGCGGTTCAGAAGTTTATGAAATTTGTGGGTTCGGAAGGTTGATGGTTCGAAAGTTTATGGCTTCATGTTTATTGTATCTAAATTATTTATGAATACTCTTGAGAAGTTATTTTCCTTAGCTTGGGTACCAAACACCGGAAAATGAATAAGATTGGAGTACTTGTTTTCCAAGAAAATATTTTCTTGGAAAACATTTTCCGTTATACCAAACACACCCTTAGTCTCTCAACATCCAAACTACGCTTCACTACTCTTCTTCTTTTATCTCTTCCTTGAGGAAAAAAACCTTTACACTATTATTCCACATTGATTTATTAGCAGCCTACATCTGGATAAATTTTCAAAACCATTTTAAGATGAACCCACATTTCCACCGTGTCAAAATGTATAGCTATGAGTTAAAACCCTCATCCTAAGCAAGGAAAAGGAAAAGCTGTTATATCTGTGGAACCTCAAGTGAAAATAGTTATTGACAGAGCTAGAGTGCTTCACCTGCTCTTTGCTGTAGCATCTAAAGTCTGTGAACTGCTTGTTTCCTTTTTGTCAGACTTCATGATCTTGGTTTTCCCCTCTTCACTAGACTCAACGGTTTGTGATTCCCTGCTAATGAGTGCATATAACTTTAGACCTATAGAGGCTTTACCTTCACTATTGACAGTTTTGTTGAGCTTTGCAGATGATGTCTTGTTCAAACTCTTTCTAGTAGCATCATTTACTTTTTGTCTTTTTGAAGAATCAGGTAGAGACAATCTCCCCTCTCTCTTTCTGGAAAAATCAACTTTCTCTGCCTTGGACAATTTTTCATCAGTTTTTGGTCTTTTAGCAATCACTCTGCCATTAGTCACTTCTGCAGATTTTCCTTTTAGTTTGTCCAATTCTTCCGATATTTGCTTTCCCCTCCTATGGTTTCCTGGAAATTTGATGTGATCTCTTAAAGGTGTAGCAAGCTCTTCATCAATCTCATGTTTTCTGAAGAATTTCTCAGTATAAGTCACTTGGAAAAAATTAGACTAAAGCTCACTTGAATAATACCAGCTCAGATGAAGTAAACGCAGAAGTGACATGTAAAAGAACTCACAAGCAATAAATCAAAATTCGATCTGGTATAAGACCATCCCATGCCCTTGGCATCTCCTCGTCCTCGTCCTCGTCCTCGTCCTCGTCCTCGTCATTTTCCTCTTCATCCTTGCTTTTGTCGAAAACAATTTCCCTGGCCATTTACATAAAACTCGTTACACTTGTACACAAAGTACTGTCCAGTGTCCACAAGGATATCAAGGATAAGTACTTAGGCAAGCATTTCCGATGGTATGATGTTGGACACCGTCTACACATGGCAAACTGTAACTCGGGTTTATCTTTATCTTCTCTCTGTTTACAGACACAGCACTGATGCAGAGGACAAGCGAAAGGTTCACCAGCAGCGATCTTCTTTCTGAGTTCATCAACCTTCAACTGAGCATCAGGATGAAGCAGTTTGGCAACACAATCTGGGTGGTAAAAATGGCCACAAGTTGCATTAACGCAACGGAAGACCTGAAAACCATACCCAAAATTTGACTTAATCATATCCATGGAAAAACTGCAATTTAAAGCACAAACTCGAAAATAATATCAAGAGCACAGATATGCACTTATAATTGCTTTCTTAACGAAATAGAATCATACATGCAACTAAATGCAACTCCTGGTGCGCATGAGGAGCAAGAATGAATATAATGAAAGGACACCAGTTTTTACACACAGAAAGAAGTAGCTCCAATATTAAGTACCCCTCAGTCCAGATATCACACACCGGGCTTTTCAGAAGAAAAATGCTGGGACAATGCAATTAGTGCATGTACTAAAAGAGTGAAAACGGTCGTATCCGTAGAGAATATTTTCAGTGGCATTGCAGGCATATCCAGAAATCAATGGGGGCTATAACAGTTGGATTAACCAGTTGTAAGTCTTAATTCAATATAAAGGAATTCTTTGCATATATTGACTATATGCTATGATCATGTACTACATCTATACGCACTATTTTTCCATATTGATTGTCAACATTCAACAGTAGCAGATGGCTGAACATCTTCAGACAATTATACTATTCTAGCAGGTCTTGCAGGTTTGTTCGTACCTCCGCATGAGATGATTGATCAGAAGAACCTAACTCCCCACAAGCATAGCACTGGTGCTGCTGATATTCACAATTTTTACAATAGAAATCTTGATATTTCATTGCCTGGAAGGGAAAAACTTGTATTAGTAGGAAGCAATATGCTAAGCAGAGATGAAAATAAAGTTCACTAGAAGGAACGAAATTCAGGCAGACTTTGACATACCCTAACTTGAGCCTTGGTAAATCCAAGAGACTCACACTGAGATTGAGCACCATCTTCCACAGTAGCATGAAATGACCTCAAGCACTTTCCATCGCAACTGGTTTGGATCACAAGAGGCATATTATTTGGAGAAGCAGAAAAAAGCCACTAGTAATTACGCTTTAAGATGATAATAAGCAATTCAGAACCAAAATTAACCACCTCAGAAAAGAGAGAACTGGGATTTACTACATACTACTATCAGGTAGATACAGAATTTGAAATTGCAAAAGTTCTCAGGAGAAGTAGGTGCAAACAAAAATGTCAATTTGATACCACTAAAACAAACTAAGAAAAACTCAACAAAGACCTAGGAGCCAGAACATGTAAACTTCAAACACAGATGAATGCACTATATATTCAGTTGGACACTGGACTGCAGAGCTTATCTTTCTGTTCTTTATAGTTATGGAACCAAATAAGCTGACCAAACAACCTGAATCAATAATCTACACCTATGTACAAATTTGTATTGGGGAACAAATACAACATTAACAATGGAACATTTAAAAAAGAAAATCAGATAAGACGAAAACATTTGGCAAACTAAACTTAGTTCAACTAAGCGAGCGCAGATTCAAGGAAAAAATACAACATAAGCTGGACATCAGAGTTGTCTTTCTGGAAAGATAAGGACTCAGCACATACCAAAGAAGTTCACCACCATCATCACATATTGCGCAGAGAGATTCGAAGTGATTGTAATCATCTTCTTCATCATCATCATCATTGTCATCTATGATCTCATCGACTATAAACTCGGATATTGACCCAACCTGCCAAAATAAACAAAGCACAAGCTCAAAAAGAACGCCCGATGTTCTGTTTCTCAACTCCTGCTTTCCTACCTTAGAAAAGCAAGGGAAAGAATATGTACAACCTCATCAACTAGTTTCTTCTTCTTAGGCTTCTCCTCCAAAAATGTAAGTAAAACCTGCATAAAATAAGATCAGTTCACTTTTTGCTATAAACTATAAAGATGTGAAATAAATGAGAAGAGAAAAAGAAAGAAAAACAGATTCCAAAAGGAAAAAGGAGAAACTCAGGCCAAAAAGGAACAACCTGATCTAGAGTACTTTATTCCGTCTCAAGTCAGACATTGGTTAATTCAGTTTATGAGAGAAAGAAAGAAAAAGAATTATGTATATTTATGGGATACACTAGAAGTACTTTTTTGGTTTGCGACTTACCAGCCTTGAACTCTTGGCCTAGTGTTGAAGAGAAAACTCCCTCAAACACTATGACAAAGAGAAAGTACTTCAAGTAAGGATATGTGAATAGAAAGTTAAATGGGCCGTCATCACATAAAATACTCCCCTTCTCCCAATTTATATGACTCTCTCTCTATTTTGAATGTCACCCGGTGTATGACCATATCTTATTATTCCTATATAAAACTCACAATTTTCTAGAACTCAAGTTCATTAACCTATATGATGTCTTCTCTGTAAACCTAACTATCCAACCGTCACTAAAATATTTTCTTTTATCGACACTGATGTAGTAATAGATATGTTAAATCAACTCCTAAACTTCGTGCGTACTCAAATAGGGTCATGTAAAAATGTAACTGAAGGGTTCCGTTTTAAGGAGACTTGTGAATGAAAATTCAAAAACAAATATGTAACGGCAATGGCCGATGAGAAAATACTTTTGACTCTCGAAGTAAGCATGCCATCTTTTTCTTCTTTCTTTTTTTTTTTTTTTTTTTGGGGGGGGGGGGGGGGGGGCGGTAGTATCACAATATTAATATTGTGATACCACCAAGTCAATAGATATCATACTCCAATTGAGTGAACCTCTTTTTGGAAGTTTCAAGGTTCACTTTTTTACATAAAAGGTTTAAATATATCTTTTAAATTGTGGTGAATTCCAGAGACTGATAGCACGTTTGGTCGTACTTCTAAAATCAACTACTTTGAAAAGTGCTTTTCAAAAAAGTACTTCTATTGAGAAGCAATTTGTGTTTAGCTAATTAATTTGAGAAGCACAAGCTTTGAAAAGGTGCTTCTAAGTGTATTTTTCAAAAAAGTACTTTTGGGGAGAAGCAGCATTTTTTCTACTTCTCAAAAACTACTTATGTTTCTACTCAAAAGCATTTTTTTTTCCTTCTAAAAGCTTGGCCAAACACCTTAACTTTTGGAAGGAAAAAAAAGCACTTTTGGCCCAAAAAGAACGACGCCAAAACTAGCTATATGGCTCTGATTTAACAAAACTTCTTTTACCTCATCTATTACATAAAAAGTACTTGAGACCTCCCCTTTAGTTAATAGAGTCCCCAGTAAAAAGCTTTCCTTGGCCACTTTCCTTAAATGGCAAATTTTTCTTCACCTAACAGTTCAAAAACTAAATAAACTATTGTTATGTGATATCACCTAACTACTCCATTTTTCACACTTTAAATACTTCCCTTTTTATTTTAAATAAGGATTCTAAGTACCTCCCAGCAACCTCACCCCACAATTTATTTGAAGCATAGGTAAAGTGGAACATTTAATAGTGATATCAGCCAAGAACATGCTAACTTATATTCAGTTTTTACCCCTTATACAATTGTATTTCCTTAAAAGTGTAGGGTGTTTTCCTTAAAAATGAGGGAAAACTAACAGATAACAAAGGTGAATTTAGAAATATTTGAACTAGAGATCTTTCCACGTGCTAACTGTCTGATCAAAGCAAGGAATCATACAAACCTTGGATTGAGCCAATTTTCCATCACGCTTAACAATTTCATTGATGAACTTCATGTGATCCACTAGATCATTCTCCGAAGGCCTGGGCTCATACACACTAAAAAAAACATGGGTAAGATTCTAGATTCCCTTCGACAAAAAGAAAATATATGCTGATACATAAAATATAATATGTGAACCTGAAAACTTTAGATAAGTGATCCCACAAAGCTCTGCCAGAAGATTCAGGATTTTTTTTCAGGAAGTGCAAGGAATGCACGGTGATCAAGATTGACCTAATGGTATCCTGGAAAACCTTCCTCGGTTTTTCAAGTCTGATCCAACCGTTCTCTTTAGATAAAACTGATATCGCCGGCTCTATGCGTGAAAAATCAAACTTCCATGATGTGACCTGCTTATAAATCTTCTGAAGGCCATTATCCGCAGTCCCACGCAAGAAAACATGTCTTTTTTTCCCATCCAGACTCTCAGTTTCATTCCACTGAAATTTTAGCTCCGCGAATGAAACAGGCTCATCCTTATCATCTACAAATTCATAGTTAGACACAGTACTCGGGACTGCTTCAACTTCATCATCAGAAGATGCCATACCCACTTTCCCCAAATGCTCTGGAGGAATACCTTACTACCTGTCGATGAAATTCACCCAGTATACAAAGATTAAAAAACACGGAGTTAAGACATGGCTGATACTCTTTAACTAGGAAAACATATCCATATAGTAGAAAAGCTTTTTTCAGATGAAAACGAAGCCTTGTTGCTGTGAAAATCTTATGATCGTTAGACATTGTATATTTCTAAAATTGGTTATGCACTTTGAAATCCAATATGTTTTGCCTGGAAAGTATATTTAAAAGTTAGTTAAAAGTAGTCAGTGTTAATGAAGGCTGGTATTATGAAGGGGTGGGAAGATTTTAGTGGCCATATTTCCTTTAGGGTTGGGGACAGAAGCCGGATTAATTTTTGGGTGCATAAGTGGTGCGGGGAGAACGAGTTGAGGGAAGCTTTCCCTAACTTATATAGAGTATCTTGCCATAGAGATGACGGTCCAACAAATTTGCAGGTCCCGCCGAGGGGTGCTTCATTGGGATTTGAGATTTAGGAGGTAACTTACAGGATTGGGAGATGGAAGAATTTCACAATCTAGTTGAGTTATTGTATGGGTTGGATACAGCGAATAATGTATCGGATGTATGGAGATGGCGGGAAAGTAAAAGTGGATTATTCACGGTTAAATCTTATTATAAGAGGTTATTAGTGAGAGAGGAACAAGTTTTCCCTCGTTACTCTATTTGGATTCCAAGAGCACCAAGAAAGGTGTGTTTCTTTATGTGGTTGGCGGCGAGGGGAGTAATTTTCACAGCGGAAAATCTTAGAAAGAGAAGAATCACCTATGTTAGTTGGTGCTTCATGTGCAAAAGCTCGGGTGAAGATGTAGATCATCTCCTATTGCATTGTAAAGTGGCTAATCGGTTGTGTAGAGTGATCCTTAATTTGTTTGGGGTGCAATCGGCGATGCCGGGTACAGTGAAGAAGGCGTTGCATAGTTGGGTTCACATGAGTGGAAAGAGAAGTCCAAGGGCATGGAGTGCCGCTCCCTAAGCAATCATGTGGGTAATATGGAAAGAGAGAAATATGAGGGCTTTTGAAGGGGTGGAACAAGATTTTGTGAAATTGCAAAGTAGTTTCTTCTTCCTAGTTTCTTTTTGGTGTACTCATGAGGTCCTTATTTGTATAGAGGATTGGATCTCTTTTGTTGAGAACTATATTTTGGTGTAGGTTCTCTTCTTTTTTTTTTGGTATACGGCTTGCATACGGTGTACTCATTTTGGTGTACTCATGAGGTCCCTATTTGTATAGAGGATTGGATCTTTTTTGTTGAGAACTATATTTTGGTGTAGGTTCTCTTCTTTTTTTTTGGTATACGGCTTGCATACGGGGTGAAAGGAACTGGAGCGTGTTTGAACATGTAAGAACTAAGAAGAAAGATTTAGTATATTGAGATAATTAAATTATATCTCAATTGTCCTAATCTTACTAATTATTTATTATTTGCAGATTCATACCAAAAAGAGGAACAAACTAACCTTGAAGCGTCTCAATGATCTAGTCTTCATTAAGTACAGTAGAACATTGAAGCGTCGTTACAACGCTCGCAATGTAATTGATCCAATTAGTTTGGACAACATCGATGATGCTAATGAATGGCTAATTGGAGTCCCGGAAGATCATGCAGATGAAGAAGTATTTGAGGAAACTTATGATTTCACTTGGGGTGATGTTGCAGAGGCGCGTGGAATTGGGGAGAGGATTTATGGTTTGAGAGGGAGTACCTCAACTTCAAGTTTACAAAGGAAGGGAAAAGAGGTTGTTACTTTGTCCCTAGTTGATGAAGAAGAAGTTGAAGAAGATGACAAGCAATATAATAATGATAGGGGATACAAGAATTTGACAATCTTGTAGAAGAATAAAATGCTCATTTTATGCTTTAATTGATGCTATTCATTAGTTTTTACATTGAAGTATTGAACATTTGCTTACAATTACATGTGTTGTCTATGCAGTATTTATTTTAATTTTATTTTTTAAATTCCGCTTCACTTCAAAAAAGCGAGCTCTTCGCTTCTCGCTTCTCGCTTTAAGCAAAATGGAGGTTGTTGCTTTTCCTCGATTCACGCTCTTCACAACACTGTAAAAGAGGAATATGTAACTACAATTAATTAACTGCATCAATGTAGTCACTAGTCTTCGAAAATGAGGGGAAGTCTTCGAAAAAGATAAGAAACTGGAAAGCTGTACAATAACAAATTAACAACGATGTGACGTTTTGTAGTATTTGGCTATTTGTACAGCTCTTTTGCTTTGAGACCTCATTTCATAGACCACCTTTGCTTTGAGACCTCAGTGTACATCTCAAGAGCTGCTTTGAGACCTCATTTTTTCAGTTTCTGATTTTCTGTATCCTCTCAAGAAAAGCAGTTCAGTGTTGGTTCTGTTGAACCATTAAGAGCAACCAACAGTCCAACCAAATGCTTGGCCCAGTACACTGAAACAGTGTTGTTACTACATTAGAAAAGCAGCTCTTGAGAAGCTTGAACAGTAGTGACGTTACTACATTAGAAAAGCTTGAACAAACTTAATACCACATTACCAAACACATAAAATAGTAAACTACAGCAGATCAACCAAACATGAAACACCTGCCAAACAACAAACGTAATTGAAAATATTCAAGACGTCTGGTCCATTAGAGAGAGACATAAAGTAGCCTTAAATTACTCTTTACTAAGGAAATCACTATCAAAATTTCAACACCTCAACTGTTGCTTACAACTTACAAGGGCGGTAAAATCACTATTAAAATTTCAAGAAAAAATAAAGAAGTTGAAGAATGAAAAAGGCGAGAAGTTGTAAACCTGTTGAAGATTGAACAATTAAGGTCAGTCGCCGATGAGAGAACTGAGAAGTCGTCGTCGCCGAGGTCTCTGTCGCACAATCGGCGGTCGAAGGCTCGAGCTCGAACTCACAGGTCACAACGGGTCATCGGCAAAGCTTTTGAGAATTGAGAGAAAGGTGAAAAATTGAAAATCTTATCCAACCCTAGGTATGCTAATTCCTAATTTTCTAGGGAAATTTTCGTAATTACTGATGAAATAAAAAAATATTCCACAATCTACAACTATTAAGTAAATAACATATTCTACAACATAATCATGGTAATTGTATAAAAGCTAACCCTCAAATACGGTAGATTTCCTATTAAATAGGAAACTGATTCTAAAAGTATCACTTAATAATGCAATCTTCAAGTTAAAACAAACACCCAAAAATAAAGGAGTATCCTTATTTAGGGCAACATAAAGGAAATCAATATCTAACGCAATCAATTATTTCCTAAATAATCTCCTTCTCATTTGCTGCCTTTG
Source organism: Nicotiana tomentosiformis (assembly GCF_000390325.3). NCBI lineage: Eukaryota > Viridiplantae > Streptophyta > Magnoliopsida > Solanales > Solanaceae > Nicotiana > Nicotiana tomentosiformis. The sequence goes on along the minus strand of NC_090819.1, from coordinate 7,276,071 downwards.
ATAGCCTATAGTTCAACGTATCTACATTTCAACTCCAATATGTCTTTCTCCTTAAAATGATGGGTATGTTTTTCTTTTTTGTTCTTAATAAAGTGTAACTTTTAAGTCATTTAATATAAAAGGCAGAATACCTAAAGAAAACCCTAAACTTGGCACATATTATTAGGTACAGCCCTAAACTATTCGTTGTCTTAATTAACCCTCTCAACTTAGCCTTTTGAGAGTCACTACCCCTGGATGCTGATGTGGCAAAGAGTGTGGGTGCACTCTCTTTTACGCAGTGAAAAAAAATTGAAAAACCACCTTCCAAATAGGTTATTTTTTAACTTTTAATTGTCATAGTCATATATAATGATTTATTTATTACAACTATGTATTTCTTAAGCTTCATCTTAACATACAATGTGGACTTTACTCTAACTTTTATTATTTTTAATTTCTTCTAAGATATAATGTCTATTTGTTCCAACTGCATATTTCTTTTTTTTGTTTTTGGACGAATTTGTAAAATGTTTGGTAGGAACTCCATCATTTTAGCTAAATAAAAAATTTTAGCAAAAATAATTGAGTACCAGTTGTTTATATTTCCTGTTTTTTTCTTTATATATAATATTTATTTATTTTAATTGTGCATTTTTATTTTTGAGTCAAACCAATAAAACAAATTGGCCATAGCTCCATTATTTTTTATCAAATAAAAAAAGTATAGCCAAAATAATGAACTTGCAATTGTACACTCTTTTTATTTCTTTTTTTTGATGCAATGACTATTTTTTTCAACTGTGTATTTTTACTTTTTCAAGTAAAATCTGTAAAAAAAAAATATTTTTAGAGCACCATAATTTAGAGCTATATAAAAAATTATACCCAAAATAATTAATTTCAAACTATGTATTTTTTATAACTTTTTAGATGCCTTGACTATTTATTTTAATTGTATAAATCATTATTTTCAGGTCAAATTCAAAAAAAGAATAACTAAAATTCTATTATTTTTAGCCAAATAAAAAAATTTAGCCTAAATAATGTATTCTATCCAAGTTTTATTATAAATGTTATTCAAAAAAAAATATCTAAAAAAGTAACATACTTAAAAGGGTAAAAATACAGTTTATTTTTCAAAAAAATGCCACATAAACAGAAAAATCCACGTGGCAGGCGAGAGCATGCCACTTTCCTGGGACGAGATCGTCCAGGGGGTAATAGCTATCAAATAACCAAGTATAGGGGGGTAATTAAGACCATAGATAGTTCAAGAATGTACCAATAATGTGTGCCAAGTTTGGGGGTTAAGGTATTTTGCCAATATAAAAATGTGATATTGATGGCATAGTGGCTTTGACAAACTCCCCTTTACAACAAAAATAGTTTGTTGTAAAGGTATGTTAGCTACGAGTCAATATATACACACACAAACACAACATTTATATACCTTTTTATATTGGAAATTTATATTCAACTCACATTATTTATATTATGTACGTATATGTCATCAATATATGTTTTATATTTGAAGTAATAATCTATTTACATATCTGTAGTATACTACAACAACAGGGGTGGGCATCGGTCGGTTCGGTCGGTTATTATGAAAGTACGGTTCGGTTTATTGGTTTTCGATTTTGTAATATTAATAACCAAATCAAACCAAAGTATTTACGGTTCGGTGCAGTTTTTTCAAAGTTTGGTTCGATTATTTCCGATTTAATTTTTCGGTTATTAACGATTCAAGATTTTGATTAATACAGCAAGATGCTGAAACATGTTGGTTGCTTTTCCGGGGAGAGTGATGCCATAAAAGATATGATTCTCCATCCTAGTAGTAGTATTATCTTATTGTTATGATTTTGACGAAAAAGGGGAACTTATATTGCATTGCTTGTTTGGACCTCAGATTGATAGGAAAAGTTTGTCTGCACCCATCTCTATTGGGTGGGTGGAGAAATACTTTGGTCTTAGTTTTTGTCGCATTTTTTTCTTGTTTTTTGGGGGGGCCGTTGAGGGTTTTCTTTCTTTTGTTATTTTAATATAAATTCTTATCTTGACCCAGATGGCTTCTGTATATATATATATATATATATATATTATATAATAGTATAAATAGCCTTTGCAATTACATTCTGGTTCTGATGAATTATCGTTTGTATTTAGGTATCTCTTTCATAATATATTAATATTTTATCCCAAAGTGTCCATTCATGGGACAATATATTAATATATATATATATATATAAAGAACTGTCCTCGCATACCCTTTTCATGTCTTCTCCTCCGCACGTATAATATTAAATTTCGGTTTTTCGGTTTAACCGAAAACCGAAACACCAAAACTGTAAACCACACCGAAAAATCGAAATTTAATATTCTAAAAACCGCACACCGACCGAATAACCGTTTAAACCGAAACCGAAAAATCGAAATTCACGGTTCGATCGATTTTTTCGGTTCGGTCGGTATTATGTCCAACCCTACTAGTGAGGTCTGGGGAGGGTAGTGTGTACGCAGACCTTACCCCTACCCCGAAGAGTAGAAAGGTTGTTTCCGAAAGATCCTCGGCTCAAGAAGACGAAGAGAAAAGAAAAGAAAAGAAAAGAAAAGAGACAATATCAGTACTACCAACAGATATCATAAGAAAAAAAAATTAACAACATCATGAATGCCAGAAAATAGGTGTAGAGCAAAAGCGATAACCATTAAATAGAGTCGGCTCTATGAAACGAAAGAGTAGTAAGACACAACATTGACAATAGCTGTCTCAGACAAAAACCCTACCAAACTAGCCTCACAAATATACGAACTAAGGAAAGACTCAACTACCTCCTCGACCTCCACAGCTCTCTATCAAGGGCATGTGTAGTTATACATAATGTATATAATTTATATTAGAACCAATATATAATTTTTATTCATTATATTCATATGCGGTCCTCGCATGCACAAGCAAGCAGATTAGCTCCCTCATTCTCTTATTGTGCTGGCATGCCTGGGCGAACGAGGTAGGGTTAGATTAGATGGAGGAGGATTGTGAATGTCCGTCCCATGAAGCGCCAGGGAACCATACATTCCTCCTGGGCTGGGCTCTCGCGTGTCCGGGATCCGATCAGATCTACTAGCGACCGGTTTACGGAACAAGGAGTTAAGCAAGGGTCGGAAGATAATTTCGAGTGTGATCAGACAACCAAAAATCAGACAATGACAGAGCGGCCTGTGATTGAGTGAGAAATTGATCGACGACGGAACGAAGAACGAAACTTTACGACAGCTTTTTCGTAATTATTAGTATACTGTAGCTATATATATATATATATACACACACACTATAGGTATATAATATATTACCTATAGTATATATAAATATATTATATATATGTATATTATACTATATATAAATACGATGATGAAATAATATCATTCATTGAAAGACAATTCAATATTCTAGAAAAAAGGAGATGGAGAGTTGAAGAACAAATTTATATTAATTCCTCCACCAGTGACCTTAAACGATTGTAGCCCTAGGGAATTTAAGTTCTAAAAATTTTATTCCATGGCTGGAAAAGACCATGAGAATAGTTGAAACCACCACTATTTGAAGAAAATGAAAACTCAAATAAATCTACAAGTTTGGACAGGGTTCGATAGTGCTCACAAGAATGAAGTCCCCATCGGCGAGCTAAAAAAAACCTTGAAATCCCAACTGGAGGTGTTAATTGCATTCAAGTATGAAGTAGATATTGCATGAGATAGAAAATTTGATAAATTTGAAGTAAAAGAAATCCCTAATTCTATGTTAAGTGGAGGTACTTTTAGGAGAATCTTAGATAATTATGCATTTAAGATTCTTATAATTGTAATCACAATCCATATTTTCAAATTTTAAAAATGAGATATTTAAGGAATATATAAGTGGTATAGTATCTAGTTAAGAAGTTAAAAATTATATTAAATTGTATATAATGTAATTATTTTAAAATAGTTGTAAGTCTTATAAATAACTCTTCAAAATGTTGTATTTCGGATAAATTTCTCAATTTCCTATCGCTAGTCTAAGTGGGGTTGGACTTGGGCCTAAGGGTTTGGGCTGTCATGGACTATTTGGAAATTGCGATAACTATTAAGCTTAATATTTCGGTATACCGAAATATCGAAACCTCAATACCGAGGATCGTACCGAAATACCGATAACTGAAATATTTATACCGAAGTAGTACCGAAATACCAAATTAACTGAAACCGAAATATCGAATTAATTCGGTCCGGTTCGAAATTTAATTTTTCGGATTTTATGCCCACCCCTAGTTAAGAGAGAAATAGGAGGGTATACCTGGGGTAGACTAGAAATTTGTGAAATTGCAAAGTAGTCTCTTGTTCTTAGTTTTCTTTTGGTGTACCCGTAAGGCCCCTATTGTGTATAGAAAAATAGGCTTCTTTTGTGGAAAACCATATTTTGGTGCAGGTTCTCTACTTTTTGGTATATATCTTGTATACAGAGTTTATCCACCATCAATAAAATTATTTACCTTATAAAAAACATATCCTCGAACAATAACACTCACCAATGGCAATTGTTTTTGAAAAGGAATTCGAGGGCATTCAAGACATTCACCAACTGAACGTCGTTTTTGAAAAGGAATTCGAGGACATTCAAGACATTCACCAACTGAGGACGTTCAGGATAACTCGAAAATTTGAAAAGGACTAAAAACTATTTTACTGGCTTGGCATGAAAAAGGATGTGGTGAAACTTGTCAATAATTGTGACACTTGTCAGAGAAGCAAGTCTACGACGAAGTCCCGAGGGAGATCCTATGGAGATGTTTGGATGTTAGCGGTGTTTCGGTAGCGTATATTAGGGTGATTAAGGATATATACGAGGGAGCTAAGACTCGGGTGAGGACTGCGGGTGGTGACTCGAGCATTTTCCTGTGAAAATAGGGTTACATCAGAGATCGGCTCTTAGCCCGTTTTTGTTTGCATTGGCGTTGGATGTGCTGACGCGACCCATACAAGGGGAAGTGCTATGGTGTATGCTATTCGTTGATGACATAGTACTGATTGGCGAGGCGCAAGAGGGTATTAACGCAAGGTTAGAGGTTTGGAGACAGACGTTGGAGTCTAAAGGTTTCAAGTTGAGCAGGTCGAAAACATATTACTTGGAGTGAAAGTCCAGTGATGGGATGCCTGAAGCAGAAGTGAAAGTGAAGCTTGATACACAAGTCATCCCAAAAGGGATAGTTTCAAATATCTTGGGACTGTAATCTAAGGTAACAGGGAGATTGACAAAGATGTTACTCATCGAATTGGAGCGGAGTGGATGAAATGGAAGCTCGCTTCTCGGCTTCTGTGCGAGAATAACATGCCACCAAGACTTAAGGGTAAGTTCTACAAAGTGGTGGTTAGACTGACTATGTTGTATGGGAGGAGTGATGACCCGTCAAGAAGTCCCATATTCAGAAGATGAAGGCAACTGAAATGAGGATGTTGAGATGGATATGTGAACATACCAGGAAAAACAAGATTAGGAATGAAATTATTAGGGATAAAGTGGGTCTGGCCTCGATGGAGGACAAACTGCGGGAATCGAGGTTGAGATAATTCGGGCACGAGCAGAGGAGAGCCATAGATACTCCGGTCAGAAAATGTGAGAGGTTGACCATGACGGGTCTGGGAAAGGGCAGGGTAGGCCAAAGAAGTAACAGGGTGAGGTGATTAGACAGTATATGTCATTGCTCCAGTTTACCGAAGACATGACCCTCAATAGGAAAAGGTGGAGGTCGGGAATTAGGGTGGAAAGTTGACCGATAGTAGTTAGTCTCCTAGTCTTATCAGTAGTACTAGTATTATTTTTATATTTTTTTATTCTCGATTCTTTATTATTACATGTTGTGTCATTTGCTCCTATTATATTGTTGTTGCTACTATTTGTTACTTTATTTTCACTTTTCCTTGAGCCAAGAGTATGTCGGAAATAACCTTTCTACCTTCACAGGGTAGGGGTAAGGTCTGCGTACACACTATCCTCCAATACCCCACATGTACGATTGCACTGGTTTATTGTTGTTGTTGTTGAGAAGTAAGGAAGAAGGTAAGCAATCCAGGTCTTTTGCAACCTCTCCCAGTACATGATCAAGTCTAAATGCACCTGAGCATGGACTTCATTGAAGTCTATCCAAAGTCATAAGGCAGGGTGTGAAATATGTAATAGTAGACTGATCTATAGGACATCTCGTTTCATAGCCCCCTTCTATCCACTCGCAGCCAATTGGGTGGTTCAGAAGTTCATGAAAGGAGTACATAAACTACATCAGGTACCTGACAGAACTGGCCAGGATATAATTCTAATTACCACGCTACCTTAAAGTGCACTCCTTTTGAAGCCCCCGATGGTCAATTGGTCATTCACCCTTAAGATACCACTGAGCAAGAGTAAATCATGAAGAGGCAGCAGCTACGTAAAGGTAGCTTATCTAGAGAATGAAACACTATCCTGGTAAGGAGAGTGGGGACATGATTCTCTTGAAAATTAGACAATATAGACATACCACTATAGCATTAACTCAAAATACTACGGACCCTTTAGAGTAATAAAGAAAGTGGACGGTGCTTACAAGCTAAAGCAGGCTTCGGAATCCAAAATACACCATGTTTCTTTCTCATTACTCAAAAAACTGGGCAATAGAGTAGTGATTTCTTCGCTTGTGACGACTGATGAAGGCCAATTTGTGGCTCAACCTGTGGCTACCTATCAAAGACAGCTAATGAGATAAGGGCAATGCAGCTAGAGTGAAGGTGTTGGTGGAGTGGTTTGACCTACCCTTAAGGATCGACCTGGGAAGACTATGACTTTATCAAAGGCAAAAATTGTGGATTCTTTGCTCAATTCTTTTGGACAAGATCAAATTGAAAGAGAACGAATTCTTACGCTCGAAAAGAAGATTTAAAAGTTAGTTAAACTTGGTGTTCGGAGTAATAAGCCGAGATACGTGGACAACTGACATTTTTCCTTCATTAAAGTGGATCGCTGACTCGTGTTTATTCCCAAGCCAAGCATACAAATGACACGTGCGAAGCGAATTCAGAGTTTTGAACCCAAGTTTTCTGGTATTGTTCTTGGTCTTTTCTCCCTCTTTTTCCCTCTCAAAATTCTGTTACTGATATGTGGATTACCCCCACCCCCACCCCCAAAAAATCATGTTCTTCTTCAATTACATTATCTAACTTCCAAAAATGGATTTCCAATGATAGTTGGCCACAAATGGTGTTTATTATCAGTTGTAGTGTAGTTAGAAGCATTTCCATTTAAGTTGATTTGATTTCGAGTTGTAATTGACCAGTTTTTACTGGATTGGCAATACAATAAGCTTAATTCGTAAGATAATTGAGTGTGTCATGTATGAATCAACCTTTGGGCATAATACAATCTGACTTCTAAAACGTATCAAAATAATTTACGGAAGCCTCGATGATTCTAGAATCGTGTATTTCAAAAATTATAGTAACAAATACACGATTGTATTATGTTGAGTGTCTTTCCTACAGAAGAAGACCTTTGGGCTGCCTGAGGGCATTTTCAAGGTGACGAAACAGATTCTAGGGTATAGCGAAGCTTCGGAACTGGGCGGATTTTCAAGTTAGAATGTGTCATTCTGGAAAGGAGTATGTCGAATGATCGGGGACCGTGAGTGTCTAGGTGCGAGGCACACCGAACCGGGAAGCCGTGCTAGCAGGACCAAGAGGGTGCCTGTCTATAGGGTGAGTATTGAACTACTACCGGGAGCATTGGCTACTTGCCGAGGAAGTGACAGCTGGAAAACAAAGAGCTTTGTTCGGAAATGCGGCGATGCTATGACTTTGGGAATGTAGTACTCACCAAAGGTCATCCCAAGTGCTGGCTGAATGCCAAGTGGGACGACAGTGCTAAGATGTATCCTCCACATTGAGTGTGGGAGGATCCCGCCTATGCAAGAGGCATATGGGCGAAGTCGTGGGTTTGGAAGCGAACACATCTTCAAGGTAGTGAGGGCAAGGAAAGCTACGGGAGCTATTCCAAGAGGGCGTCTTAATGCTACGGGAGCGAAAGACTACGGGAGCCATGCCAAAGAGGGCATCTTAAGGCTACGGGAGCGAAAGGCTATGGGAGCAGCGTCAAAAAAGCACATTGATGTGCTAACCTGTGAAGGGAAAGCTTCAGGCGGACATGAAGACCGTGAGGGTCATTGTGTGATTGACTAGTGTGGGTCAATCACAAAGTTAGACACCATAGGGTGCAAGTGCGGAGGCACTTTCCAAGTGAACACCTAATATAGGTGAAGTGCAGAGGCACGCTTGGAAGATACTTGGGGGAGAAGTGCATGGGGCACGACTCCTTTTGAGAAAGGACTTCGAAGAAGTCCAACCCACAGGACAAAGGGAGCTGAAATGGGCATACCTGAGGTGGCAGACTTTGGGATGTCTTAAGCCATGATGTGTCATCGGGGAAGATGACATTATGAGTGTGGGAGGATGTCACAACTCAAAATTTGGAGTTGTGATTTCGGCCAAGAACTAGTGAGAAAAGGTCCTTTTGATGGTCTGACGTAGAACTGTCTACTCGGGCAACTTGGACTTTTTAATTTTAAGCATATATAAGGGGGTATAGGTGATGAAAGCTCCGACCTGCCTCCCCCGTACGTGCTACCACCAAGCCGTATTGAACGAGCTACCTTGGGGGCAACCTCAAGGGCCTGCCTAGATGACTCAAAGGAGTGTCAAAGGTACCCATACGAGTTTGGGAACTCTATGGGCGGCGCGACGCCTTCGGGCTAGCGTTGGGCATCAAAGTGGTGCTAGAGGCTCGATGTGTGGCACGGCCAGCCCCGCGGGCTGCCGAATATTGGAACGAGACTTCCGTGTCGATTGGATACTTGATGCACCTGTCATAGGGGAATCATGTGTCGACTTGTGAGCATGGCTTGGGTTCAACCATGCAAGCAAGGGTCCGTTGGCCTAAAGGTGCAGTTGTGGGGCGACACTGCACTATTCGGGATGGAAACGTGTCGCAAGGGCAATGTATGGGCATGGCACGAAAGACGCGCATGACAATGGCCAAGGGCTAAAGGTTGCCTTACTCGGGCAAGGCACGAGCTAGTCGCGGATGCACTAGGCGAGTGTCAAGCTTGAGGATTGGGCTGTGCACGCGGGAGCGATGCTCAGTCTTGGGCGAGGGAAAAGACATGTCCTAAGCCAATTTCCTAGGGCGCACATGGATTGTGATCCTAAGATGAAGCGCCACGACATGTCTAGGGTCAAGGGCCTAGATATCTTACGGGCGGCACAAGTTGGGGTGAGCCTACGGGCGAGTCTCACCAACAGGTACATGATCGTGCTTGGGAATCCTGGGATAGGAAACAGGCTGGCCTGCAGCGAGGGAAACTGCAGGCACCACACGGGCGAGCAGGTGCGGCTACCCAATGTAAGGATTTGGGCCCGTGACACTGACACTACATACTTCTCACATTAGCTTTACTTTGTACTCTCACATGTGAACCCCACATCCCCTCCCTACCTAAATCGTCTCTCAACTTTGCATTTTCCAACCATTCATATCATTACAATTGTCACTATTTGCTAATTGCATACACCTATATTAATCTTTTAGCTTCTGGTTATGTAATTCGTATATAGTGAATTATGTGGCTAACGTTTTGGAAAAATTTATAAATTATTTTTAAAAAAAATAATCAAGTTTTTTGTTAAATAACCACAAGTGGCGTAAATATTTAAATAGAAAAAGGAAATTGTGTTCTACTTAATTATATTAAATTTATAATTAACCTGCTTGCAGATAAAAATAATAATTCTAATTTTATCATGTCATTATGCAATATTAAATTACCTTTTTCTTGTAAAATTTACTGTTGCACAATAGCTTAGATTCAATAAAGACTTAATAGCTTAAAAATACTTAGAAATATAATCATACTAATTATTTTTTCAAATAAGTTCAACACTAAATTATAATGAAGAAAATTGTATTATACTCTATAAAATGCATGTAAAATGAGACTAAAAATTTGACAAGGATAAACTTATTAATTTAAAATTTCAAATATTTGATTTATAAATTTAATTTTAAGATCAATTTGACTAATTTCTAAAGCAAATAAAAAATTAATTCGTTTTTTAAATTAATATTGAACCCAAAAATTACTAATGCAGCAATAAAAAAGAACTCATCATCATACCTAGTAAAATTCTACTAATGGGGTCTGGGGAGAGTAGAGTGTACGCAGACCTTACCCCTACCCCGAAAAGGGTAGAGAGGCTCTTTCCGGGAGACTCTCGGCTCAACAGAAGAGACAATAATATCATAAAAGAAATAAAAGAAAAGGCCTGTAACAACAAAAGATGCTAGAAAGATAATAACAGCAACGAATAAGTGAAAGTACAATAACATAAAACTATGCAAAACAACAATATGAACACAACATAGACCGCTAACAAATAGGCCAACCTGTTTCCTATCCCAGAATTCCCAAGCACTATCCTATGCCTGTTGGTGAGACTCGCTCGTAGGCTCGCCCCAACTTGTGCCACCCGTAAGATGCATAGGCCCTTGGACCTAGACATGCCGTGGCGCTTCATTTTAGGATCACAATCCATGTGCGCCCTGGGGAATTGTCTTAGGACATGTCTTGTCCCTCGCCCAAGACTGAGCATCGCTCCCGCGTGCACAGCCCAATCCTCAAGCTTGACACTCGCCTAGTGCATCCGCGACTAGCTCGTGCCTTGCCCGAGTAAGGCAACCTTTAGCCCTTGGCCATTGTTATGCTCGTCTTTCGTGCCATGCCCATACATTGTCCCCGCGACACGCTTCCATCCCGAATAGTGCAGTGTCGCCCCCACAACTGCACCTTTAGGCCAACAGACCTTTGCTTGTATGGTTGAACCCAAGCGATGCTCACAAGTCGACACATGATTTCCCTATGACAGGTGCATCAAGTATCCAATCTGCACGGAGGTCTCGTTCTAACATTCGGCAGCCCGCGGGGCTGGCTGTCCCACACATCGAGACTCCAGTGCTACTTTGATACCCAACGCTAGCCCGAAGGCGTCGCGCCACCCATAGAGTTTTCAAACTCGTATGGGTACCTTTGACACTCCTTTGAGTCATCTAGGCAGGCCCTTGAGGTTGCCCCCAAGGTAGCTCGTTCGATACGGCTCGGTGGCAGCATGTATGGGGGAGACAAGTCGGAACTTTCATCACCTATACCCCCTTATATATGCTTAAAATTAAAAAGCCCAAGTTGCCCGAATAGACTGTTCTACATCAGACCATCAGAAGGACCTTTTCTCACCAGTTCTTGGCCAAAATCACAACTCCAAATCGCGAGTTGTGACTGTCACTATGACATAAGCAAGGTCAATTTAGTGAAGGTACTCAAAATTTTATATAGCAGCTACAGTAACATTCATTTTTAGCCTACCATAATGTTCCATTTTACCTGAAATGACCAATTATCCTTACAGCCCCAAACAGACATTGTCGTCCAGCTGTGTGCTTAACTCTCTCTTATTAGATAGTAGAATTTGAGAATAAAAAAGAAAAGGGATGTATCCTTATGTAGATTTTTTGCCATAAACTTATATTCTTATAAATAACTATTTTAAAAAATACATATATACTGAAATTTATTGAGAAATATATAGTTTTAACTGCTTTAAAAAATAATAGCGATAAAATATATATTTTGTGTATATATATATATATGTATTATATACAAAAAAAAAAAATCATATTTTGTATATTTTTCGGCTAGCAAATACAATTAGTTTCGGCGGACCAGTCAGTTTTGTATTTTGCGCAATTTTATTTGTTTTCTAATGATATAATTTGATTTTAGAAATTGAGAAATTATGCTGAAATTCACCTTAAAAATTAAATGTTTTAACCTTCACACTTTTGAATCTTACTATTGCTCTAGTTTGATTAGACACGAAATTTAAGTAAATATGAAAGACTTTTGAATTTTATGATTTTAAATTCAAGATGTGTTTAATGTACCAAAATACTTTTTGAATCTTGTGGTTCTGAACAAACGATGTAAAATATTGGAATTAGAGAATTACCAAATATAAAAAGAGATATTCTTTTATAAATTGGCTAAAAAGAAAAGTAAAATACTTAAATTGTAACGAAGAGAGTAGTAACAACAACAATAACATACCTAGTACTATCTCATACCGTGGGGTTTGGGGAGGGTAGTATGTATGCAGACCTTACCCCTACCTTGTGAGGATAAAGAGGTTGTTTCCAATAGCCCCCCGTCTCAGAAAAGCATAAGCACCACATTAATGAAAATGTAGACAAGAAGGAACAATACCAAAAAGCCATATAAAAGCAGAATAAAAATAACAAGACAATAAGGTGATCAACAATGAAAGAAAACACCGGTTAGGCATAAAAACCTACTACCAACAGAAAGTGAGACTGTGTGTCAATACTACTGTTATGAACAACACTCTAGACTACCTACTCTACTACTATAATCCTCGACCTCCATACCTTCCTATCAAGATTCATGTCCCCGGTCAGCTGAAGTTGTGCCATGTCTTGCCTAATCACCTCTCCCCACCTCTTCTTTGGCCTACCTCTACCTCTCTGTAAGCCCTCCAATGTCAACCTCTCACACATCCTCACCGGGGCGTCTGTGCTCCTCCTCCTCACATGAGCAAACCACATAAGCCGCGCTTCCCGCATCTTGTCCTCAATAGGGGCCACACTCACCTTGTCGTGAATAACCTTATTTCTGATCCTATCTAATTTGGTGTGTCCGCACATCCATCTCAATATCTGCATCTCTGCTACCTTCATCTTCAGGACATGAGCGACCTTGACTGGCCAACACTCAGCCCCATACAACATCGTTGGTCTGACCACCACTCTGTATAACTTACCCTTAAGTTTCGGTGGCACCTTCTTGTTACACAAAACACCGGAAGTGAGTTTTTATTTCATCCATCCCGCCCCAATACGATGTGTGACATCTTCATCAATCTCCTCATCCCTTGAATAATAGACCCAAAGTACTTAAAACTCCTTCTCATAGGGATGACCTGCGAGTCCAGCCTCACCTCCCCTTCCCCTTCTTGAGTCTCGCCACTGAACTTACACTCCAATTATTCTGTCTTGGTCTTGCTCAACTTGAAACCTTTAGATTCCAGGGTCTGCCTCCATAGCTCTAATTGTGCGTTCACACTGTCTCGCATCTCGTCAATCAATACAATATCATCTGTAAATAGCATGCACCACGGCACCTCCCCTTGGATGTGGCGCGTCAATACGTACATCACTAGAGCAAACAAAAAAGGGATAAATGCTGACCCCTGATGCAACCTCATTATAACTGGAAAATAGTCTGAGTCCCCACCCACCGATCTCACTCATGTCTTTACTCCATCATACATGACCTTAATCAACCTAACGTAGGCAACATGTACACCTCTAGCCTCCAAACATCTCCACAAAATCTTCCTTGAAACTTTATCGTACGCTTTTTCTAAGTCGATGAACATCATATGCAAGTCCTTCTTTCTAACGAAGAGAGTAGTAAAAACAATGTAATTTTCAAGAGGGGCTAAACTATTTGTAATGGAAAAAGATGGTCAACAAATTAGATAGAACGAGGGAAGCAGGGATTAGGTGGTTTAATTATTTGTGATTGAAGAATAAAAGTTAGTAGCAAATTGGGGGATCACAAAAAGTCTAATTTATTATTAGTAATTAAAAAAAGCCACGGTTTAAAAAATAATCAAAATTTAACCACTTTTTTATGTAAAGATAAAATCTGAATAAAATCACACTTAAAAACCCGGAAAAATTCCAGCATAATATGCTGAAGTTCGAATTTTTTATATAGGACATTCCAGCATAATGTGCTGGAATTCCAACATAATATGCTGGAAGGTTATATGTATGAGCTCCATAATCCAGCATAATATGCTGAATTTTTTGTGTTTCAGCTAAAATAGTGGTTATTTTTTAATGACTTTACAAATGTTGACTATTTTTCAATTATTAGTCCAAAAACTTGCTAGCTCATTCTATTTTCACGGCAAATGGTCCTACTTACATGGCAAAATATGCAAATAGTGGTTGAATGTTGAGGTGACAAAATTAGTTCATGAAAATATGATTCATCTAATCTATCCAAGTTTGGAAGGTTAATAAAATTCAAAAATAGCCAAATTTATAAGTGGTAATTGAAAAATATCCACGGTTTCAAAAGTAATCAAAATTTAGTCACTTTTCATGTAAAAATAAATCTGAACGAAAGCACTATTCAAGATCCGAAAAATATTCCATCATAATATACTGGAGTTCGAATTTTTTACATGTGAACTTCCAGCATAATATACTGGAGTTCCAGTATAATAAATTGGTCCAGCAAAATATGCTGGAAGTTCATACACAGGTGATCCAATCTCCAGTATATTATCATGGAACTTTCTGTGTGGTGGGGTTCCAGCATAATATGCTGGAAGTTCATATACAGATGCACCAATCCCTAGTATATTATGCTGGAATTTTTCCTGTTGCACCAAAATAGTAGCTATTATTCAATGACTCTGCAAATATTGGTTATTTTTCAATTACCAGTACGAAAACTGGCTAGCACGTGCTATTTTCACATGCATTTCTTAACTCAATTTCTTTTGACCCGTTCATTTTATCCCATTTATAAGTTGGATTGATTTGGGCTAAATATGTAGCCCAATTGAACCACGAAAAACTTGCCAAAAGATTTGTTTAAAAGAATTTTTGTTTTGTTTTGATATGTTATATATAAATATAATAAAGAAAAAAATATTTATTTTTTTGGTAATAAAACCAATTTAAGAAGAGAAAAAAAACTTGATATGAGTTGGACAGATTGGGCACATTATTTGTTTAGCCCATTTTGTCCTATCCCGAGCAACTAAGAAGTATTGGGACAAATTGGGTTACAACTTAAAATTGGGGAACTTTACATAACTATCACAATTTAAAAGAAATATAACAAATTCGTAGCATGAAATTCAATATTACAGTTGTGGCAGAAAAATATTTATATTTGTAGCACACAGTTTCATTAAAATAGGAATATTAATTATTAATGTCTAAACATAAGCAATTTGAATGGAAAGTCAATAATTCTTTGTACAAAAATTATATTTTTTTTTCTCTCTTTATCTATTAGCTTTCCTTCTTTTTCTTCATCTTCTTAATTTTATTTTCTGCCGAAGCCAATATATTTTCTAAATTTGTTCCATTCGTTTTTTTTTTAATTATCTTTCTTAAGTTTTTCTCTTCCTTCTTTCTTCCTTTCTTAACATAAAGATCTTACTTCGATAATAATATACGTTAATATATACAAAACGTATATAAAAATATATATATTGAATTAACACATATAAAATATACAAAAAATATACATAAAAAATATATCTTCAATTAAGATGACATGTGAAATATACATAAAAACGTATCTTAAATTTAATTAATATGGCATATAAAGATGGCATATATATATACAAAAATAATATACATAAAAAATACATCCTGAATTAAAATGGCACTTGACATATAAAATATATTTAAAATATATATTAAAAATACATCTTAAAATAAGATGGCACTTCACAAATAAATATACAAAAATTATTTACATAAAAATACATTTTGAATTAAAGTGATACTTGATATACAAAGTATAAAAGACGTATAAATCAATACATCTTGAATTTAGGTGGCATTCACATATGCATCAGATTTTAAAAAATGGAGTGAAAAAGATGAATGTTTGGCTTAATTTTTGTAATATGCTAATAATGAAAAAAAAAATATTCTTTATGGAATAAACAATAAATGATATTATTTTTTAAAATAATAATTAAAAAGGGATCAAATGTATAAAAAACTCTTAAGATAGTGTGCTCTTGCGTTCGATTTGTGATCCATTACATTCTTTTTAAAAGATTATATAATATTTCTCAAAAGATTTTATTGTTAATGTAAGATATCTGAAATAAAACACTAAAGATCTTTGCAGAATTATCTTGTTATATTCATATCAAAAAGGGATAATGTTAAATCATTTCCTCTTCAAAAAGACAGCTAACTTGGATTTTGTACTCCTGAAACAAATGCATACCCCTAGTCAGCTAGGGCCTCCTCAGCGATTCCACCAAATACGTACTGAACATCTCTATAACAATATTTTTATATAATAATACTTCACTATAAAAGTCAAACTTTTTCGGAACCAATATTTATATTATATTAGTATAATATATGTTCTCTATAACAATACTTCGCTATAACATTCAAAAATATTCGGAACAAACGAACCTGTTATAGAAAGGTTTGACTGTACTTAGCTATCTTGTGCTACATGACACCAGGTATCCACGTGAAAATAGCACGGTCTAGCCAGTTTTCAGACTGGTAATTGAAAAATAACTAGCGTTTGCAAAGTCATTGAAAAATAGCCACTATTTTGATGCAACACAAAAAGTTCCAGCATAATATATTGGAGATTGGTGCACTTGTGTTTGAACTTCCAGCATACTATGCTGGAACTCCAACACACAGAAAGTTCCAGCATAATAAATTGGAGATTGGTGCACCAGTATATGAACTTCCAGCATATTATGCTGGAACTCCAACACACGGAAAGTTCCAGCACAATATACTGGAGATTGAAGCACCTATGTATGAACTTTCAGCATATTATGCTGGAACTCGAGTATATTATGCTGGAATATTTTCCGGATTTTGAACAACTGTTTTTGTTTAGATTTATCTTTACATGAAAAGTGACTGAATTTCAATTACTTTTGAAATTGTGGCTATTTTTCAATTACCACTTGTAAATCTGACTATTTTTGAATTTCGCCTGGTATCCACTCTAAAGGACTGCTATTTAGAAATTAACCAGTGTGTCATGAATTTCAGTTTTTGACAAAAATATCATAAATTGTCCTGAAATTAAGATTTTTAGTTTAAAGTTTCAGGATAAAATAAGTGATGGTTAATCTCTAAATAACATCCATGAGAATGACTATCTATGCACTTGCCCCTTACAATTTGTATTTGCTGCAATTTGAATCCTGATCTCCATGATTTTTAACCACTTCATCAATCATTAAACCATACCATTAAGTAATACACGGACTTGCGTCTTCTATTTCTTCAATTCATCTAACCATCAAACCTACAACATTAATATCAATATCTTCACAATGAACCAATCAGGAAAGCAAACTTCTTCCACAGCGTTTCTAATAAGTTCCTACCAAAATATATGATAACCAGCTTTGATGAAATATAACAAGGTTAAATATTAGAAGTTGGAAACCTCCATCAGCTGGAGGTAGTTTAGGGGTTGATCCGGGAAGAAGCCAGTGGCGAAGGCAGAATTTCTGCTAAGGGGGTTCAAAAAAAAAGTTAACATATAATATGCAGAGGCACAAAACAAATTTTGCCTTCTTCGGCCCCCCTAAATCCGTCGCTGGCAGAACCGCAGAAGCAATCAAATTTTTTCATGTATTTGCTGCTCCTTCAGCATAGAAACTTTACTAATAATTCACAGTACAAACAAGAACAACAGCAGAGAACACTGGAGAAGTGATGTGGGCACACAAATGACAGATTAAGGAAACATTAGACTATAAAAAACAAGAAAATTAAGGCTCCATCTTATAAAATATGTACTGAATTACACTAAATAACTCTGCAAATACAGGATATCAGAGACTACAATAACAAATCCAGTGAAATCCCACAAGTGAGGTCTGGGGAGGGTAGTGTGTACGCAGACCTTATCCCTACCTTATGAAGGTATAGAGACAGTTTCTGAAAGACCCTCGGCTCAAGAACACAGGATATCAGAGACTAGATAAGAATTTTGGATTATAAAGAATCAGAAGGTCCAGAGATTGAATCGATGTGAGAAAGCTTTTGCATGGGAATGCATACAACACTCATAAATACACACATGCATATTGGTTAAGTATGAGCACACTTTAATTAGTACTGCAGAAAATGTAACTAAATTAAGGCACCTATGTAACATAATGACCTATTTGAAGAATGGAACAAGACCTAATAAGTTAACAATCACATAAACACATGCTGCGAAAGAACATGGAAATGCCTACAACACCCAGAAATAGATTCATGCATATTGGTCAGATACAAACACACTTTAATTAACGCTGCAGAAAATTTCACCAAATTAAGGCAAGTTTAAAAAGGTATGGATGTAACATAATCACTAGATTTGAGGAATCCAACCGGTCTATATAGATCTTACAAACACATAAAACCATGGAGTGAAAGAAATCTTGCACCGCTAGTATTTCACGCAAAGTTTTTACACTCATTCAGGTTGCAAGAAAGTGACACAAAGTACAAAATATCATCTAAGTCAGAACCAGGGTGTTAACAGCTACTAATGCCTCAAATGCTCAGATAAGATGGCTCTAGACGTTTAAGTGAAAGCAGCATATCTGAAAAGAGAAACAATCCAAACAGATAGTTCATAAACTCCAGTATCAAATAGTAGCTGATAGGGAACATTCACATAAAAGCCCTAGGTTGAAACATAACACATGTGATCATTTGTAAAAGAATGACTATCAAATGACGGAATGCTGTTTCTTTACTCCACACAACATCTAGTTGACATAGATAAGAAGAATCTCTTGGGCAGAAGACGAAGATACTTTACAAACCTCCTTGCTCACTATAAAAAACAACCACAACTCCACAAATACCACACGGCTAATAGTTTCCTTTTAGCATCTAACAGAAAACCTTCTGTGCCCCAACTACGCTTTATTACTTGGAGCATGAACAGCACTAAGCCATGTCAAAGCGCTTGATATTTAGAAATATTGGACGATTGTGATCATCCAATGATTGAATGTTGTTTGCTTTACTCCATAGAACACATGGTTTATATAAGTATATATTTGGCAGGCAGCAGACATTTCTAGCTTACTATCAGACAGTCACTAAATAACAAACTTCCTTGCTTTTTTGGCAAAAGATAACAAGACTCCACAAAGCTAAGAGTTCTATTTTAACAGCTCAAGCAAAACCCTCTCTGATGCACTTGGGCTTATCCCTCAAGAATGAACACCGATAAGCCATGTCAAATACTATATTCCAACAGACTATGGAATTTCATGAAAACATCTAGTGTCCTCAACTTCTATCACATCGCTAGCAAAAGAATAATTAAACCTTCAACCAACATACAAGTACTCAATCATATATAATTATAATGTAAAAGTGCACTCATACTGAAAATAAAAATTATAGTTGATTAACACCAGAATCAAACCACTAAACAAGCATAAATGATAGTGAACACATGTCAACTAATATTTGATTAGATGAAATCTTGATTCTTACATAAAGTGATGAGAGAGTATTCAACATCTCATACATCAACAACACTAGAACTCCCATCATAATACGACACCAAGGAACTGAAAGTTCCCTCTAATTTTACATGTCAATGTATATAAATCTGACTTCAACTGATAATAAAGGACTTAATTATCCCAGAACCCATATATAGTTGAAGATCACATAATCATATCAATTATCAGACACACACTGATCCATCCATCATGAAATAACATGATATTAAATAGGACAAGTAAATTGAAGAGTTCAAATCTCTTCCAGCAACAGACTCATATCAATAGCCTTAAAGCTATGATCTTTTTTTCTTTCCACCCCCTTTTTTCTCGAGATCAATAATTAAATAAAGAAGGGAAACCAAATGGGGCTTTTTCGAATAATTAACAGATCCAAATTTCGAAACCATATTCCATCAAAGACATAATGCTGTGCAGTGAAGATCATCAGAATCAGCATCCATAGGTGGAGGAAAGTTGAGATCGAAAGGCAATGGTTTCCGAAAAGCTGATGAAACGATATTATCATTTTCATTATCATTATCACAATCGCCATCTTCAACAACAGAAGAAGACGAGTCACAATCACTCCGGCAGTCGTCCGGCACGACCGGCGGCGATCGAGGATGTTTTCTCGAAGGCAACACGGCCGTTTGCTGGCGTGGCGGCGGCCTGGGCCCACTGAAGGATTCTACGGTACTACTCATGCTGCTCGATGTAGGTCTTTGAATAACAATCGGATGGTTTTCCTGAGAGTACAATCTCGGGTCAATAAACGGGCCGTTAGGGTTTATGGTTTGATTGAAGTGAGAATACGGAGGTAAAGGGAAATTAGTTTTTGCTTTAGGTCCCCGAAGAGTCCGAGCTGCAGCGTCATAAGCTTTAGCGGCTTCTTCAGCTGAATCGAAAGTGCCAAGCCAAACCCTAGTTTTTTTCCACGGGTCTCTAATCTCCGCCGCAAATCTTCCCCACTGCCGTTTTCTGACACCACGAAACCTAATGTCTTTCAATCCTCCAGATCCAGCCGCCGGTGAAGCCTCCGCCGCTTGCTTCGCCGCCGCGGTTGCTCTACCTCTTCGCATGGCCACAAGTCAAAAAACAACAACAAAAAGCTTACCCCTTTGAGACCGATTGGAGCCAATCAAAGATCGAGAAGCAGCAGAGGATTAGCTTCCCTTCCGAGAGCACTCACTTTCTCTCTCTAGAACTCAGCTTTTCTCTCTCTCTAGAACTCAGCTTTTTTCTCTCTCTACTGTTTGTGGTGGGTTTGGGTGAGAGAAAGGAGAGAGAAATAGGGGCTGTTTGTTTTCTTTTGTTTATTTTTAAATTTTTCCCTTAGAAGTTTAATATAAGGGGGGTTTTATATAATTTGATTTGGGAGGGAGGAGTTGGTGTGGAAAGTGGAAAAAAACGCGGGGATAAAAGGGAAGGGGGGGGGGGGGGGGGTTTGAGTTGGGTAAATCATTTCTCGATTTTCTCATTTCTCTCTTTTATTTATTTCTTGTTTACTTGGATTGACAATATAGTCCCTAACATGTTCCGTTTTTAATACCACTAGTGAGTAGTTAGTGAAGTACTTAGTAAAGTTTAACCGTAAAGGATTATGGTGATATTGATATGATTCCTTTTGGATTCGAGTTTTAAACAGAAAAAAATTTAATAGAGAATACTTCGCCCTTTAATAAATTTTATAGGATGCCAATTTAGATGTCATATCTAAGTGAGAAATCAACTAGAGACTTCGGGATCAAACCCTATAGATTTAAAAAAAATCTAATAAAGAGCACTTTTCACTTTAATTAGTTTTAGATGACACGAATTCCTATTTGTCGGGGCGTAAAAATAAATATCAAAAACCAAGTAAAAAAATATATGATAGTAACTTTGTTGAGTCCCACATCGGTGGGTGTGGGCCCTGGTCAATTCTCAGCTTGTGAGCTAACTTTTGGAGTTGAGTTAGGTCTAATGTCCATTTATCATTGTATTAATGCCACATCATATCTTCTTCTTCTTCCTCATTTCTAGGGTTTAATCACATTAATTCAGCTATAATTTTATGGTATTAGAGCCAAGCTTACCTCAATTTATTGTTATTAATGTTGGGCCTCATTTATGTTGCTCACGCTCCAGTTTGTTGGCCTTAGCATGGGGAGGGGATGTTGTGTCCCACATTAGTGGGTGTGGGAGGATATTTGTCTCCTTATTTAGTCTTGGGCAATTTTCACCTCATGAGCTAGTTTTTTAGGTTAACTTAGGTCTAATGTCCATTTATCAAACTTTTTAATCCAACAACTATATTTTCATTATATTCTTTTTTGTCTCTTAATTAAAAAAATTATGAAAATACACTAAGCCGGTGAATAATAGAAGATGAGAAATAAAAGAAAATTTATATTTAGTGAAATAATATTAAAGCCCTACATTTAAATGGTGTTGAGGTGAAATTGTAAAAAGTAACAATTATTATAACTGCAATTAGTAGTTTTGATTATGTTTCTTCAGTCCAAATGATTTTTGCCAGTTGGTTTACTGTAAGAATCTTTATTTATTCACGTGAATGAGCAAATAACCTTGTAAGCAAGATGGGGTGTGTTAGTTGGAGAAATAAATATAGGATGAAAGTCGTTTTGTTTTTAAAGTTGTAGCAACTACCTTACCCTTCAATAATGTGTAGTAGTGCACATTATTGAAGCACGGACAAGAAAACCAAATATACCAAATGAAAAAGGTAAAGTTGTCTTAGAGCAATAGTAAGGTAGCAGTTACTAATATTTGTGTTAGGGTAGTACAAGATACGGAAAGTGCGGCTTAGGTGGTTTGGTCATGCGAGTAGGAGGAGCACACATGCCCGGTGAGAAGGTGTAAGAAGTTGATATTGGAGGGCCTACGGAGAGGTAGAGGTAGATCAAAGAAGAAGTGGGGAGAGGTGACTAGGCAAGATATGGCGCAGCTTCGGCTGACCGAGGACATGACCCTTGATATGAAGGTATGGATGTCGAGTATTAGGGTAGTAGAGTAGGTAGTCTAGGGTGTTCGTAACAGTAGTATTGGCACGCAGTCTCGCTTTCTGTTGGTAGTAGATTTTTATGACTAACCGTTATTTTCTTTCATTGTTGATCACCTTACTATCTTGTTGTTTTTATTCCGTTTGTATATGGCTTTTTGGTACTGTCCCTTCTTGTCTATATTTTCATTAATATGATGCTTATACTTTCCTGAGTCGAGGGTCTATTGGAAACAGTCTCTCTATCTTCACAAGGTAGGGGTAAGGTCTGTGTACACACTACCCTCCTCAGACCTCATGATGTGGGATAATACAGGGTATGTTGTTGTTGTTGGTGGTGGTGGTGGTGGTGGTAGGTTATCAACATCACACGCCTTGAGATACAGCCTTTTCCCGGACCCTACATAATATCTATATATTACTCAATCTGGTTCATTTTATGTGTTTTAGTTTGACTGGCATAAAACTCAATAATATAAAGAAAACTTTTAAATCTTATAATATCTTAAATTAAATGTGTGTACAGCATACCAAGTACCTTTTAAATCTTTAATTTTAAACATGTCATCTTATTTTTATAAGAGAATATCATTGAGGAAAAAATAAGAATATTAAAATTAAAAATTTATTAAATCCTGTATCATTGATTTTTTCATATTATGTTTACAAGTTTGTAAATTGGAAGTTTAAACTAATGACAACGTGCAATACGAACCGTGTGGTCTCTTGGAGAAAAATCAGAAAGGGGATGGTCAAACAATAGGAAACGTGTTTGAACCCTAACTTATATTAAATGAAAACAAAATTAATATGATGATACAATGAGAAATAAGTGAAACAAAAACACTACTACTTTGTTTTTTGGTTAAAAAATATTGTGAGGTATTACTCTGGTTTATCACTTTTCTTTAACCATCCATTATTCAAAATTTACTAATCCGATTTTTTTAAATTTGTGTCACGTAAGACTTATTAAAGGAAAAGTAGTCTTCTCTGCTAAGAGGCGAAATCAAGATTTGAAGTTTATACATTCTAAATTCTACCGAACTCAAAGCTCGTTGTAGTTATTGCATCTTCGGCAACCAACCGGTGGAGCTGTCCTCCCCGTCGCCCCCCTATTCAATGAACTTTATAATATAAATACAATATCTAAGTAAAATCTATGAAATTTATTCGTAGCATTATCGATACTCTAGTTTTGCCCCTGTTTTTATCAGAGGTTCCTCTATTTACAGAATTAATTAAAAACGGAGAGATCTCATTTATCTTCAAATGTATAAATGCTTGTGAGTTACAATATTATCCATTGTGAATCAACCATTCTTCTCTCTCTCTTTTTTGGTTCTTTTTCTTTCTCTTTATAGTGGATAATTATTGGTGGCTAAGGTTTAAAGAACCTCCTAGCTATTGTTTGGTTCGTAATCGCGTACTTCATTTGGATTCCAATTCACACGCATTGTAAGACCATAGAATTGGCTTCTAATTTCTCTTTATGGAATGCCGGCCATCTTAATGACCACAAAACCGTGGCACTCGAATATTCGACCAAACCACCCCATTATGTTCTCCTCCTAATTTTCGTTTTAAAAATAATTTTTAGCTAATGGCTTATCGAAAATAATTTTTTGTCTCACAAGAACTAAGATAAAGTTTGCGTATACCTCACTTTTCTAAACCCCTTGTGAAATCACA
Source organism: Nicotiana tomentosiformis (assembly GCF_000390325.3). Lineage (NCBI taxonomy): Eukaryota > Viridiplantae > Streptophyta > Magnoliopsida > Solanales > Solanaceae > Nicotiana > Nicotiana tomentosiformis. Next base: position 7,251,926 of record NC_090819.1, on the reverse strand, counting down.
CTGAATTGTTATTGTTGTTGATGTTTGGATTAACCTGCTACATCTCGGCTAATTGTATTACTTACTTGTTATATTTTATTAATACATGTATCGAATAATTTCATCCACTCAAATTAAAACATATGAAAGAAGTAACTTAGTAGGTGTTTGGACATAAAAATTGTACTTTTCGAAAGAAATTAGTATTTGGAGTTAAGTTGAAAAATGATATTTGGAATTTGAAATTATATTTGGACATACATTTCACTTGAAAATATTGTACTTTTGTGAGTGGGGAAAAAAATTCTGAAAATTTTGAAAAAGTGATCAAAATCACTGTTTGGCTTTTGAAAAACTCATTTTCGAAAAATTTCCAAAAGCTTGTAAAATTTCATAAACACATTTTTTTTAAAAAATTATGAACAAATGGGCCTTAATATTTTTGTCTAAGCTGCAATTTAAATTTGAGACCTCAAGATTCTTCTTCCACTTTATTAATCACCAAGTTACAAAGGCCTTTGGGTGGAAGGAGTCTTAAGAAAAGTAATCTAAAGGACAAATTAAAGAAGCTTAATTGCTGTCTAATGCCAACTAGTCTGTCTATTAATCATTAATACTGCAAAATAAATAAATAAATAAATAAATAAATAAATAAAGGACTATGTTGAAATACAGATATATCACTAATTCGTTCAAACTTAGATAAGAACCTCAAAAAACAAAAATATCAAAAACTCAAACGTGAAAAAGAATAACGAATTATAGAAAGAAAAAAAATAGCTTATATAGTGCGTGAGTAAACTTATAAGTTAGTCAAAAACTAGTAAATATTTTTAAAATTTTCTGCGGGTAAGCACGAAATATCCATATAAGTTGTGTGCTTATAAGCAAACATTAGTTTAAACCTAAACTCAAACTTATTGTTATTTAGCTTATAAGAATTTTTAACTTGACCAAAATATTTATTTTTTAATACCTATATCTTTTGTAATCTATGAAATACGCCTAAAAAGACCTAACTACTTATTGTATAGGGTAAAATCGGTTCATATTAAATGCTCGTATAATAGAGTGACACGTGGAATCAGAGACATATGAAAAGCGAGACAGGTGGAAGTCAAGATCGAAGGCAACAGTCTCAGCTGACATCAGGAAGCCCCCGAAGGAAATGTTACTCATGAAGACAAATGAATACCTGTCACCCGATAGCATTCAATGAAGAATATTCTGCAGTATTAAAAACATAATCCGTTATATAGAATATGGCATTCATAGCTAGTTGTTACACATTCTTCAGTGGCACCCATAATTATCATTTAAGAGAGGCTTAATCCTAGGACCTTGTTCCCTAGGTGCCACTATAAATAGGGACTCCAACAACCATTGTAGAGGAGCATTTTCTCACAATCTTATACCATATATTATTCTAAGCTTAATAACATTTTATCATCTTGTTTATTAATATCGTTATTACTGCCTCCAGAAGTAGAGCTTCCGGATCCAAGATCTCTGATGTCTTATCACGATTTCAACTCTAAGTCTTATATTATTATTTAATTTATTTATTATTTTGGGATCAAATCGATTCTCATGTCTATAAACTATATATAAATTCTATTGTATCATTTTGCGGGTAAGCAGTTTGGCGCCCATTGTGGGGCTTAGACAGTTGTGTAATTGAGTTGATCCTTGCATCGATTACTAACTTGTTTGATTCTTTGTTCTTAGCAAAAAAATCTTAAAATGACAAACAATGATGTCAACGTCGCACACAACATTGAGGTTCAAGGAAATCAGCATCAACACGAAGACTCGATCAGTGATACCCGCAACGAAGGGGATGAGGCCACGCCGGTCCATGACGGGCAATATCCACGACATGTTCGAGAGGCAACTCCTGATGATGCTAAAGACGAGCATGTCATTGAAACAGTAAGAATCCTGAGGGAGCAACAAAAGGCCATTATGGGCCACATTTCACGACAAGATCAGGTCATGACGGAGTTGAGGCAGGAGTTATCGGGTGCTTCCAACAATGCGAATGGACGAGGTCCAATTCCTCCCGGTTCTCACGCAAACCAAACAACACAGAGGGTTGACAACAACACCTCGAGGGGCGAAGTCGGTGTAAGGCCCCGTGAAATTTTTTCTAAAACCTGGAGTCTCGTGATGACGGAGTAGGCGTAGAGGTTAATAATAGTAGAAATTCTTCATGGTGAGTTTGCGAGCCGCGGTTCTGACTTTTTAGATTGAACAGTGCGTTGGGGAGTTGAAGGAAAATATTTTACAAATATGGGCATTTCTGCGGCCCATTATGCGACCGCATAATCACTCTACGGGCCGCAGAATGGCCGCAAAGTGAAGCAGCTACTTGGGCCATTTTTGATGTCAACTTCGCGGCCAGTTATGCGACCGCACAATTATTTTGTGGGCCGCACTTTTGTCACACAATCAGCCTTAGAATTTTGCGAAGGGAGGTTCTGCGGCACATTATGCGACCGCGGAACAGGTCTGTGGGGCACATAACTACCGCAGACCCAGGCAGATTTTTTCTAGTTTTTGGCACCAAATTATGCGGACCGCATATCCATTCTGCGATCGCATATGCGACCGCATATCCTGTTCCGCAGCTTCATTTTTGGGGTTTTTAAACCCCACCCTGTTTCTTTAAAACATATGCCATAATCAATTTTTAAGCATATTTCTAATATTTTTAGAGTGAGAAAGAGTTCTTAGAGTAGGGAAGTAACCTTCAACTTAATACCCAACAATTTTTGCTCAATCCTTGAAGATTATCAAGAAAGTTTTCATCCTAAAGATAAGAATCTATGCCCTAACTCTTAATTTCGAAAATCTTCTAAAAAGGGGGATAATCTTGGGTGTGGGGGTTGTTGTATTGCATGCATGTGTTATCAAAGAATGTGGGAAGGTTGTGAGCTAAAAATGATAGAGAATGGGTTGGGGAATGTTAGAATCTTTCACAAAAGGGCCTTAAAAATATTAATGCACACCTAGCGTTTGATAATGTGCTCAAATGAGCTAGAATCATGACCATCTTCTTAATTTTGGTCCAACTTGTTATATTTCTAAAGTAGATCGAAGTGCTAAGAATTCCGGAACGTTTTAAAGTTTAAAGGGAGCTCAATTGAGGTATGTTGGCTAAACCTCCTTCGTCTTAGAATCGAATCCCATGGTGTTCATGTAATTGGTGTAAGTCCCAATTTGATCATTATAGAATTGGCTATTCCTAATATGTTTGTGTTGAAGGATGTATGTTCAATATTTATTCTAAATGCTTCATCATGCCGTCTTGCCATTTGAGGACGTGTTCAAAATGTGGAATATGTGTTAGAAATGTTAAGACTTCATATCAAGATCGAATAAAGGTTGTTATGTCAAATTGTATGAAAAGCCTCCATGTGCCTAAGATTCCCAGATTGCTCATATGTGAATTTAATGTCTTGAATTGGAATCCTTATTGTTGTTGATAATAATAATGATGTTTGAATGTGGAAAGGGGAACTGGAATTATGAAATACGGCAAAGTGCCAAGAATGACTTTATAATTGTGGTCACTTGTGCCAATGAATTGAAAGAGTATGAAAGAAGTATGATGTGAGATGATTGACTGAAAAAGGTAATGTCTCGGGTGAGACGGCCTAGCCGATCGGGCCATGATCAGACGCCATGCCGCATACATGGTGGTGACTGTGCTGGAAATTATGATGAAATTATGGTTATGGTTGATGTCTCAAATGAGACGACCTAGTCGATTGGGTCATGATCGGACTCCGTATAAGAATACGGTGGTATTGTGAATTATGGTATATCGGCACTAATGATCACCCAACCTAATAACATGGAAATTGACTCGAGAACTTATGCGATCCTTATTTGATGTTTTAGTATTGTTTGAAGCCCTTATTGAACTCGTGACTATTTTCCGCATGTGTTATTATTCATTCTATTGAGATGGTGTTTAGTTTTACATACTAGCACTATTCAACAGTACTAACGTCCCTTTTACCAGGGCACTGCATCTTTAAATGGATGCAGGTGGTTCCATAGCAGGCAATGTTGATCAGCGATAGTGGTACATCCTTTTCCCAATAGACTTGGTGAGCCCCACTTCATCCCGGGGTCATGTATTGTATATTTTGTTCATATTATTATCACGTTTTGAGGTATAGCCGGGGCTTTATTGCCGGCACTATCATAACTCTCTTTTGTATCTCTTAGAGGCTCCGTAGACACTATGTGGGTCGTACAAAAGTCAACAGATTATGTTGTGTTTTGATCTCTTGTTCCACTCGAATCATAAGAATGTGTGTATCTTGAAACTTAAAAGTGATGTAACCAATGAGACAATCTAGTATTGTATGTATGACCTTCCTACTATTTAATTAATGAAATCATGTCTTCTCTTGATCATGGATGAGTCGGTAGAAAGTATCTAACAGGCTTGTTCGATCGGTTCACTCGGTTGAGCGTCGGTCACGCTTCCCGAGGTTAGGGCATAACAGTCGGCTTCGATAGGGCCGGGGGGAACGGTAGCGGTTCCGGTAACAACAATGAGAATGATCCTTTTAAAACCGAACTCGTGCGGCTTATGAGGGAAATAAACGCCCGAATGGATCAAATTTCGGGTGCACCGCCAATATTAAAAGGACCGAATTCAAAGAAGTACACCTAGTTGACGTTCAAACCAAGCACAACACCAGAGTTGATTCCGAAGTGGTTCAAGATGCTAGATGTGCCGAAATATGATGGGGAGACCCTCACGAAAGAGGCCCTAATATGGTATTCACCTTTACCCGAGCGTTCAATAGATTCTTTCGAGACGCTCGCGAATTCTTTTATCAAAGTTCAAAGCCCATACCGGGGCTAGAAAGGTACATGCCTAAAAGGCCTACATATTCAAGATTGCATAAGGAGAGTCTGAATTGCTGCGGGAGTTCGTAACCAGATTCCAGAAATAAAGGATATTGCTACCGGTCGTACCAGACGAATGAGTAGCTAAAGCATTTACTAGAGGGCTGAATCCGAGAAGTTCTGACGCTTCCAAGAAATTGAAAGAAAGTTTACTCGAGTTTCAGGCAACAACGTGGACGGATGTTCATAACCGGTACGAGTCGAAAATAAGAATTGAGGATGACCAGCTCGGTTTCCTGGCATCAACCAAGTGTCGGGATCGATAGAAGAATAAGGAGAATCGAATGATGATTTCGACATAGATCGACAATCTTCTAGAGGTCAGTTTTTTCCCTATGAAAGGGCCAAAGGACGCGACAGAGGTTTTCGGTCGGCGGATAGATTCGCTATGGATAGGGGAGCTAATCGCGGTCAGAATAAAAAATCATTGTAGGACAAGGAGATATCGGGTTCTCGAGACTCCTCCTACCCCAGGCTATCCGAGTACAACTTCAACGTCAGGGTAGTGGAATTAGTGTCGACTATGAGAAAAATTAAGAAAGCACAATTATCGAGGTCAATGAGGTTTGATCCCAGTCATAGGGATCCTAATTCATGTTGCGAGACCGACGGTCACTGGATTGGGGATTGTTGGCATTTGCGCGAAGAGGTGGTGACATTGTTAAAAAATGGCTTTCTCAGAGAATTCTTAAGAGATCGGGCTAAGAACAACTACGGCCGTAACAGGGATAATACGAAACCCTCGAAGGCAGGAGAGGACCCTCTTCGTGTGACGATCAACATGATTTTTGGGGGAAACGAGATTAATGGTGCGACATTTTTGGCGGAAAAAAAAAAAGACGAAGGTATCAGTAACCCACAGTAAGAGACTCCGGGAAGTCATTGAGGACGACATCACCTTTACGGAGGACACGGATGGACTCCTACTTCCACACAACGATGCCCTGGTAATCTCTCTTAATGTTTTAGATATTAAGATTAAACGTGTTTTGGTGGACCTAGGGACTTCAGACAATATTATCCAATGAAGAGTGATAGAACAGTCCAAACTAACCAGAAGCATAATTTCGACCACAAAGCTCCTCGTCAGGTTCAATTTAGCAAGTGTAACAACCTGAGGGGAAATTCTGCTGCCCATGGTGAAGACGGCCCTTTTCGAAGTAGTAGATGGTGATATGGGTTACAATATCATTCTTGGGAGACCATGGTTGCACGAGATGAAGGTTGTGCCGTCAACATACCATCAACTTTAGAAATTTCCAACACTAAAGGAAATTAAACAAATAAGGGGTTACCAACCAGCAATAAGGGAGATAAACACAATCTCAGTTTCTAGTAGTAAATGGAAGGAGCATGCAGCATAGCAATTATAGGAACTGATGCCTGCTCCTGAGCCGAACGAAGTCAACCAGGGGAGGGGTCGTCAGAATCCTATCAGGTACCAAGATATTTCAAAGTACCAGAAGAAACAGATGCCACAAAGTCCATATTGGAGGAACTCGAGCAAGTCACGTTGTTCGAAACGTTTTTGGAGAAGAAATTCCACCCGGGGACAGGATTAAACCCCGAGCTCAGGTCGGGATTTATTGAATTTCTTAAATTTAACATTGACTATTTTGCGTGATCGCATAAGGATATGACAGGTATCCCGCCAGAAGTGGGCGTGCATAAAATAAGCCTGGATCTTAACATCCCTTCGGTGAGGCAAAAAAATGCCCTATTGCCGAGGTCATAAACAAATTCGTCCAAGAAGGGGTAACTCATTTGCTTGATATCGGTTCAATCTGAGAGGTAAAGTATCTTGACTGGCTTGCTAACGTAGTAGTAGTTCCAAAGAAGAAGAATAAATTTCGCATGTGCATGGGCTATAAGGATCTAAATAAGGTGTGCCCCAAAGACTCGTTCCCATTGCCAAACTCTCCCAAGAGCGCTCGGGCATTGTCATCAGTTGGTATTATTAGCTCAGTAGATTGAGCATTCTATTGAGCTGAAGAAAGTCGTCGTCTTCTATGCAGAGAAGCCCCTTCATTACTAACTTCCCCATCATCATCGATCACCACAGTGGTTGAAGCAGGCTCAGACATGGTGCTCTTCGCCTTTTTATTTTTACCCTCGACCGTAAAGGAACCTCGCCTTTTTTTGTTTATTCTCTTGTCGGGAACTCCGAGAGGAAGCACCTACACCGGAAGCAGGTCCGACGACACCCGTTCGAGTAAAAGCCTCCTGCAGTAACCTCGTCACATCTGCCTGGTAAGCCAAAACGTCCTCCTCGGGGACGGTAATAGAGACATGTGGAAGACCTAAATTCAGCAAAGGGAAAAGTTAGCTAGTTCTCTTATATATGAGATAAAACAAGATAAATTCGAGAATCAACTTACCATGGTTTTTTGCATTCTACCCGTATTTAGGCGTGGTAACATCCAAAATTTTGGGGACCCACCGGTTTAAGCCTTCAACCCTTGGTGGTGTCCACCGAGTTGCTAAAATAATAAAAAAGAAGAATCAGCGATAATATGAAATAACCTTTAACCAGAAGAAAGGATAGACGTTGAACTTACGTATACGATTCCATGATTCAGGAAAGGATGGAGTGTTTCTGGGATGATGTCCCTGGTGGCAACTACAATGAACCGCTCCATCCATTTGTGGTCATTGTCGTCATCCATGTTGTTGAACAAAGTATGATGACCATGTTTGCTGAAGTTTATCATTCCCCCACAGAAAATCTAGAGGGAATAAAGGTTCATCAATCGAGCCAGGGAGAGTTCCTCCCCCGTCTCCTGGAATAACCACCAAAGAAAAGCTACCGTCCACCACACAAAAAGGCTCACCTGAGCCAAGAAGACTTGATAGCGAAGGCAGAACTCCAAGATTACGGAGTCAAGTCCCCCTCTCAATGAAAATGAGCCCAAAGTGAAGGGGTACATGTAAACGTACATAAAACCCTTCTTAGAAGGCTACCCGCTCCGCTAGGTCAGGAGTGATGATGTTCAAGTCATGGCAACCATAGTTTTTCTTCACAACAGGGATGCTAGAAGGACGGATGGAAGAAGGGTATACACTAACATCCCATGTGCGAGAGTTAGTTGTAATGATCCGACTGATCCTTGTGCTTTCTAGATCCCCGTTCCCATAATTAAGACTCCACGTATGTGCTTTCACTGTTTTATGACTTGCGAGGATGATTAGTTCGGGTTTGGAAGTGTTCGGGTTGAAATCGGAACACTTAGTTCCTTAATATTGACTTTAAAAGGTTAAGTTTGACTTGGGTCAACATTTCTAGTAAAGGCCCTCATAACCGGGATTTGGCGGTCTCAATAGGTTCGTATGATGATTTTGGACTTGGGCATATGCTCGAATCGGATTTTGGATGACCCGGTAGCGTTCGACGCATAAAGTTGAAAGTTGGCGCATTGAAGGTTTTAAAGTTCTTTAAATTTGGTTTGGAGTAGGTTTTGGAGTTATCGAGGTCCGTTTGGAATTCCGAGCCTGGGAATAGCTCTGTATGGTGATTGAAGGCGCACACAAGATTTGGTGTCATTTTGCGTAGTTGAAGTATGATTCGGCACGTTCGGAGGAAGTTGGAAGAACTTGAAGTTCATAAGTTGATTCGATTTGGTTTGGAGTGTGATTCTTAATGTTGATATTGTTTTACGCGTTCCGAAGGTTCGAGCGAGTTTGTCTTATGTTTACGAACTTGTTGGTAGTGAGGTCTATTTATTACAGGACTTGGGCCATTTTGGTTCATTTATTATACTTCTTGGGCGATTTTGGAGCTTCTTAAAGAGGGGTTTTCACCTAGTACTTGTAGGTAAGTAATTTCTATATGAGATGAGTTTAATACATGTATTTTTGGCATATAAAGTGTAAAAATTATGGGTTCAATTGAAAAACCTAAATTTTGATAAAAATCGGATTTAACCATGAAAATGATGGTGGAATTGGGTAAAAATTATATATTTGCGTTCTTGAGGTTATGGGTAACATTTATCTTCGAAAATTTCGGGAATCCAGGCTTCTGGGCCTAGGGGTGAATTTTAGAAAACTTTCAATTTGGGTTGGGTAATTACTCTAATAGTTAAATTGTGAACTTTTGAACATGTATTGATTAATTTGTATAATATTTGACTAGTTTCGGATTGTTCGGCACCGAGTTGAGGCTTTAGAACGAATTTGTGGGCTGGAAAGTGAGCTTTGAGACGAGGTAAGTCTCTTTCCTAACCTTGTAAGAGGGAATTTACCCCTTAGGTGATTTAAATTACTCTTTACTTCTAATTGTGGGGGATACGTACGCACGAGGTAATGAGAGTCCGTGTGTAGCTACTAATTATGCTTATGTCTTGGTAACTTAGGACCCAAATCATGAAATACTTATAATGTTTGCACCCTACTTGTTAATTAAAGTGCCTAAATTACATTGAAACGTGTTAAGGATTTGTAAGGACCTAATTACACTTACTTGAGTTTTTGGCGGGTTACTTGACCGTTAATAGAAATTGTGCTTCCGTGTGCATTAGCCTTGTAATAACTTTTAAATCAGATATTCATGAAGTATCCTCCCTTCTTGTGGAGCGGGCCGAACGCCTCGGCAGTAGAATAGATGCATCTATGATTCATGCCGCTCGACCATCGGTAGTGTACACATTATTCTGGATCGGACCGTATGACATCGGCATAAATCATGCGTGATAATACTCAGAACCTAATTATACTTGATATTATTTTATGGCTTGAGCGGTTATAATTATTTAATGATAGAAATTGACTTAGAATTTATTATTAGTGAAAGGATTGTTATTCACTGCTTGTTATCGAGTTATATTTATTATTTACATAACTCATACTTATTTAAAATTACTGTATTTTATTGTTAGCACAAAGTAAGTGTCGATGTCGACCCCTCGTCACTACTTCTTCGAGGTTAGACTAGATACTTACTGGGTACATGTTGTTTATGTACTTACACTATACTTCTGTACTAATCGTGTAGGATCTGAGGCATGTTCATCTGGCAGTCATATCATCGCGCACCACCATTACGCCGAGGCCTAGTGGTGAGCTGCTTCCTGAGCCTTCTGCAGCACTTAGAGTCTCTCTTTTGTATATGTTTTCTGTCTACTTTATTTCAGACAGTAGTTAGAGTTTTGTATATTCTACTAGTTTCTCATACACTTGTGACACCAGGTCTTGGCACACATACTAGTAGACATTATGGTTTTTGAGTATTTATGTCACTATATTTGCCCACTCAGTTGCCTTCGTTTTATTTTATTAAATTTAATACTCTTAATCCCTTAATAAATGGAATTTAATTACTTGAAAACTTATTAAATGAGTAATCGCATGGTCAGTTCACCGTTGGCTTGCCTAGCGGCGACATTGGGCGCCATTACGACCTATAGGAGAAATTAGGTCGTGACAACATGGTATCATAGCACTAGGTTCATGTAGGTCTCACAAGTTATGGGCAGGCCTAATAGAGTCTTGCGGATCGATGCGAAGACGTCCGTACTTATCTTCGAGAGGCTATAGGGTGTTAGGAAACCACTCTTTCTTCATCTCCTATCATGCAGTTGATGTTGTGCTAAGTATATTTATCTAATTCTCTCACAGATGGTGAGAACACGCACGACGGAGGTGCCCAATCATGGAGGAGTTGCTCCCCCAGTTGCTAGAGGCCGAGGGAGGGCTCCGGCCCGTGGTAGAGGACGAGGACATCCTAGAGTTGCCCCAGTTGTGCCACCAATGGATCTAGTAGAGGATCCTATTATTGAGGAGCAGGGCGAGGTGCCCGCAGCAGAGCCAGACCTAGTGGATTTCATGTCCGCGTCGGGATTCCAGGAGGACATGGGTCGTATGTTGCGGTTCATGGATTCTATGACTCAGGATGGTTTATTTCCAGCAGACCCAACCATATCTCAGACGGGAAGGGGAGCACAGACCACTACCGCTCAGCCTCCAGGGCAAGCAACTGCCGTTTATCAGACCCTGGGAGCACTACCCGTGGGCGGGGCTCAGCCAATTGCAGTACCTATACCTGAGCCCAGACCAGCTACGGTCGGCGATCCGTAGAAGTTATTTGACAGATGGACTAGGATACATCCTCCTGTCTTTGGGGGTGAGCGGCACGAGGACCCCTCAGGACTCTATTGATCGGTGTAGGGATAGACGGCACAACATGAGGATATTGGAGTCCCACGGGGTAGACTTTACCACCTTTCAGCTGGAGGGCAGGGCTCGTAGATGGTGGTAATCTTATCATCTCGACATACCAGCAGGTTCTCCTCCCATCACTTGGGACCAGTTCACACGCCTATTCCTAGACAGATACATTCACCCTCTCAGAGGGAAGAGTTGCGATTTCAATTCGAGTAGCTCCAACATGGTGAGATATCGGTGATCGACTGTGAGGCGAGGTTCTCTGAGTCATCTCGCCATGCACTTATGATACTTCCTACCAATGTAGAAAGAGTACGTAGGTTTGTTGCCGGGTTGCACTCTGTATCTAGGCCACCATGGCCCGAGAGGTTGAGATAGGGACTTCTTACGGGCTAGTTGTGGAGATAGCTCGGAGGATCGAGGGTTTCCGTCAGCGGAGCCGAGAGCAGGCGACGAGGAATAAGCAGTTTCGATATTCTAGAGAGTTCAGTAGTGCCCCAGCTGGGGGAAGGGGTTAGTCCCGCAAGCCCACATACTAGCACCGCCACCTCCTTGGGGTGCTCTAGTGCGGCCTTATTTCAGCGCCATTCCAGATAGCTCCTACCGTCCACCAGCTATTCACGGTTCCTTCAGTGGGCTTTCAGGCCATCAGGGTCAGACTTTAGGTCAGCAGTCTGTTGTACCAAAATGTTGTTTTAAGTGCGGGGATCTTGGTCATGTGAGGAGGTTCTGCCCTAGGCTTCGGGGGATGCGGATGGTAGGTGGGTAGGGGCCGCCCTAGAGGTGGAGGGAAACTAGGTGGTGCTACAGCCATGTTCTATGCCTTTCTAGCCAGACCAGATGCAGTGGCCTTAGATGTTGTGATGACATGTATTTTTTCTGTCTGCGGTAGGAATGCTTGAGTACTATTTGATCCAGGGTCTACATATTCATATGTTTCATCTCCGTTTGCTCATTTCCTAGGTGTTCCTCGTGAGTCCTTGGGTACTCATATTTATGTGCACACTCTAGTAGGCGATTATGTTATTTTGGACCGGGTCTATCGGTCCTGTATCGTGACTAGATATAGCCATTATGAGTTTCTAGTGATGTCTTTCGGGTTGATTAACGCTCATGCGGCGTTTATGGATTTGATGAGCCAAGTGTTCATACCATATATTGACTTATTTATCATTATCTTCATTGATGACATTTTGATCTACTCGCGTAGCATAGAGGAGCACGAGCAGCATTTGAGAGTGGTGCTTCAGACCTTGCGGGAACAGAAGTTATATGTTAAGTTCTCCAAGTGTGAGTTTTGGTTGGATTCCGTAGCATTATTGGGGAATGTCGTATCAGGTGAGGGTATTAAAGTAGATCCCAAGAAGATCGAGGCAGTTCAGAGTTGGCCTCGTCCAACCATAGCGACCGAGATCAGGAGCTTCTTAGGGTTAGCGGGTTATTATCGTCGGTTTGTGGAGGGCTTCTCATTTATTGTAGCATCTCTGACTAGATTAACCCAGAAGGGTGCTCCATTCCGATGGTCCGATGATTGCTAGGCGAGCTTTTAGAAGCTCAAGATCGCATTGACTTCAGCACCAGTATTAGTGTTGCCTTCCAGTTCAGGGATGTATACAGTGTATTACGATGCTTCACGCATTGGTTTGGGTTGTGTATTGATGTAGGAGGGGCGAGTTATTACATATGCTTCACGTCAGCTGAAGCCCCACGAGAAGAATTACCCCGTGCACGATTTGGAGTTGGCCATGATAGTTCAAGCTCTTAAGATCTAGAGGCATTATCTTTATGGGGTGTCCTGTGAAGTTTACACCGATCATCAGAGCTTGCAGTATTTGTTCAAGCAGAGAGATCTCAATTTGAGGCAACACATGTGGCTTGAATAACTGAAAGATTATGACATTACCGTCATTTATCATCTGGGCAAGGCGAATGTTGTTGCGGATGCCTTGAGCAGAAAGGTAGAGAGTATGGGTAGTTTGGCATTCATTTCAGTAAATGAGAGGCCACTAGCTTTGGACATTCAATCTGTCACGACCCAAACCGATGGGCCGCGATGGGCACCCGATACCTTACTCAATAGAGTACCAACGTTATGTATCTTTCGTATCATACTATCATAGATAAATGAGCTGGAGAGGCTGTCGTGAGATAAGTAGAATAAAACATGAGGAAACACTCAACATTGGATGATCCAACATGTAATACAAACTCATACATATGACATACAGGCCTATAAGACCAAAATGATCACCCGTACACTGAACATAGGCCGACAAGGCCATACAATCTTTCATGTACATAACATATGTCTACAAGTCTCTAAGAGTAGATAAACACCATAAATGTCGAGACAGGGACCCGTCATACTAATCAATTCATGACCAAATCATACTGACCAAATAAGCAACTCTAGAGCAAATAGAGCACACCAACACCTTCCGCTGAGCTGATAGCCTACTTGGAGGACTCTCAACTTGTCCATCGGGACCTTCGGGCATGAAACGCAGCGTCCCCAGGCAAAAGGAACGTCAGTACAAATAATGGACCGAGTATGTAAGGAATAAAAATCAGTAAATAAAAGACATAGAGAAACATGGAGTAAAAGACTCAACATGTAAGTCTCAATAGCTTTGTGAATCATTTCATATTTATAATGTCATGCATGTGTATAAATGTCATACCATGCATAGGTATATGCGTTCATGACATCATCAAGCCTTTGAGGGCATCCCATCATATCATCTCGACCACTGTGGGCAAATCATCAACGTATACCAGCTAATCAGGTGGTGGTGCGTATATAACGCCATAACCTTTTCCCATATCCCATATACATATAATATACACGTATATAAATCCATCTGGTCATGGGTCAATGTACATGTATAAATGCATGAAATGCATAAGAAGTGCGTTAATAAGATTTCTCGGAATGTCATATGATCAATATGCCATTAGGATAACTATATCAACTACATATTTTTATGAGATCCATAAACAGAAGATATAATAATAAGACACATGGGGAATCAAGAATATAGACACCCCTAATATTTCTATGAATAAAGTCATTTATAAAAGTTGCGTATTTTGCTCGTTTCGTTTGTATCATTTGGATCATGCCAAAAGGAACCTTAACATACCGGGATTACTTAAGCAATTGAGACCTGAGACACATGAACCCTCTTGAGAAGGTTCAAGATTTTATCATCTTGGACATGCTTGAGACGTTTTTAACCAAAAATAAAACATACATCAAATATTCACTTGCTACAAGATGAAGTAAACACTCTATCTCTTAGATTTTGGTGATTCATGGAGACTTTATACACAATCTCTTATATTAGTGGTGTGGGCCTACTTTAGAAGACTTAGCCTTCTAAATGCCACCTTTTATATGAATGTATGAGTCATAATTTCCTAAGGCAAAAGTTGCCACGTTGATGTCCAAGAGGCTTATCCAAAGATCTTAAGTAATTACCCACCAATTTCTTAATTGATTTGTTAATCTCCCACTAAATAATAATTAATTAATTACCCACATAATTAGGAATTATCTCAAATTACTTAAAATACTACTCACTTTTAACACACTTTATACATTATATTGTCATGGTCGTGTGGTACCTTGTATGGCACTAGTCCATAAATACCGGGTATTATAGCTTGGACCGTATTTTATCTCAAAAAGTCAAACTTCGACAAAACTTATTTTCTCCGATTCGCTTACCCTCTCACCTTCATGAATTTACTTATCACTTGCTTGAAATAGCATAATACTTATAATCTCAAAATAATCTCATTCCCGAGCTTACGTCGATTAACTTACGACGAAACTTTAACGTACGAAAATGCGGGATGTAACATATCATTTCTGAGCTTTCATCAATTTACTTATGGCGTACTTTCATGTATGAAAACATGGGGTGTAACATCATCCTGCCTTAGGAACATTCGTCCTCGAATGTTGACTGATGCACTATATCATTCTCATAACCCATAGCTCTTGCGAATACTTTAATACTCTCCTTGCCATTTAGGAAACTGTTCTGTGAATAAATCCAAAGGCCAGGGCATTCCCACCTTTAGGCCTCTTTCTCACACTACGGCCTGTGGTCGGAATTCTTCCAATCTCGTAACTTTTGCTACCTTCTGTCATGCAGCATGTACGACTTTTTCCTTGTATGTGCGCCTATGCGACTCTTCCCTCCAGCTTTTAGCTAATCTCCAGGCGTCACTTTGGGAACATATATAGAACTTGACAAGATGTCGCTTTGGGCATCTATAGGTGTACCGAAGTTCTTCGCCTGGTACTTTGTCGAACTTACGAATATTGCTATATCTTATTTCGTAGACCCGGTTATCTATCCGTATGACTTTACTATATCTAGGTAGGTCATACTATACCATAACTCTTACTTCAATTTATCATTACTGAGGCCTGCTACCAAACTTCAGGTTACTCTCTCGCTGCTTATCATATATGTATAAATCTAAGTCCTTTAATGCTTTCTCATTACTGTCCATCTTAGGAATGATGGCCAAATCTCATCTCATACTTTGTAAATTTTATCCATCCATTGTTGATTGACCTCAATGTTGATCTACAATTTACCACTGATAACTTGAAACTTCTTACGTAATACATTACCACTAGGGCTTACGTCTCATCGGGGAATATCTGAAGTGACTTGCCTAATCCACCTAGGGGCGATACTATACTTCAATAACCATTTTCTTTTCATAACATTCCAACGTGACTAATCTTATGGGGGTACTCTAATCCCGTATCGTCCATAAAATCCTTTTTTTCTTCAAATCATTACTCAATCGAAGATCCAAACGTATCCTTTATCTATCACAATTACACCCTTATTCTACTACCAGGGTAGCATTCCATCTCTTTTAAATGCTATTAGTCTTGGACTCCTTTGAATTCATGCAGGCTATACTGAGTTTTCTATAACTTAGAGAAACCATTAGCTCTTTTGTTTTCATGGGCTTAATCCCGAGGACTTATCCATTGTCGTCACCTTCTCACTCACCCTTTCTTATCCTTACTCCTGTCTTCCAAAAACCTTGTCGCTTTCCCATACTTTAGCTTGCGACCTACACATATCTATTTATACTACTCCTAACCTTCCTTCAACTTGATTGCATTATAGATTTTCTTATGTTATTCTAGAACATCAAGCGAGACATTATATCGTCTCTAACTCTTCTTTATTCTCTTAACTAGACCTCTCGGTACCTAGAAACCATGGGCTGAAAGATATGCCACTGATGACACCGCTAGCATTCCCGGATACTGAATCCCAGTGCTTCTAGCCTTCTACCTGAACTATGGACTATTCACAACCTTCTGCACTTGAGTATCTCGTACGTTGTTCATATTTACCTTACTTACCTTAAAATCTCGCATCACATCTTCTATCTCTTTCATGACCTTCCTTTCACATAGGTATAATTCGCATCCACATACTGACTTCTTATGAGGCTGGTACTTTTCATAGAATATGGTTGTTGTACTCTTGTACTTCTGATACTAAGAGTGATTCTGCAATATTTTCAATCATGATCTCTATAATTTTCTAGGTCCAATAATCAGACTCCTGATTTACTTAGTTAATGTAACTCTTTAGTTTCCTCTTCCCTCTGACCAACCTTTATGTAGGCTTAAGCTATCTTCCGATCTGCGGCTCATAGTGTTAGTTATTATTTTAGCCTTTCATGGATGTTATGGAATATCCATGATACAATCTTTTAACAATTCAATCATTTGTCTATGACCTGGACTCAATTCTTTCTTTTAACTTATACTGGAGTCTTCTACGATTGTATGATTGTCAACATATATGCTGCATGGATAATACTCCGAAATCTTAAGTGCGTCCATAACATAACTAACTCTGGATCATTGATCGAATAATTCCTTTCGTTCCTTCTCAGCTTTCTTTAAATGTAAGCAATTACTTTTCTTGGTCGTTTTGCCACTTGTTACATGAATACTTGGCTCATCTTAGTGCCCACACATATTGGAATTTCATATAACCCATATGATCTTGAATATCACCTTTTGATTTTTTTTCCGTTCATTAGCCACGACAGATGCCACTTTCTTATGGAGTGCATACAATGTTGTTGTGAGACTGTTGTTGCAAGAGCATTTCCTCTTTAGGTCACTGAGCTTAGGTTAAAACCTTCTTCCTTATTTCCTCGGCTAGTCTTTTGTTGTAGTATTTAGGGAGGACCCTCTGACTCTTGTAAAGTTATGAGCTTATTACATCGTATACTCGACGGAATTTTTTTTTATGTCCTTCCTTTCCTATAACTATCCGTAATTACTTACCTTTACGCCCTTATGCTTGTAGGGTTGCTTCTGAACTGATATTTTGACTGTCTTCCTGGTGGCACTCTCTTTTATTTCTGTAACACTCATATGGTACCTTTAACTACCCCAACTTCTATCTGAAAATTTATCAAGGGTCACGATGTCATATCTGCGAGACTGAATTCCCTATGTTGGGGTTCAGTATGTTTATCTTGCATGATCTATTGATTTGTCTGTATCTTCTTGTCTAGCCATAACTAGGCTTTTCCTGAATCAACTACTAACTACTCGTTGGCCCATTCTCATATCAATATTTCGCGTAATCTTTCTTAGGTTATTTCCTTTGTCTTAACTTACGTCTCGCACTGGCTCCTTATTTATCAATAACATCCCGGACAGGAACCCTTACTTCCTTTCCTTGACGTTATGTTTGCATAATGTTCTGGAATCGTAGCATATCTGTAGGATTTGAATAAATGCAATCTTGTTCCTTTCGCCTTTTCACCGCATTCTTCCTTTACTATTCCATTAGTTACCTCTTCATCTTTGGGTTTTTTTTATTTTTTGATCTACCGTTGTCATCCACGTATCACATCTTACTTATAGTGCTTCATTAACTCTTTTCTTATTTCCCTCATAGCATTTATGTTTATCACTTTATTCTGAAACTTCAACAAGACATTCTTTTCCTTTTAGCTCTCCTTGATCCATCCCCTGGCTCTTCGGGTTGCCTAACATTCTCGCTTTACTAGGGACGGGAACTATACTAAGATAATACTTATCATTCTAGGATTCCCGCTGCCTATTTTCTGAATATTCTAGTATTCATATATGACTATACAATTCTAATGTGCACTATCTGGGTGTCTCACAAGGAGATCCATTACCACGTTTGCACTATCCTTCGTAAATGTCAACTAACGCAAACAATCCATTCACCATTTTGGGTTACTCTAACCCCAGCCGGATCCTGATATACCGTCCTTCTCTTAAGCCATATTTGTTAGCTACCATAGAGCATAACTGAGATCGGTATGGCCAATTGTACATACATCTGTTACTGTTGAAGGTAACCCAAAATGCTTATATTTCTCTGCCTTAATTATAATACTTATAATCTTCATTAACTAGGTACCACGTACCGTTATTTACCTTGATTCTATTACTTGTTGAAACTGTATCTATCTTCAGATTCTCTTATTGCTTTTCACCATATGGGTGGATAAATATTCATGTCTTAAGGCTCCTTATCAAGAAGCTTACACGTCTTAGTACACACGTTCTGCTGAAAACCTCACATTTATCCATCATAAGAATGATGCAAAATCGAGTTCCTCTAACTCAACTCTTCCACCACTATATCCAATCGCTTACCAACTGTCCTTTGGATATAGGTATCATCTTATTATGAATAAAATAAAATTTAGGGATTTAAATTTTTACAAGTGAGCACTACCACATGATCTAGAGTAAGAAGAAAGAGTGACAATTCTAAATGCCTTGTAGCCTCCTACTTATAAGTGTGGTACACAATACACCTATAAACAAGACTCTACTAGTCATGGCTTGTAGACTCCCTAGGTCAGAACTACTCTGATACCACTTTTGTCACGACCCAAACCGATGGACTACGACGCGCACCCGATACCTTACTCAACCGAGTACCAACGTAACATATCTTTCGTATCATACTATCATAGATAAATGAGCCGGAGAGGCTGTCATGAGATAAGTAAAATAAAACAAGAGAAAACTCTTAACATTGGATGATCCAACATGTAATACAAACTTATACATATGACATACGGGCCTATAAGACAAAAATGATCACTCGTACACTGAACATAGGCCGACAAGGCCATACAATCTTTCATGTACATAACATATGTCTACAAGCCTCTAAGAGTAGATAAATACCATAAAGGTCAGGACAGGGCCCCGCCATACTAATCAATACATGACCAAATTATACTGACCAAATAAGCAACTCTAGAGCAAATAGAGCGCACCAACACCTTCCGCTGAGCTGATAGCCTACATGGAGGACTCTCAACTTGTCCATTGGGACCTTCGGGCATGAAACGCAGCATCCCCAGGCAAAAGGGACGTCAGTATAAATAATGTACCGAGTATGTAAGGAATAAAAATCAGTAAATAAAAGACATAAAGAAACATGGAGTAAAAGACTCAACATGTAAGTCTGAATAACTCTGTGAATCATTTCATATTTATAATGTCATGCATATGCATATAAATATCATACCATGCATAGGTATATGCGTTCATGACATCATCAAGCCTCTGAAGGCATCCCATCATATCATCTCGGCCACTGTGGGCAAATCATCAACGTATACCAGCTGATCAGATGGTGGTGCGTATATAACGCCATAACCTTTTCTCATATCCCATATACATATAATATACGTGTATAAAATGCCATCTGGTCATGGGTCAATGTATATGTATAAATGCATGAAATGTATAAGAAGTGCGTTAATAAGATTTCTCGGAATGTCATATGATCAATATGCCTTTCGGATAACTTTATCAACTACATATTTTTCTAAGACCCATGAACAGAAGATATAATAATAAGACACATGGGGAATTAAGAATATAGACACCCCTAGTATTTCTATGAATATAGTCATTTATGAAAGTTGCATATTTTGCTCGTTTCTTTTTTATCATTTGGATCATGTCAAAAGGAAAGAAGGGATAGCCTTAACATACCGAGATTCCTTAAGCAATTGAGACCTGAGACGCATGAACCCTCTTGAGAAGGTTCAAGATTTTATCAGCTTGGACATGCTTGAGACTTTTTTAACCAAAAAAAAACATACATCAAATATTCACTTTCTACAAGATAACAAGATGAAGTAAACACTCTATATCTTAGATTTTGGTGATTCATGGAGACTTTAAACACAATCTTTTATATTAGTGGTGTGGGACTACTTAGTAGATGACTTAGCCTTCTAAATTCCACCTTTTACATGAATGTATGAGTTATAATTTCCTAAGGCAAAAGCTGCCACGTTGATGTCCAAGAGGCTTATCCAAAGATCTTAAGTAATTACCCACTAATTTCTTAATTGACTTGTTAATCTCCCGCTAACCAATAATTAACTAATTACTTACATAAGTAGAAATTATCTCAAATTATTTAAAATACTACTCACTTTTAACACACTTTATACATCATACTATCATGGTCATGTGGTACCTTGTATGTCACTAGTCCATAAATACGGGGTATTATAGCTTGGACCATATTTTATCTCAAAATGTCAAACTTTGACGAAACGTATTTACTTCGATTCGTTTACCCTCTCACCTTCATGAATTTACTTATCAATTGCTTGAAATATCATAATACTTATAATCTCAAAATAATCTCATTCCCGAGCTTACGTAGATTAACTTATGATGAAACTTTAATGTACGAAAATGCGGGATGTAACATCTCATTTCCGAGCTTTCATCAATTTACTTATGGCTTACTTTCACGTACGAAAACATGGGGTGTAACACAGTCCTTGGCTAATAGACTTGTGATGTTGGATATTTCAGAGCCTAACCGAGTTCTGGCATACGATGTCGCCCAGGCTTCACTATTCGAGCAGATCAAGGCTCGCCAGTACGACGATCCGCACTTGTTGGTTCTCAGAGAGACGGTACTATAAAGTGGTGCCAAAGAGGTTACGTTCGGTGAGGATGGTGTTCTGTGACTCTAGGGTCGTCTATGTGTCCTTAATGTTGATGTATTGAGGGGAAAGATTTTTGAGAAGGCACACAATTCTCGGTATTCTATTCATCCAGGTGCTACAAAGATGTATCGCGACCCGAGGCAATATTATTGGTGGCGGCGTATGAATAAGGACATAGTTGAGTACGTAACAAGGTGCCTTAATTTCTAGAATGTTAAGTATGAGCATCAGAGGCAAGGTGGCCTACTCCAACAGATGGTCATAAATGAGTGGAAATGGGAGCGCATTACTATGGATTTTGTAGTTGGGTTGTCGCGGACCTTGCGGAAGTTTGATGCAGTTTGGGTCATTGTCGACAGGTTGACCAAGTCAGCACACTTCATTCCGGTGGTGAACATGTATTCTTCATAAAGATTGGCCCAGATTTACATTCAGGAGATTGTTCAGTTGCATGGTGTGCTGGTCTCCATTATATCTGATAGAGGCCCTCAGTTTACTTCGTATTTCTGGAGGGAAGTACAGAGTGAGTTAAGGACTCGGGTAGAGCTCAACACAACCTTTCACCCGCAGACCGACGAGCAGTCGGAGCGGACGGTTCAGATCTTGGAGGATATGCTCAGAGCATGTGTGATTGACTTCGGAGGGCAGTGGGATTGATTCTTGCCTTTGGTCGAGATGGATCTATTTGAGGCTTTATATGGTCGGCGATGTCGTTCGCCCATCAGATGGTTTGAGCCCGGTGAGGCTAAGTTATATAGTACTGATTTGGTGAAGGATGCCTTGGAAAAGGTAAAGTTGATTCAGGAGAGACTTCGCATAGTACAATCCAGACATAAGAGTTACGCAGATCAGGATGCGCGTGATTTATCATTCATGGTGGGTGAGAAGGTTCTCTTGAAGGTCTCATTGATGAAGGGAATCATGAGGTTCGGGAATAAGGGCAAGTTAAGCCCAAGGTTTATAGGACCATTTGAGGTGTTGAGACAAGTTGGGGAGGTTGATTATGAGCTTGCCTTGCCTCCCAGTCTATCGGGAGTTCATCCAGTTTTCCCCGTGTCTCTGCTCCAAAAGTATCATGCCGACAGGTCATATGTGTTAGACTACAGCATGGTTCAGTTAGATGAGATCCTGGGTTATGAGGAGGAGCCGATTACCATTGTTGACAGGCAGGTTTGCCAGTTGAGATCCAAGAAGATTTATGTGGTATAGGTTCAATGGAGGGGTCAACCAGTCAAGGAGGTGACTTGGGAGACCGAGGAGTACATGCGGAGCAGATATTCACACTTATTCGGCACTCCATGTACGATTCTAGACACGTTCGAGGACGAACGTTTGTTTAAGAGGTTGATTGGAGTGTGATTCTTAATTTTGATGTTGTTCTACGCATTATGAAGGTTCGAACGATTCTGTCTTATGTTTACTAACTTGTTGGTATATTTGGTTAAGGCCCCGAGTGGCTCGGGCGAGTTTCAGACATGGTTCAGATCGAATTGGGCCATGTTGAAGAGCTGGGAGTTGTTGTTGCTGGTGCGACCGCTTCTGCGGAAGTTTGGTCGCAAAAGCGAGGTGAACCTCGTATAAGTGGCCAGGCAGAAGAGAGGTGAACCTCACATAAGTGGCTTGGTCAGGCTGGGCGGGAAGTCGCTGAAGCGGAGAAAGAGCGCACCTGTGAAAGCGCAGGTGCGAGTGAGAGGACCGCAGAAGCGGTCAGGGTCGCATGAGCGGTACGAATGCCGCAGAAGCGGGCTTTTTGTCTGCAGAAGCGAAGGTAGGCCAGTTGGGGAGGGCCGCATCTTTGATGCATTTTCCGCAGATACAGAACCGCAGAAGCGGCCAATTCCCCGCAGAAGCGGAAACCGCTGGGAGGCAGTGAGGTCCATTTATTACGGGACTTGAGCCATTTTGGTTCATTCATTATACTTCTTGGGCGATTTTGGAGCTTCTTAAACAAGGATTTTTACCTAGCACTTTGAGGTAAGTAATTTCTACATGAGATGAGTTTAATACATGTATGTTTTGGTAGATTCTTAGCATTAAAGCGTAGAAATCGTGGGTTTAGTTGAAAAAACTAGGCTTTGATAAAAATGGGATTTAACCATGAAACAAATGGTGGATTTGGGTGAAAATTATATATTTGAGTTCGTGAGGTTATGGCTAACATTTATCTTCAAAAATTTCAGGAATCCGGGCACGTCGGGCCGGGAGTAAATTTTAGAAATCTTCCAATTTTGGTTGGGTAATTACTCTAATAGTTAAATTATGAAATTTTGAACATGTATTGATTAATTTATATAACATCTGACTAGTTTCGGATTGTTTGGCACCGAGTTGAGGCTTTAGAATGAATTTATGGGCCGGAAGTGAGCTTTGAGACGAGGTAAGTCTCTTGCCTAACCTTGTATGAGGAAATTTACCACATAGGTGATTTAAATTACTATTTGCTTGTAATTATGGGGGCTACGTACGCACGAGGTGACAAAAGTCAGTGCGTAGCTACTAATTATGCTTATGTCTGAGTAGTTTAGGACCCAAATCATAAAATACTTGTAATGTTTGCACCCTACTTGTTAATTAAAGTGCCTAAATTACATTGAAACTTGTTAAGGAATTTCTAAGGACCTAATTACACTTACTTGAGTTTTGGCGGGTTACTTGACCGTTAATAGAAATTGTGCTTCCGTGTGCATTAGCCTTGTAATAACTTTTAAATCGGATGTTCATAAAGTATCCTCTCTTCTTGTGGAGCGGGTCGAATGCCTCAGCAGTAGAATAGATGCATCTATGGTTCGTGCCGCTCGACCTTCGACAGTGTACACATTATTCTGGATCGGGTCGTACGACCTCGGCATAAATCGTGTGTGATAATACTCGGAGCCTAATTATACTTGATATTATTTTATGGCTTGAGCGGTTATAATTATTTAATGACAGAAATTGACTTGGAATCTATTATTAGTGAAAGGATTATTATTCATTGCTTATTATCGAGTTATATTTATTATTTACATAACCCATGCTTATTTAAAATTCATATATTTTATTGTTAGCCCATAGTAAGTGTCGACCTCGTCACTACTTCTTCGAGGTTAGACTAGATACTTATTGGGTACATGTTGTTTATGTACTCATGCTATACTTCTGCACTAATCGTGTAGGATCTGAGGCAGGTGCATCTGGCGGTCATATTGGCGCGCACCCCAGTTACCCCGAGACCTAGTGGTGAGTTGCTTCCTGAGCCGTTCTGCAGCACCTAGAGTCTCTCTTTTGTATCTGTTTTCTGTCTACTTTATTTCATACAGTAGTTAGAGTTTTGTATATTCTACTAGTTGCTCATACACTTATGACACCAGGTCTTGGCATACATACTACTAGACTTTATGGTTTTGGAGTATTTATGTCACTATATTTGCCCACTCAGTTGCCTTAATTTTATTTTATTAAATTTTCTACTCTTAATCTCTTAAGAAATAGAATTTAATTACTTGGAAACTTATTAAAGGAGTAATCGCATGGTCAGTTCACTTTTGGCTAGCCTAGCGGTGACGTTGGGCCCATCACGGCCTACATAAGAAATTGGGTCATGACATTAGCAGAAGGGAACTTCTCTTCAAAGTCCTTAGTCGTAATAAGCTTTTTGGGGATAATGGTGCTCACTGTAGGAGGAGCATAATCATTAGTGCTTTCTTTGTTCTTTGAAGAACTAGAGTTTCTGGAGGAGGAGGCCATAGTTAGTAGAAGAAAATAAGGGTTTTTTCTGAAGAAGGAGGTTGAAAATAAGAGTGAGTTGAGTAAAGAAAGTCTGAGAGAGTTTGGGAAATTATGAAGTATAAAAGAGGAAGACTGACAAGTATAAGTAAAGGAATAGGCGGTTAAAATCGTGCCCATGGTTACCTCAAGAACCGGCGAAAGTATTATTGAATCGTGGGATGACGCGTGTTCGATACATTAAATGCGGAGAGACGTGCGTCTAATCAAGCGTCAAAAACTTTTCAAAAGGAGTCAGTAAATTTCCCGTCGAGAATGGTATCTTTACCAACTTCCCGATATTACAAGGATGTGCCACCAAAAAGTAGGGGGACTATCTGTATAGGGTAAAATCTGTCAATATTAAATGCTCGTATAATAGAGTAACACGTGAAACCAGAGACAAATAGAAAGCAAGTCAGGTAGAAGTCAATACCGGGGACAGCAGTCTCGGCTAACACTAGGAAGCCCCCGAAGGAAATGTTACTTATTAAGACAAATGAATACCTGTCACCCGATAGCATTCAATGAAGAATATTATGCAATATTAAATACATAATTCGTTATAGAGAATATGGAATTCATAGCCTGTCGTTACACAATATTCAATGACTCCAATAATTATTATTTAAGAGAGGCTTGATCCTAGGACCTTGTTCCCTATGTGTCACTATAATTAGGAATTCCAACAATCATTGTAGAGGAGAATTTTCTGACAATCTTATACCATATACTGTTCTAAGCTTAATAACATTTTATCTTCTTGCTTATTAATATCGTTATTACCGCTTCCGGAACCAAGATCTTTGTTGTCTTATCTCAATTTCAACGCTAAGTCTTACATTCTTATTCAATTTATTTATCATTTTTGGGATCAAATCGATTCGTTTGTCTATAAACCACGTATAAATTTAATTATACCGTCTTACGGGTAAACACTTATGTATTCAAAATTCGTCCTTTTGTCCTTCTCCTAATGAAAGTATTATTGCAAATAGTTTAAAGGACATTTTAATTATTTTATAAAAATAATAATGCTTATCAACATTTGTTTAGCCACCAAATATAAACCGTACGTGTATTATCAATTTTAACACATAAAAACATTTTTCAACAATTAATACTTATTAGTAACTACTTTCAATTACCTAATCACACTTACTTTGATAACTTACTTTTTTTTTTCTTTCCTTTCTTCTCCCGTGAGGTCAGGGTGGATCTAGCCTTAAGTGTGGGTTTTCATGAACTCAGTAACTTTTGTCTAATTTTATATTTGTATTAAGAAATTCTACTAAATATCTATAAATATTGTATCGTGAACTCAGTTATTATTGCATGTATAACTCGAGGTCATTGTAGAAACTTATGAACTTTAAATTTTGGATCCGCTTCGTGTCCGAAAAAATTATCAGACGAACATATTTAAGAAGATCAACAGCTGTGTACTGCAAATCAAGCTGTTTCATTAATTGTTGATACCGTAAACATTTTGGACTCCACGTCTTCACCAAGCAAAGATTGCAAAGTCCAACAAATATGAATATTAGCATCCAATATGAATTTGTTGCGACCAAACGTGAAGTAAGAATGTGTTTGAGAAAAAAATGCAACCAATTTTTTTGGAGAAATTAAGAAGGGAAAATGTATAAATTTGTCCAAATTTAAACCTCTAGAAAATATAAATAACTTTTAATACCTTTGGATTATATTTGCATAATACTAGCACACGATTTAATGAATTAATATAATTAGTGAGAATTTATATAGTCGCTCTAACTTATTTAGTATTGAAGAGTTGTTATTGTTCTATTAGAAATTACACAATTTTGTCATAGGTTAAATTTTAATCTACTCATACCTTTGTTTTTAGTTTTTTTATATTTGTCGTTATTATTAATGAAGCTCCAACTTGCAATAGGTGGACTAGACATCACAATTCTTCGAAAAAAGTTCATATTTACCCACTCAATTTTTATTATAGATTAAAATAATCCTCAAGTTAGAGCTGCATTACAATCAAGAAAAAAAAAACTTTTATAATGATAGGGATAAAATTAGATAATTTTTTAATAAAAGGTAAAATTACTCAATTTCGTATATCACATAAGCAATTGACCCGTTTTCCAGCAATGTATACGGGTGAAATCGAGTCCGTTGGACATCTCGGTTCTCGATGAAGTAAACGGAGAAAAGGCATGGCCGTAAAGAACCAGAATCGGGGCAAGGAGCCCTCGAGTCGGGGTCCGGGCAAAACACCTGCCCTCGGAAGAATCGGTGCCACGTCCCCAGGTCCGATTAGAATCCCAAAACTTCGGAGAGCATTACTAGATAATCGAGCACGACTAACAAAGGGCCGTGATATCCGTGCCTAGTCGGATGTCACGGCGTGAATCTCGGCACAAATTGGCAGAAAATCAATGATTAGCAAAACGAAAGATTTTTACCTTTTATGGAATTGTACTTAGGGTAAAAACTCCCCTACTATATAAAGGGGAGCCAAACTATTCATTAGATACATTGTAACACGCATATCAAGACAATATACTCTTATTTTCTCTGTTATTCAAAGTTCTTACTTTTGTTCATCAGTTCTTCATTATTATGAGCCCGAGATCAAAGGCAGGCATTTCATTAAGTTGTTACTGAGTCTGGGGTCACAGTCCTTAATTGGTTTGACAATTTATTACAATTTATTTGTTTAATCTAACGTTATTTATCATTTGTATTGAATTATACGCATATCCTTAAAACTACATATAAATTCAATTGTTATCCGCTTTTTAGGGTAAACGGTTTGGCGTCCACCGTGGGGCTAAGGATAATAGTAGCAGTTTGATACAGATTTTCATAACACATCTATTTTACACTTATTCTTTGAGCTTCTAATTTCAGGTCAAATTAAAAATGTCAAACTCTCAATTTGCCCATTTGAACGTTCATGTTGAGTCGGCCACCACGCGAGAACAACAACATGGTGCCCAGCAACGAGGGGACCCATGTTGACCCCAACGGAGTCCCAGTCGCGGATCCGATGGATGCTAGCTCACATGTGGCTATCGAAGCAAATTTACCTATTGACCCCGAAAACAACATTCACATGGGAGCCCAATCGATAGCCCGGAGTTACACACGACGGCGAAGATGATGGGATCAACTTGCGGGTGATCTTCGAAATGTTACAGGCTCAACAGGAAGCGATAGCCTAGTTGCAGAACCAAAGTCGTGCTCCCAGCGGAGTTGAGTCTGAACCATCCCAGGAAAACACTCGCAGAAATGAACCGGCCACAAAAAGGCCGATTGAAGCTGAACCCGGGACCAACCCCGAGATAATAAAGGTGCTCGAGGAACTGACAAAATGAGTGAAATTCGGAGAAAACAAAATCGAAGCCAACGACAAAAAAGTGGAGACCTATAACTCCAGGGTTGATCAAATCTCAGGAACACCACCAATACTGAAGGACCTGGATTCCAAGAAATTTGTCCAACAGTCTTTCCCTCCGAGCGCAGATCTGAAGCAGATCCCAAAGAAGTCCCCTATGCCTGAAATTCCAAAGTACAATGGTACAACTGATCCAATTGAACATGTGACCTCCTACACGTGCTCCATCAAAGGGAACGACTTGGAAGATGACGAAATCGAATCCGTTCTGCTAAAAAGTTCAAAGAAACCTTGTCGAAGGGAGCTATGATATGGTATCACAACTTACCTCATAATTCTATTGACTTGTTTGATATGCTTGCAGATGCCTTTGTAAAAGCGCACATCGGGGCCATCAAGGTCGAGACCAGAAAGTCAGAAATTTTCAAAGTAAAGCAAAGAGATAACGAAATGCTCAGGGAATTCGTGTTGAGGTTTCAAATGACACAGATGGATCTGCCTCCGGTCGCGGGTATTGGGCTGTTCAGGCATTCACCCAAGGACTCAACCCCCAAAGCTCATTGGCTTCGCAACAGTTGAAATAAAATATGATAGAATACCCGACGGTAACTTAGGCTGACGTCCACAACATGTACCAATCAAAAATCAAGGTCGAAGATGATCTACTCGGGGGGCCCTCCGGATCCGTTTATCCCGTCAAAACTAGTGACATATCCAAAAAAGTTGTGATCATGAACCAAGATCGAGTAGAGATAGGTATCAACCATAAAATAGAGATCGTAGGGTTAATGGGTCCGGACTCAACCCTATGAGAAGTGAAAGAAGGAATAACCGAGGTCATAATAACCGGGGATTCATGAGTAAAAACAGTTTCGACAGACCAATCGGGTCTAAGAAAGCACCAAGGTTTTCGGAATACAACTTCAGCGTCGATGTTATCGGTATCGTATCTGCCATCGGACGCATCAAAGATACTAAGTGGCCTTAACCATTGCAGTCTGATCCTGCCCAAAGGGACACCAATCTAATATGTAAGTATCATGGCACTCACGGCCACAGAACCGAAGATTGCCGACAACTGAGAGAAGAAGTAGACCGGTTATTCAATAACGGGCACCTCCGAGAATTTTTGAGTGATCGAGCCAAAAATCACTTCAGGAACAGGGACTCCAACAAACAGATCGAGCAAGAGGAACTTCAGTACGTCATTAAAATGATCATTGGTGGATTTGACGTCCCTTAAGCATCGATGCTAAAGCGCACTAAGGTGTCCATTACAAGGGAGAAACGGATTCAAGATTATGTACCAAAGGAAATCGTATCTTTCAACGACGAGGACGCTGAAGGCATCGTGTAACCACATAATGATGCACTGATAATATCTGTACTCATAAATAAATCTCGAGTTAAGCGTGTGTTAATTGATCCAGGTAGCACGACAAATATCATCAGATCAAGGGTCGTGGAACAACTGGGTCTACAAGACCAGATAGTGCCTGCAGTCCGAGTTTTAAATGAATTTAACATGGCATGTAAGACTACTAAAGGGGATATAACCCTGCCAGTAAACACCGTCGAAACTGTTCAAGAAACAAAGTTTTATGTGATCGAATGAGATATAAGATACAATACTCTATTCGAAAGGCCATGGATTCACAACATGAGAGCAGTACCCTCGACACTACATCAGGCGTTGAAATTCCCCAACACCGGGAGGGGTCAAGACTGTTCACAGAGAATAACTGGCCGCAAAGGAAATGTTCAATGTCGATGAGGTGACCCCGATATACGCATTCTCAACATCAAAGAACCTGAATTCGGCTACCAAGGAAGAAGCCAAATAGCAATCACCGACGCCGGCCCCGACCAAACTAGAAAAGTAGAAGACAAGTGAGGATGGTGATTACGGAGTCCCTAGGTTGTTCATAGCCCTTGATGATTCCGATGCCACCAAGTCAACGGTTGAAGAGCTGGAGCAAGTCAGATTGAGCGAGCATTTGCCCGATCGGAAGGTATACCTGGGCACGAGGCTAACTCCCGAACTCAGGAAAAAACTCATTGAATTCCTGAATAGGAGGTTGGATCCCGCCAGAAATGACTACCCACAAGCTGAGGTTGGATCCGAATTTCCACCTGGTTAAACAGAATAGGAGGCCTTAGTCTGAAGTCAAGCATGCATTCATCAAAGATGAGGTATCCAAACGCCTTAAAATAGATTCCATTCGGGAAGTTAGAAAACGTAGTAATAGTGCCTAAAAAGGGAAATGAATTAAGAATGTGTGTATATTACAAAGACTTGAACAAGGCATACCCTAAGGACTCTTTTCCTTTGCTTAACATGGATCGCATGATCGAAGAAATAAACGGCCATGAGATACTCAGCTTTCTCAACGCCGCCGGGTACAACCAGATCAGGATGGACCTAGGAGACCAAGAAAAGACTTCCTTCGTCACTAAATATGGCACCTATTGTTATAACGCAATGCCATTAGGACTAAAAACGCCGGTACCACTTACCAACGCCTAGTAAATTTGGATGTTCGAAGATCAAATAGGAAAATAATGAAGGTTTACATTGACGACATGTTAACTAAGTCCCTGCGAGCAGAGGACCATTTAGAATATTTGCAGGAAACCTTCCACATACTGAAGAAATAGAATATGAAATGCACATTCCGGGTCGAGATCGGGAAGTTCCTCAGATTCATGGTGTCCAACCGGGGGATCGAGATCAATCCCAACAAGATCAAAGCTATAGAGGACATCACCGTGGTGGGCAATGTCAAGGTCGTTCAAAGGCTAACCGGGCGAATAGCCGCCCTGGGTCAGTTCATTTCAAGATCCTCCGATAAGATCCATTGGTTCTTCTCGTTATTGAAGAAGAAGAATAACTTCTCGTGGACCCAGAGTGCCAGCAAGCTTTGGAAGAACTCAAACGGTACTTTTCGAGTCCACATTTGCTTCATACTCCGAAGGCAGACGAGCAATTATACTTGTACTTAGCGGTATCCGAGATAGCGGTAAGTAGAGTCTTAGTCTAGGAAGAAGAAGGTACGCAATTTCCTACATATTATCTTAGCAGGACTCCAGGCGAGGCCAAAATGAGGTATCCTCACCTAGAGAAATTGGCGCTCGCTTTGCTAAGCGCCTCCAGGAAGTTAAGGCCATATTTTCAATGTCATCCCATATATGTCGTAACTACTTACCCATTAAGGAACATAATGAACAAAATCGAGATCTCGAGACGGTTGGCCAAATGGTCCGTGGAAATTAGCAGGTACGATATCAAATATCGACTCCGAACCGCCATCAAATCTCAAATTTTTGTAGACTTCGTGGCTGACTTCACGCCGGTCTTAATACCTGAAGTCAAAAAGGAATTATTGTTAACCTCGGGGACCTCCTCGAGGATCTGGACCCTCTTTACGGATGATTCCTCGAATGCAAAAGAACCCAGACTCGGCATCGTGTTGAAGCCGCCTACGGGAAACATAGTTAGGCAATCTATTAGAACTGTGAAATTGACTAACAATGAGGCTAAGTATAAGGCCATGATTGTTGGTCTCGAATTGGCTAAGAGCCTGGGGCCGAAGAGATCGAAGCTAAATGCGATTCCTTCCTTGTGGTAAATCAAGTCAATGGGACATTCGAAGTAAAAGAGGAATGAATGCGAAGATAATTGGATAAACTACAAGTGACGCTACATCGATTCAAGGAATAGACTCTACAGCATGTGCCCCCAGATCAAAATAGTGAAGCCGATGCTCTGGCTAACTTGGGGTCATTGGTTGATGACGATGAATGCAGCTCGGGAACGATCGTAAAACTCATGAAATCGGTAGTGGAAGAAGGCCATGCCGAGATAAACTCGACAAGTTTAACCTGGGACTAGAGAAACAGGTATATAGATTACCTGAAGACGGGGAAGCTTCCCTCGGATCCTAAAGAATCAAGAACTCTGCGCACGAAGGCAGCCAGATTTAGCATGTCCAAAGATAATACTCTGTTTAGAAGAACGTTCGATGCCCCACTCACCATGTGCTTGGGGTCGGGAGACATCGAATATATTTTGAGGGAAGTTCACGAAGGCACCTACGGAAACCATTTGGGGTCAGAATCGTTGGTTCATAAGATAATTAGACCGGTTATTATTGGATCGACATAGAGAAAGATGCGAAGGAGTTGTGCAAAAATCTGAGGGCCATTAGAGGCATGCTCCAATGATCCATCAGCCCGAGGAGTTACTACACTCGGTCATGTCGCCCTAGCCGTTCATGAAGTGGGGAATGGACATCGTCGGTCCCCTACTATGGGCACCCGGTAAGTCTTAATTTATACTATTTATGACTGACTATTTCTCTAAATGGGTTGAAGCTCAAGCGTTCGAGAAAGTCAGAGAAAAAGAAGTCATCAACTTTATTTTGGACCACATCATATGCCGGTTCGGTATACCGGCCGAGATAGTATGTGATAACGGTAAGCACTTCATAGGCAGCAAGGTAAGCGAATTTTCGAGGACCATAAGATCAAAAGGATCTTGTCAACACCCTATCACCCTAATGAGAATGGTCACGCGGAGTCTAAAAACAAGACCATACTCCAGAACCTTAAGAAAAGGTTGACCTGCGGGCATACCGTACGACCTCAAAGTCTAGTACCGAGGCCACCCTATGTTTATTGGTCTATGGTACTGAAGCACTAATACTAGTCGAAGTAGGAGAATCGAGTCTCAGGTTCCAACATACGACCGAAGAGTCAAATGGTGAGGCTATGAGCACGAGCCTGGAACTATTGGATGAGAGGTGCGAGGCTGCCCTCTTCTGGTTGGCCGCCCAGAAACAGCGGATCGAAAGGTATTACAACCGAAGAGCCGACCTCCAACACTTCAGTATCGGGGACTTAGTGTTAAGAAAAGTGACATTGAACACCTGAAACACGAGCGAAGGGAAGTTGGAACCGAATTGGAAAGGTCCATAACAAATTATCAGGATTACCGGTAAAGGTTCGTACAAACTCTAAGCAGGGAACAATGCACAACTACCGAATAACTGGAACGTGACCCACTTAAAACGATACTACTGCTAAGGTACAACCTCATTCATTTTTTTTTAAATATATTACAAATTGGACTAACACTTGCAGGCAACAACCAAAGGATGATGTAGTTGTTAGGCCTGAAAGCACACGTCACACTCTTTTTCCCTTGAACCGGTTTTTTCCCAAATGGGTTTTCTGGCAAGGTTTTTAACGAGGCAACAATAAATTGTGCTAACTTAGAGTCGAAGATCGGTTTTACATCGGAGTCAATGGTTACAGCAATAGTATCCAAGTCCACTCAAAGATCGATCTCGAATACTGGAGGCCATCACACTCGGGTCATGATTTTTAGCAAGGAAGGAAACTTTATGCTTGAACAAGGCTCGATGGTTAGGATTCATTGTAAGGGCTAAGCGGTCAAATGAACTGTGCTCGCGTAGGTCACCCCGGTCATAATACGAGCTTTTATACAATCTTGTACATTACACATAAATGAAAGAAACTTTCTACTTTGCTAACAAACACTCTTTGCTTCTTAAAAGTATCGAGCCCAAGGGCTACTCTTACCTGAGACCTATCGAGCCCAAGGGCCACCCCTGTCCGAGCCCAAAGGGCTAACCCCACTCGGGGACTGCCATCCTTGATAAGTTCAAACAGCTCGGGTTATCAAAACCTGGAGGCACAAAACCTATTAGGCAATGCCCAGACCTAAAAGGCTACGACCATCCTAAAAATGATTTAAAGACGTCTGAAGCCCGTAATCAAAACATAAGGCCTTCAACAAAATTCCAAACATGTTCAAAGGTTACCCTCGGCAAAGATATAGTCTAAAAATATTTAAACGAGCATCTCGGGGAAAGCTTCCGATCACTCCGAGCCCCCATAAGTTTCAAGCAAAACTTGTTTCGAGGACAAGTCTTGTTCGGAGCTCCGAAAAATGACTTATTACCATGTTTGATTCCTTGCTAAGTTATTTGAAATCTTTGTGATTAGGATGCTAAGAATAATTGACTTCAAAATTGCCAAAAAGGGAAAAAACTTTATACATTCCGGAATGTCTTTACAAAGGCCAATAAAAATGACCTCAACAAAATAAATGTACAAGATACAAAAA
Source organism: Nicotiana tomentosiformis (assembly GCF_000390325.3). Lineage (NCBI taxonomy): Eukaryota > Viridiplantae > Streptophyta > Magnoliopsida > Solanales > Solanaceae > Nicotiana > Nicotiana tomentosiformis. Next base: position 7,217,538 of record NC_090819.1, on the reverse strand, counting down.
CAAAGACAAAAAAAATCCTAAGGCATCTACGCCTGATATTCACCAGGACCCGACTCGTCACCAGAGCCGTTGACGCCTTCTTCATCTTCGGGTTCTTCGGAGCCTTCTTCATCGTTGGGTTCATCTAGCTTTTAGGACTCGACCTCAAGTATTTTTACCTCCTTGATCTTGGCAAATAGGTTGAAGCCTCGGGCATGGATCTCTTCGAGTGTCTCCCTTTGAGACAACCGCTTCACGTACTCAACAGTGTCTTTCAGGCGGGCCTCGGATGCCTCGATATTGGACCTATACTGGGCCACCATCTCTTCAGCATCGGCGGAGGTTGTGCGTATCTGAGCCTTTATAGCTTCACATTCACTACCGAGGGCATCCCGTTCTGACAGGGTCGAGTTCAGTTGAGCTCGGAGTTCTACGTTCAGCTGGGATCACTTATCGGCCTTCTCTTTTGCCACTCGAAGCTGAACTTCCACCGAAGACAACTTGATATGGGCAGTTTCCATTATGGGTGTTTATAAAAACCCAAAAACCCGAACCAAACTGACTAAAAACCGATACTTTTTAGGTTTGGTTTGGTTTTGGTTTTAAATTTTAAAAACCGATCAAATTTGGTTTGGTTTTGGTTTTAATAAAAAAATAACCGAAAAAACCGAACCAAACCGACTATAAAAGTAGCTATATAAATTTATTATTACAACTATATATATGTATAATTTTATATAAAGTTTCTAAAATTTTATGGTACATATTAGTCAGTTGTATTTTTAGTCTAGTTCTTTGCTATTATAATAATCTAATTATTTGCCTTCTAGTTTGATTGGTAGTTTTCTTTTGCTAAGTACAAGAATTTATTTCATGTTAAAAATAATCGATTTTTAATTGAGTACTTAAATTATTCATCACTATTTGAGTCAATTATCATCAATATAACTTGGTAAATGATATATTTCTCAAAGAGCAATTAGTTTGATAGTGTTACGTTGAAAATATAGTCGCCGGAATATGCGTTTGGTAGTGTATGTCTCATATTTAAGAAAAAATCGATAAATAACCAAAAAAACCGAAAAATCGACAAAAATCGAATCGATAAAAAACCGAATTAATTGGTTTGGTTTGGTTCCAAAATTTGAAAAACTGACTTACTTGGCTTGGTTTCTTTTTAGGGAAAAACTGACCCAAACCGAACCATGAATACCCCTAGTCTCCTTCTCCGAGTCCAGCATGTCCATTTTGTTTTTCCACCCGTCGCCCATCACTTGGATCTCATCCATCTCCCTACGGAGTTGGTCGATCTGGTCGATCTTTTGTTGGACCTGCGAAGTATTGTTGTTAGCCTCTACGACCGGACCTTCGTTTCTAACTTCAAAAACTTTTACCTTTTCCACCAAGTCGGCATGATCCTTTTATCCACATCTAGATCGGCTTGGAGGTTCTTTGCTACCCCCTCCTGTTGCTCGCTAAGAAGCTTGTACATGTCCCTTTTCTGGGAAAACTCCTTAATCTCGAACTCGATTTGATTGAACTCGACCCGGTACCGAAGGAAGCTCTTGTGATTAGGTCAAAGGCCTACAAAAGGATGAAAAACATGAGAAGTATAAAAACCTAAGTAAAGACTCGAAGGGTTATAATGATGCCTTACCCGATTCAGGGTCTGCTGCGCTTCGTTGAGCAGGCATGGTACGTCCACCTCTTTAATCTTTGCCCGGTCCTCTTTAGTCACTAGGCATGAGACTTGCTACTCCCACGGGAGCAGAAATAACCCGGGCATCCTCCGGGATAGTGATGATTATTGACCTCTTGCGGCCGGGATCTACACTTGGGGCAGGGAATTGGTTGACTAACTTCGGGCTCAAATTCAGCCCACCGACTTCTGAAGACAACTTCTTTCTCGCCACTTCCAAGTCGCTCAGCTCAGAAAAATCCTCCAAGACGGACGAGTCCACACCGTCAAAAAAGGAACGAAGGGGATCGCCCGCGTCGTGAGTCCCTTCGTTAGACCTCTCATTTCACCCTCGGGGGATATCGGCATGTGGGCTACGAAAAATTTATCTTCCTCGGGCTCATCTCTGAGCCGAAAAGCTCGAGAGCTAGAACTTTTCATTGGCTTACTGACCAATCTTTTCTTTGGCTTCTTCTTCTCTGAGCTCGGGGAGCCCGGAGCCTTCCTTTTCTTCTTTCCTCCTACTGTAGTCATAAGCTGCCCTAGAGCGGAGGGGTCAATGGACGGATCCTCGTCCCCTACTGAAGGCCTAAGCTCAATGGTCTTAGTCAAACCTTCAAAAGGAAAAGTGAAGAAAAGAGGGTAAATACGATGCGAATGGGAGAGCCAGATATTACCTATTCGATGAAGGGTCTTACCGTGAGAACGAGCCTCCCAGCGGCCCCTCGAGAGTTTGCGCCATAAGCGTTCGGAATAAGGCATCTAAGAACATATGCCCTCGATCCACTCCTTGAGCCGAAGGATAGCGTTTGGGACCCGAGTGACGGCTGCACTACCACAAATACCAGTGAGAAAAGAGGAGATGAAGGTAAAATAATGTTCAAAGGGAAACTATACTTATGAGATGTGTTCCACTTCTCGGATAATGGCATGAGTTCGGAGGGAACCAAGTCTTCGGTCTTCACCCGAACGAAACATCCATGTCAGCCCCGATTACGGTCCTCATCGATGCTAGAGAATGGAGCTTTGGTGGCCTGACGTGTGAGCTTTATTAGTACCCCTCGGAAGATTCGGGGACTGTATAGGCGGAGTAAGTGATCGATGGTGAACCGACGGGATTCGGTCTTGTTTACGAAATAACGAAGGAGGATCACGATCCTCAATAGCGACGGGTGGTTTTGACTGAGGCATACGTCGTACCTCTGTCAGAAACCCAAGATAACCAGGTCCACCGGGCCTAATGTGAAGGGATAAGTGTAAACCCTTAGATACCCCTCCATGTGGGTAATGATGGCGTCTGCAGACTCGGGGACTACTACGTCCTTACCCGCCCAGTTGCAATCCTCTTGGACTGCGGGGAAGACGTCTTCGGTAATGGAGCATATATACCTTGATACTCCTTCACCCCGGCCTTGTACCGACGAGGGCTTCTCAACCTTAAAGTCATAGGTAACCGAACAACCCCCGGGGACGAACATTTTCAAGGGAGGCTCAGCAGTTGGTTCATCGGTAGCCACGCCAGAAGCGGGCCTCTCGAGGACGACCACATTGGGAGTGGTCTCCTCGATTTTAGCGGTCAGTTGCGAAGAAGAAGAAATGACTTGTTGGGGAATAGATTTGGAAATTTTAGCCATTGTTATCTAGAAAAAGCTTGAAAAGTATGAAGAAAGGTTGAAAGAATAAAAGTCAAGTGCGCTGATTTGGGTAAAAATCATGTAAAAACTTGCAACTTACTAAGAAGTCTTGAAGAACAGAGATAAAAAAAACATTAGAGTGTGAAGAAGGGTAGTGATATCTTGAAAACTCGAAGGTAGAATGTAACGACCCGGCCAGTCGTTTTGAGTATTACAACCCCGTTTCCCCATTTACTTCTCAAATTGGGCTTTACAGTTGTTGTGTGACTTGCCGGGGCAATTGGTTCGGGTCCAGTGAGATTTTGGAATGAATTGGAACATCTAGTTCCAAGGTTTAAAGCTTAAGTTAAAATAGTGACCGGATGTCGATTCTTCGTGAATATGTGGTATCACATTAAGAAAATGAGCTCCAAATTCCTATTTTATTGAAGTATTAGATCCGTATTGAAATTACGGAGCCATAGCAAAAAGAATCGTTAAATTCGGACATCGTATGTGAGAGTTATGCCTATTTCCGTGTCGGGAATAATTTTTCATTGCCGGGAGCGCCCAGGGTAGCGTGGGGCGCTAGCCCTGGCGCTGGAAATTTTGGGATGCTGGAAACTACGCCACAGGAAGCGCCCACACTACCTGTGACGCTCGAAGCCGCTGAGGGTCTATAAAACGGGGTTCTTGCCATTTTTACTCATTTTTGAGTTTATGGAGCTCGGTTTAGGCGATATTTGGGCGATTTTCACGGAAAAATATTGGGGTAAGTGTTCCTTATCCTATATTGATTGTATTTCATGATTCCATACTCATTTACATCATGAATTAATGAATTTATAGAAGAAAAATCAGATTTTTATAAAATATTTCAAAAATATAAAATAAAGATTTTAAGGTCAATCCGATGTCGGAATTTGATAATTTTTGTATGGTTGGACTCGTATCGGAACGGGTGTTCGGATTTTGTAACTTTTGTCATGTTTCGAGATCTGGGTATCATGGGCCATTTTTGAGCTAAATTTCGGTTTTTATGGAAAATTAGCATTTTCATAGGGAATTGATTCTTATACCTCGTGTTGATTGTATCAAATTATTTTGACTAAGATTCTAGGCGTTCGGAGGCCGAATCAAGAGGAAAAGGTTTATTGGAATAAAGAATTTGCTTGGATTGAGGTAAGTAACTATTCTAATCTTAGAGTTGAGGGTATAAACCCTGAATATATGTATTTTGTGAATTGTTGGGAGGTGACGCACATGCTAGGTGACGGGCGTGTGGGCGTGCACTATAGAAATTGTAACATAATTGTTTGTGTAGAATTTTATAGTTAAATAACCTTAGTATTTTCCATACGGTTTTATGTGTTAAAGAAATTGAGCTGAAAAGCATATTACAAATCATGTTGAGGCTATGTGCCATTATTATTGGGACCCACAGAGGTCATATTACTGTAAATTATTGTGTTAAATTGAAAAGTCATACTCAGTCATATTCATTTCATTGCATATCATAACTCAGTTTTATGACTCTATTTTGATGCATAAAAAATGTTTTGGGTCGAATGCCCTGTTTTACTGAGATGCCCGAGTGGCTTGAGAGGTTTATGACTGAGTGAGGCTGAGGGCCTGATTTATGTTGCATATTTTTGGGATCGGGCTGCACGCTGCAGCATTATGCATATTTATGGGATCGGGCTGCACGCCGCAGCATGTTGCATATTTATGGGATCGGGCTGCACGCCGCAGCATGTTGATATCGGCCGAGGTCCTGGTTGTGAGGATATTAATACCATAGCGCGTGAGTTGTCCGCGTAGCACGTGAGTTGACCGTGCGGGTCCAGGTATTTATACCATAGCGCGTGAGTTATCCGCGTAGCACGTGAGTTAACCATGCGGATCCAGGTATTGATATAATGGAACGTGAGTTGTTCGTGCAGATTATAGCGCTTGGGATGAAGGATCCCCTCCGGAGTCTGTACACACCCCCAGTGAGCGCATGTACCTACTGAGTGCGAGTGCTGAGTGATGAGTGCCGAGTAATGAGTGACTGGGAGGCATGAGTGATTGTGAGGTATGCCCGAGTGGCACGAGTGACTGTAAGGTTTGCCCGAGGGGCTGTATATGAGTGATGTTATGCCCGAGGGGCTGTTTATGATTTTTATTTGAAAGAAAGAACTACTATTTTGAAATCATGATTTGGCTAAGCATTTTGTCTCTGAGTTACTTCTGGTATTATTTGCTTTATATTGTTATGGATTGTTGTGAACTATTGGTTTTGGACCCGACTTGGTGGAAGCTCGTCACTACTTTTAACCTACGGCTAGGTTTGTTACTTACTCAGTACATGGGGTCGGTTGTACTGATACTACACTTCTGCACATTGCGTGCAGATGTTGGCTATTGTTGTTGCTGTGCTCGATGGTTGCGGGACTTGAAGATATACCTGCGTTCCTGTTGTAGCTGCCTCTTGTTCAGGGTAGCCTTAGATTTATAAAAGCTCTGTTTATGTATTATTCAAACAGACTATGTATTTATTTCATTTTCGCTTTGTATACTCTATTCTTAGAAGCTCATGATTTGTACTACCAGTTCTTGGGGAGATGTATCGATTTTAGATATTTTCTTTTAATTAATTTCATTGGAATTGGATAGTTAGAAATTGGCTTACCTAACGGGTTGGGTTAGGTGCCATCGCGACTAGTGGGTTTTTGGGTCGTGACATAGAAGCTTGGCCAAAAGGTAAAGAATGAACAAATGGGGAAAGTATTTATAGAGGTTTCGCGCCGTTTCGCATTCGGGGATGACATGTCGATGGCTGACACGTGTTTGAAATCATAACGACACAACTGACGGGACATTTCAGATTCTTTGTCATTTCTGCCACGACGTATTGAAGAAGGAATCAAAGTGCATCTCAGCACCTAATTTTTGACTATATTTAAATTTTTATCACCTTCTACTATATAAATATTTTCAGAAATTTAATATATATTTTTTAGCTTTGTTACACTATATATATATATATATATATATATATATATATATATATATATATATATATATATATATATATATATATATATATATATATATATATATATATATATATGGTAAAGATTAATAATAATTTAAAAGGTCAATTATTACTATTAGTATTGTTTTTATTTTTATTTTTATCTTTATTTTTAAATAAAATGAATTAAAAACCGAAAATAAATAAAAATTAATTAAATTTTTTAATTAATTTTAAAACAAATTTCGGATGGGAATTAGAAAATAGGAAAAGTAGAAATATAAAATTAAAAAGTAAAAGTAAAAGTAGGTGAAAATTATTTAATAAAAAAAAGTAAAAGAAAGTGGAAAATTAAAAAAAATAAAAGTAAAAGAATGTGAAAATTTAAAAAAATTAAAAGTAAAATAAATTTGGAATTAAAAAATAAAAGTAAGGGTATCTGATTTTTTTTATTAATAAAAGTAAAAGTAAATGGAAATTAAAAAAAAAAGTAAAATAAGTGGGAAATAAAAAAAGAAAAGTAAAAAAGGTGGGATTTTTAATATATTAAAAGTAAAAAAAGTGAGAAATTAAAAAATAAAAGTAAAAGAAAGTGGAGAATTATTATTATTTATTTTTTTTAAATGAGAAGTGGGAATTCTTTTTAAATAAAAAATAATAATTAAAAAAAATAAAAAATAAAAAACTGAAAATTCCGAAATTTTTTCTATAAATAGAAGAGAAATGTGATGGAAAAAAAGAGGGAGAAAAAAAAAGGGAGGAAGGAATTGAGAGAAATTTATTTTCTTCTTTTAGGATAAGGAAATTTCTACTTGTGTCATTCTTTCTTCGTCTTTCTTTCGAAAAAACCAGCAGCTTCACCACCCAAAAACAACCTTTAAACCTCCATAGAACAGCCCTTTTAATACCATAAACTACCATCCAAACCCAGTCGAAACAGTGAGATTTTTAGTTGAGGTCGTCGGCGAGTTTCGATGCTCCGTTTGAGGTCTTGCGTGCGGTCTGAATGAGTTTAAGATTCAAAGCTGTAAAATCGTAAAGTTTCAGATTCAACTTTTGAGGTCCACTTCTTATCTTGTTTTGATTAATGATATGAGTTGCTTCTTTTTCTTTGGTGTTCATTTATATATTGAATGAATGAAATTATTCTCTGTTAAACATGCCAATTTTTGAGCTTCCTCTTTTTATATTTATTTTAGTTCATTAGCATGTTCTCTTAAAAAAAGATTCATCCATGAATGGTTTAATTAAATTTGCTAATTGATAAGTGAGTTGTGATTGTTCATAAAAAAACTCTTATTAAAATGGAAGCTCAAGCAATGTTATGTCTCTATTTGGTTGTCATTCATGTGTTAATAAATGAGCTTTAGTAGTTTCATCTTTATTTTAAATTAAACTGTCAATTGTCTAAAGTATAGAGTTAAGTTGTTAAACAAGTTTAACTAGAATTATGTCACTAGTAAAGATCCAATGTTTGGGCCTAGACACATTGGTTGTCGAAGGAAGTGGAGTAGTGAGGTTACTATAAGCTAATGAAGAAAGTTATTTTATTTTTGGGCCAAAACTTGAAATCTGCTAGGCCCATTAATCTCATACAATGGCCCCTTTTTGTAGTTCTTGAATAATTAATTTAATCCATTTCATGTTTTTCTACAATGACATACTCTTATGGCTTTACAAATCTCAAATTAGTTTAAGACAAATAATTCATAAACTTCGTAGCTTGCTTTAGGCGCGATTAATAAATTATCGTGGCCATGGGTATGGTTCCCATGGCCATGGGTATGGTTCCCGTGGCATGGTCATGATACGTAAATCCCAATTCGAGTGCGCGTTCCACGCGACTTGACCATAATTTCAAATAATAATAATAAACATGTTGTAAATCGCGCGTACGTTTCACGTGGCGCGGTTTGCAATGTGTACCAAACGATAAGTGTACAACATCGTAACTTGTTTAAGAAATAACTCCATAAATACTAAAAATCGATTTAAATACATAATTAAAAGCGGTCAAAGGTAAAATGCACAATAGGTTTAAAACAAGTAATAAATCAGATAATTAAAAAGTAAAAAAATAATTTTAAAAAATCAGATAATTAGGCCAAGTATTAATTGTTAAGCGACCGTGCTAAAACCACGAAACTCGGGAGTGCCTCGCACCTTCTCTCGGGTTAACAGAATTTCTTACCCGGTCTTCTGTATTCGCGAACCATAAATAGAGTCAATTTCCTTGATTTGGAATTTTAAAATAAATCGGTGACTTGGGACACCATAACTTATTCCAAGTGGCGACTCTAAATTAAATAAATAATTCTATTTCGATTAATGTCACTTTAATTGGAAAATCTCCCTACCCCTATCCCCTGGGAAAAAGGAGGTGTGACAGCTCTGGCAACTCCGCTGGGAAAACAAACCCAGAACTTCTGGTTCAGGGTTCAGAATTCGAGCTTAGATGACTTTTATACTTGGTATTTATTTATTATCTGATTTTTTACGTGTTTGAGCCTAATGTGCTAATTGCTGCTCTTTACCGCTTTAATATTGCCGTGAATTGTATATAAACTGTTACGAAAACCCTTTATTCTCTCTGAATCTTCTAAATCTTCAGGGAAGCGTGCGCTTCGCGTGACTTCTTTTCTGTTAGGGTCATACCCTAATTTTTGAACGAGGATCGAACAAGTTGCAAAGTCGGTGAAGCTTCTGTATTTTCGGTACCCTGTCCCACTTCGGCTCGAGTTGTCCGCTCGGATAAACCAGGTCTAGAACAATACACCCTAGGATTTAAACTTAGAATAACATAGCCTCATGCCGAATCCCTAGTAGGAACGTTTGTTTGCATCATGTGCATTTGACTTTGGGGACTCAACACAGGGGTTGGGTCCGTCTAGGACAGATATACCCAATTTAAAAAGACCATCCTGATTCATCTTACGTGCTACTTGCGCATTTGTTTGTGTCGGCTTGCATGATGATCGGCTTCTAGAATAGGGAAAGAAAATAAATTTTTTTTAAAAAAAGGAAAAAAAACCAAGAGTGAGAGATAGGTATTTTAAAAAGAAAATCTGAAAATCTGCCTAAATTTTGAAAAATAAAAAACAGAGAAAGGAAATAAGCCAATATTTTCAAAAGTCATGATTCTCTTGTTCCGTCAAAACTAACCGAACTACGTGGGTCTGATTCTCAACGGATATGAGATACGTAGGCAAACCTCATCGGTTCCGACCCACAATTTGTGAAAAATCCAAAAATATTTTCCTTTACTTCGTTCTTTAGAAAAGTTTTTCTTTGAGACTCCAATTTTAAAATAAATTCAAAAATATTTTCTTTTCTTCTAAAAATTCAAAAATATTTTCAAAAGTTTAATATTTCCTTTCTTCTTTAGAAATTTTGTTTTCGAAATTCCCAAATTAAAAAAATTAAAAAAAATCGAAATTAAAAAAAAAATATATTTTCTACCTTTTTAGAAGTATTTTCCAAAATATTCTTTAAAAAAAAATCAGAAATCAAAAATCAAAAAAGTATTTTTCTTTCTTTTTTAGAAGTCTTTCTTTTCAAAAAATTTCAAAAAAAAAAAAATTAAAATTAAAAATATTTTTTTTCTTCAATTATAAACCTTTATTTCAAAAAAATAAAAGGAATTCAAAATCCAAAAAAAAACGAGTTAGTTTATTTATTTTATTCCTAAACTGACCGAACTACGCGGGTCTGATTCTCACCGGATGTGAGATACGTAGGCAAACCTCATTGGTTCCGGCCCCAATTTTTAAAAATCCAAAAAACATTTCCTTTAATTCATTCTTTAGGAGTCTTTTCTTAGAAAAATCCAAACAAATAAAAGATAAGAAATTTTTTTAAACCCAAAAATATTTTTTCTTTGTAGAAGAATTTCATTCGAAAAAAAAATAATCAAATTAAAATCCAAAAAATTATTTTCCACCATTTTTAGAAGTCTTTTGCCGAGAAATTCAAAAAAAAAATCAAAAATCAAAAATCCAAAAATGCTTTCTTTCCTCTTTAAAAGCCTTTCCTTCGAAAATTCCAAAAGAAAAAAAATTAAATGCAAAAAATATATATATATTAAAAAAAATTATATTCTTTTTCTAAACGCTTTCATAGTTTGAGTGTTGTAAAAAGTAAGTAAAAAAAAAAGTTAGTTTATTTACTTCATTTTTAATTTTCCTAAACTACGTAAAGATCTGATTCATGCGACGTCATGATACGTAGATAATACCCATTGGATTCGATCATAGCCATAAACAAATTGAGTGAAAAAATAAACCGAAAAAAAAAGAATTGAATGAAAAAGAAAGAAAAGAGTGACAAAAAAATAACAGAGAAAAAAAAAGAGAAAGAAAAAGAAATCAAGATAAGAAAAAAAAAAAAAAAAAAACCATCAAAAAAAAAAGTCTCCTGAGATGGAATCAGTTCACCCCTGTTGGTGAATCATTCTCGAGCTTATTCTAAAAGCAAGTCAGGCTAGGTCTACTGCAGCCATTAGCCCCGAACAGGCCAACCCCCGAGTCCCCTTGCACCGAGCTGATGCTAGATGTAAATACCACTCCGGAGCAGTGGGACATGATACTGAAGATTGTTGGACTCTCAAAAGAGAAGTGGAAGAAAAGGACCCTAATATGATGAACAATCCTCTCTCTACTCACACCAATGTGCCATTAGTCGGAATGATTTGTGAAGATGAAGATTTTGATCCGGCACGGAATGCCATTGCAGCCATTGCCGAGACAAAAGAAAACCCAAAAAGCGGTCTCCAAGCCTTAAAGTTTCCCATCAGACGGGAGTCTCGGTAGCCAGTATTGCTATCCTTTCTGCGTCTCAATTATCTCAGGGTGTGATCGAGATGTTTTACTTTATTGTCTTACTTTTCGATGTAAACCCTTCTATCTTCAAAAAATTTTATAAAAAAAAAAAAAGCAAAAAAAAAAAAGAATAAAAAAATCAAATGAAATTAATATTTCATTGTCTAGGAATTTCTATTTTTTTTAATCTTGTCACTTTTCTTATTCTCTTTTTAGTTTTGATTCATGCAGATTTTTTTAATAACATGACATGCTTGCGGACTAGATCCTAAAACTCTATCAGACTTCGAAATAATGAATCAAGAAGCAGAATGCAATAAAAATGAGGTTAAGAAAATAAAACAAAAAATCGGAACAATATGAGAATAAGCATATGCCAAGCCCGATTGAAACCTGCAGAAGTTGAAATTCCCTCTCTCCGGGTCATTGTCGAAGCCGAGATTGAGGATAAAGATTGGGTCACGAACCAATTGGAATAATTGACACTGATTGATAAAAAACGATTGGCCGCAATTTGCCACGGGCAGTTGTACCAACAAAGAATAGCTCGTGTCTACAACAAGAAAGTGCGGCACAGGAAATTTGAAATAGAACAACTCATTGTGAGACGTATCCTCCCACCTCATGAAGAAGCTAAAGGAAATTGGCTCCAAATTGGAAAGGTCCACACATTGTAACGAGAGTACTGCAAAAGAGAGTGTTGTACCTGGGAAGCAACAAAGGAAATGCCCATGAAACAACTGTCAATGCAGATGCTGTCAAAAGGTACTATGTTTGACCCTCTATGTGGTATTAATGTTCTATGGTTGGGATGACGAAGGCTTTCATTCTCGCTATCCAAACATCATTAACCCTTTGCTAACCATTTTGAGCTGGTTACCTTTCTTTGATTACCCTCTCTGGAAACTGAAGAAGTTATTAAAAAAACAAGAAAGAAAAAAGAGAAGAAAAACAAAACAAAGAAAAAAAAAAGAGAAAGAAGAAGAAAAAGAAAACAAAACAAAAATCCAAACAAGTTCATGTTCCTTAAACTACCTTCGACTTGATTCTGAAAGGATACGTAGGCAGTCTCTCTCTGGGGTTTAGTCACACCAAAATAAAAATTCACAATTCCCCAAAAGTGAATCTGGGGCAGATGTTATAATGGGTTGGCGATGGTTTTGACTGAAAGGTTCCAAAATTATAATTTAATCCAAATCCTTTTTCACCCAAGTCCTTTTCAAAGTCCTTCCGATCAAGCAACGAGAATATTCAAGAATTGAAGGATGCAACCACTTGGATCTGATACAACTAAATGAGAGAAATAAAATGAGAGAGTCTTAATGGTAAAAACCTTCACGGGCACCGTAAGGCGATGGTAAATAGAAAAATTAAAATGAGAGTCTTGTTAGTGAAAAATCGCAAAGAGCACTATAAGGCGATGGTAAGAAGATAAATGAGAGAGGTCAGCTGGTGAAAACCCGCAAAGGGCGCCATTGATCGAAAAGGGGATCCTCACAACCATCGGCATCGACAGAGTCCTGGCAAGGTTTCTCAATTTTGAGGTATAAGTTATGATGAATTTCTGAGAGTTGGACGGTTTACGCAGATCAGACATCTAGTCCAAGAGGCATGTCATGTTCATTGAAGTCCGCATACACTCCAGATAAGTCCGTTTTTTTTTTCTCTCTCCCCGAAAGGGATACCTCTTGTTTAAATTCATTTGTCTATTCCATTGCTTGTTTTTCTTTGAATCCCTTTCGGTCTAACTCTGTTCCGAAACTAAGACAAAGAAAGGATGGCAAGATTGATTTACAAGGTTTTTGTCTGATACGAGCCAATATTCAAGAAGGCACCCAGCCTCGGCAGGTGCATCGAGTCGACTCCGACTGGTCATGATGGCCGATGTTTCAAAATCAAAATTCCTGAAAAGAAAGGAAAATCAAAGTCGAATGCCCACAAAGGCAAAATAAAGTTGAAAGATTAAGTCCCACGTGACTAACTGTCATGGCAAAGTCTGGAAAAGCCAAAGTTTCTCCAGGGTCAGAAGTGCAATCGATATTCAGGAAACAACCAGCTGTAGCTGAAAGGGCCGAGACCAAGTTACTGAAACAACCAAGGCCACAAAACAAACCACCGTTTCAAACTGACAAATTATTTTTTGTTTGAAAAAATAGGAAACAGGTGCAATACAAAGCAACCTTGCAAGAAACAGGTGTCAGCCAAAAATAAACCGCGCGGAGACTAAAATAGCTCTGCAGCAACAACCACTCCAAAAAAAGGAAGTCTTCTCCAAATTCTTTCCCGGATTTTACTCATTCTATTAAATAAAAGAAAAAAGAAATTCAAAATCATGGTAGTATAGGGTCTCCAATCCCTAGTCACTTTTCCAACATAGGGTCCCCACTCCCTAGTTGATGATTTTTGGACATAGGGTCTCCACTCCCTAGTCTCTTTTCCAGCATAGGGTCTCCACTCTCTAGTTGATGTTATTTTAGACATAGGGTCTCTACTCCCTAGTCTCTTTTCCAACATAGGGTCTCCACTCCCTAGTTGATATTTTAGACATAGGGTCTCCACTCCCTAGTCTCTTTTCCAATATAGGGTCTCCACTCCCTAGTTGATGTTTTAGACATAGGGTCTCCACTCCCTAGTCGCTTTTCCAACATAGGGTCTCCACTCCTTAGTTGATATTTTTAGACATAGGGTCTCCACTCCCTAGTCGCTTTTCCAACATAGGGTCGCCACTCCCTAGTTGATGTTTTTAGACATAGGGTCTCCACTCCCTAGTATTTTTTCCAACATAGGGTCTCCACTCCCTAGTTGAATTTATTTTGGACATAGGGTCTCCACTCCCTAGTTGATTTTATTTTAGACATAGGGTCTCCACTCCCTTGTCTCTTTTCCAACATAGGGTCTCCACTCCTTAGTTGATTTTATTTTAGACATAGGGTCTCCACTTTCTAGTATCTTTTCCAACATAGGGTCTTCACTCCCTAATTGATTTTATTTTAGACATAGGGTCTCCATTCCCCAGTCACCCTTTCCAACATAGGGTCTCCACTCCCAAGTTGATTTTATTTTAGACATAAGGTCTCCACTCCCTAGTTTCTTTTCCAACATAGGGTCTCCACTCCCTAGTTGATTTTATTTTAGACATAGGGTCTCCACTCCCTAGTCTCCTTTCCAACATAGGGTCTCCACTTCCTAGTTGATATTTTTAGACACAGGGTCTCCACTCCCTAGTCTGCTTTTCTAACATAGGGTCTCCACTCCCTAGTTGATGATATTTTAGACATAGGGTCTCCAATCCCTAGTCTGTTTTCCAACATAGGGTCTCCACTCCCTAGTTGATTTTATTTTAGACATAGGGTCTCCACTCCCCAGTCGCCCTTTTCAACATAGGGTCTCCACTCCCTAGTTGATTTTATTTTTAGACATAGGGTCTCCACTCCCTAGTCGTCTTTTCTAACATAAGATCTCCACTCCCTAGTTGATTTTATTTTAGAAATAGGGTCTCCACTCCTTACTCGTCTTTTCCAACATAGGGTCTCCATTCTCTAGTTGATTTTATTTTAGACATAGGGTCTCTACTCCCTAGTCGCCCTTTTTAACATATGGTATCCACTCCCTAGTTAATTCTATTTTAGACATAGGGTCTCCACTCCCTAGTCTCTTTTCCAACATAGGGTCTACACTCCCTAGTTGATTTTATTTTTAGACATAGGGTCTCCACTCCCTAGTCGCCTTTTCCAACATAGGGTCTTCACTTCATAGTCTCTTTTCCAACATAGTGTATTCACTCCCTAGTTGATTTGATCTTAAATGCAGGGTACACCACTCCCTGATATCTTTGCCAATATAGGGTATCCCATTTATTTTTCCAACATAAGGTACAACAATCCTTAGTTGAGACATCCTTTTGACAATAAAGGAACACCATCCAAAAAAATCAGCATGACTTTTTTGGGGTACACCACTCCCGACCTTTTATTGCTTTCAATAAAGAAGTAGTTTAGAATTTTGTTACAATAACTCACAAAATTTTCCTAGTGCAAACTGGGGCAGAAAAATTTCGTCCGTTTGTTTGTTTTGGTATCTGAGTAGGTTTTACCTCAAGGCACAGGGTTCGAGATGACCAAAAGAAGAAGTCCCAATTCAAAAAAAAAAAGTGAATCCAAAATACAAAAGTAGTTGAAAAGATGTGGAATGCTCAAGACATAACTGAAGCCACGAGGATTTGAGTCTCGTTTTGATTAGAAGAAGCTATAGAACAATGAACTAGAACCTACAGCTAGCGAGCATCAAGGTTTAGATAAGAGTCTGTATGAAGAACCAGTCAAGACTCAAGATCAAGTTTCAGAAGACTCATAGATAGAAATCTTGTAACTCATAACTAATAGGCTTGTTTAGTTTCTTTTTTATTTTGATATAATAGCGGGACCGCGGATCGGAGCCTCGACGGAACCTCACTCGACTCCTCAACTCATCATTCCACCATTTCTCCTTGAACTACACGCGACCCGATTCTCCTATAACTCGGGATATGTATGTTGTCAAAATCAGGACTCGGTTGCACTCTATCTTTTATTTCTTTTCCTTTTGAATAATGGTTTGGTCACAAATTAGTCACATGGCTCACCTAGTCTTTTCCTGAAAACTCTTCATGTTTCCAAGCAAAGAGGGCCAGCTGTGAGCACCTAATTTTTTACTATATTTGAATTTTTATCACCTTCTACTATGTAAATATTTTCAGAAATTTAATATGTATTTTTTAGCTTTGTTACACTTATATATATATATATATATATATATATATATATATATATATATATATATATATATATATGGTAAAAATTAATAATAATTTAAAAGGTCAATTATTACTATAAGTATAATTTTATTTTTATCTTTATTTTTAAATAAAATAAATTAAAAACCGAAAATAAATAAAAATTAATTAAATTTTTTAATTAATTTTAAAACAAATTTTGGATGGGAATTAAAAAATAGGAAAAGTATAAATATAAAATTAAAAAGTAAAAGTAAAAGTAGGTGGAAATTGTTTAATAAAAAAAAAGTAAAATAAAGTGGAAAAATAAAAAAAATAAAAGTAAAAGAATGTGGAAATTTAAAAAAATGAAAAGTAAAATAAATTTGGAATTAAAAAATAAAAGTAAAGATATCTGATTATTTTAAATAAAATTAAAAGTAAGTGGAAATTAAAAAAAAAAGTAAAATAAGTGGGAAATAAAAAAAGAAAAGTAAAAAAAAATGGGATTTTTAATATATTAAAAGTAAAAAAAGTGAGAAATTAAAAAATAAAAGTGAAGGAAAGTGGGGAATTATTTTTTTATTTTTTTAAAAAAAATGAGAAGTGGAAATTCTTTTTAATTAAAAAATAAAAATAAAAAACTGAAAATTCCAAAATTATTTCTATAAATAAAAGAGAAATGTGAGGGGAAAAAAGGAGGGAGAAAAAAAAAGGAGGAGAGAATTGAGAGAAATTTATTTTCTTCTTTTAGGATAAGAGAATTTCTACTTGTGTCATTCTTTTTTCGTCTTTCTTTCGAAAAAACCAGCAGCTTCACCACCCCAAAACAACCTTTAAACCTCCATAGAACAGCCCTTTTAATACCATAAACTACCATCCAAACCCAGTCGAAACAGTGAGGTTTTTAGTTGAGATCGTCAGCGAGTTTCGATGCTCCGATCCGTTTGAGATCTTGCGTACGGTCTGAATGAGTTTAAGATTCAAAGCTGTAAAATCGTAAAGTTTCAGATTCAACTTTTGAGGTCCACTTCTTATCTTGTTTTGATTAATGATATAAGTTGCTTCTTCTTTTTTCTGTGTTCTTTGGTGTTCATTTATATCTTGAATGAATGAAATTATTCTCTGTTAAACATGCCAATTTTTGAGCTTCCTCTTTTTATATTTATTTTAGCATGTTCTCTTAAAAAAGGATTCATCCATGAATGGTTTAATGAAATTTGCTAATTGATAAGTGAGTTGTGATTCTTCATAAAAAAAAAATCTTATTGAAATGGAAGCTCAAGCAATGTTATGTCTCCATTTGGTTATTTAGTCATTCATGTGTTAATAAATGAGCTTTAGTAGTTCCATCTTTGTTTTAAATTAAGCTGTCAATTGTCTAAAGTATAGAGTTAAGTTGTTAAACAAGTTTAACTAGAATTATGTCACTGGTGAAGATCCAATGTTTGGGCCTAGACACATTGGTTGTTGAAGGAAGTGGAGTTGTGAGGTTACTATAAGCTAATGAAGAAAGTTATTTTATTTTTGGGCCAAAACTTGAAATCTGCTAGGCCCATTAATCTCATACAATGGCCCCATTTTGTAGTTTTTGAATAATTAATTTAATCTATTTCATGCTTTTATGCAATGACATACTCTTATGGCTTTACAAATCTCAAATTAGTTTAAGACAAATAATTCATAAATTTCGTAGCTTGCTTTAGGCGCGATTAATAAATTATCGTGGCCATGGGTACGGTTCACGTGGCATGGTCACGATACGTAAATCCCAATTCGAGTGCGCGTTTCACGCGACTTGACCATAATTTCAAATAATAATAATAAATATGTTGTAAATCGCGCGTGCGTTTCACGTGGCGCGGTTTGCAATGTGTACCAAACGGCAAGTGTACGACATCAGAACTTGTTTAAGAAATAACTCCATAAATACTAAAAATCGATTTAAATACATAATTAAAAGCGGTCAAAGGTAAAATGCACAATAGGTTTAAAACAGGTAATAAATCATATAATTAAAAAGTTAAAAAATCAGATAATTAGGCCAAGTATTAATTGTTAAACGACCGTGCTAAAACCACGAAACTCGGGAGTACCTCACACCTTCTCTCGGGTTAACAGAATTTCTTACCTGGTCTTCTGTGTCCGCGGACCATAAATAGAGTCAATTTTCTTAATTTGGAATTTTAAAATAAATCGGTGACTTGAGACACCATAACTTATTCCAAGTGGCGACTCTAAATTAAATAAATAATCCAATTTCGATTAATATCACTTTAATTAGAAAACCCCCTACCCCTATCCCCTGGGAAAAAGGAGGTGTGACAGTGCATATGTCGTTTCACGTCGTTTCAATAAACTTACTCTCCGAGAAACGAGGGGACTATCTTTATATGGGTGAAACCGAGCCCATTGGACACCTCGGTTCTCGATGAAGTAAACGGAGCAAAGACGTGATTGTAAAGAACCGAAATCGGGGCAAGGACCCCCTCGAGTAAGGGTCCGGGCAAAACACCTGCCCTCGAAAGAATCGGGACTACGTCCCTCAGGTCCGATTCGAATCCCAAAACTTCGGAGAGCATTACCAGATAATCGAGAATGACTAACAAAGGGTCGTGATATCCGTGCCCAGTCAGATGTCACGGTGTGAATCTCGGCACGTATCGGCAAAAAATTAGTGATTAGCAAAACGAAAGATTTTTACCTTTTATGAAATTGTACTTAGGGTAAAATCTCCTACTATATAAAGGGGAGCCTAACTATTCATTAGACACATCCTAATACATATATCAAGGCAATATACTCTTATTTTCTCTCTTATTCAAAGTTGTTACTTTTGTTCATCAGTTCTTCATTATTGTGAGCATGGGATCGAAGGCAGACATTTTATTAAGCTGTTACTGAGTCCAGGATCACTCCCCTTAATTAATTTGACAATGTATTACATTCATTATCTGTTTAATCTAACGTTATTTATCATTTGTATTGAATTAATTTGTATATCTTTAAAATCACATATAAATTCAATTGTTATCCGTTTTTTAGGGTAAACAAGTTAAACATGCGAATAATATGTTAAGAGACCACTTAATTACCCTAAATATTATTCCTTATTATTAAACATATAAATGAATCAACCATTTGACCTTTCTTCAGGCATGAACAAATGTGCAAGAATTGTTTCCTTATTTAATTTGGAAGTAATAATCAATTCGACCTTTCTTTGACGAACCTTCATATAGTTTGAAAGTGGATTAGTCAAATTATAGTTTTTTAAGGGTAATTGAGTAGTTTAAGAAATTATAAAAATGATTAACGGCAAAGGGGTCATAACAGTTAGTGGAAATGGGACCCACTAGACTGAACCTGCCGCAGAGTCAAAGCTATCGGTCTGACCTGGCCCCACATCACGATTTCACGTGCTGAATGCTTCAGCCCCCTAGTCAATCTTCCCGCTTTGAAAGACGTGGGAAGTGGGTCCCATTTTGCCACAGTCATCTGACACCTGTCAAGAAACACCACGCTCCCATTTCCCAAATTTGTTTACACTAATTTCTTTTTTTGCTCGTTGAATAATAGAATCATTTCGTTTGTTTGAACTTAATTATATTTTGTTTGCAGTAAATTGATAGTCAAGTGTAAAATTTACTAGTTCATGATGAATTATCGTAATAGAATAGAATATTTTTTATTATATATTTCTTTTATTTTTATTTTTATTTTTTTAACTGAAAAAATATGATCAATAAGGCTTTGTATAACCAACTCCAACGTATTTCGAATCTGATTAAAAAAATAATTTTATGAGTTTCATTTTCATAAATTCGTATATTATCAAATCATTTTTAAATAAATATAAATAATAGCTCATAATAAATTAAATTCCTAACATAAGATTTAGAAAAGTAAAAGCTAATACAATAAGTAAAAATATATTAAGCAAGGATTTTGAATCAAGGATTCCTTCTCTCGGCGCATGTTAAGCAAGGATCGCTAACATACGCTGGTAGGGATGGCTCGACAGAAGAAGAGGAACTCCATAGCTAAGATGAAGAGCATGGGTGAAGAAGATAAGGTAGATGAAGATGATACTAGGCTGGTTACACCGGAAACAGGAATTCCCCAAACTCTTGGGTCGATTCAACTGATCCATTGGATGAAAGGAATGGGTAGTGCTCCAACTGTACTGCACGGACAGGAGAGGAAGGAACCAACGGAGCTGGTGAAAATTCAAGCTCTGGTGGTAAAGACACCTACAAATCTAGTACAAAATGAGACTGATATGGCTAAAGCGGCAAGGAAATTAACCTTCTCGACGGGTGTAGGGGTTCCACAACCAACCTTAGCTGAAGTTGTCCAAGATAATAGATCTATACAACAAGGTTTGAAGTTAAATTATTATCCTCATATCATTAAGGACGGAACGAAAATGGTTAGACTGAACTATATAGAAGTGGATGAGCAGAATATGAAGTGGAGGACAAGCTTAATTGGATATGTAATAGGCGGATCTCCTCAATTCAAGGAGATGCTGAAGTTTGTCTATGGGGTATGGCAATTTGTATCGACTCCACAGGTATTACTCCATGACGAAGGTTACTTCATCTTTAAATTTGATTCTGATGATGATAGAGATCTAGTGCTTCGAAATGGGCCATACACCTTCAACAATATGCCAATGATTTTGAAACAATGGGAGCCAGAATTCCAAATGAGCAAGAAAACTACAAACTATATCCCAGTATGGGTAAATTTCCCTGGGTTGCCTATACAATACTGGACGGTGGAGAATCTGGGAAGAATTGCAAGCTCGATAGGGAATCCAATTTGTACAGACAAATTAACGGCTCAAGAAGCAAGGATATCATATGCACGCATGTTGATCGAAATGGATGTGTCTCAACCATTGCCTGAAACAATGTTGATAGAAACTGTTGATGGTAAACATAGGGAGCAAAAATTGAGTTATGACTGGCAACCATCTTTTTGTCAAGACTGCCTTCAAATTGGGCATGGTACATGGGAATGTAGTGCTCCAGCAGAATTAATAAAGCAACCTGGCCCTGCTCCTAAAGGTCAGGCAGGAAATAGGAAGCAAGGTGAACAACATAGAAGGGGAAGGAAACAAGTCACTAAGTGGATTGCTAAGCCAAAGGCAGACATGGTAACTCCGGAACAAGAAGTAAAGGCTGAACCAAGTAATGAAAATACAACTATATCAGTAGTGATAAGGCAAGAAGTAGTTTCTAGTGAAATTGTACAGAATGAAAATGCTGAATTCTAGGTAGCCAAATCTAAAGAGAAACAGGTGCAAAGCCCTAAGGTAAAAACATCAATAAGGAATGGTCTGTCTGAGGAGAATATTGAAGCTATGCTACATCAAAACAGATTCAGTGCACTAAGAATTCAGGAAAGAGAGGATGCTAGTCAGGCATCTAAGGAAGGAAGAGTACCCCTTGCCCACCCTCCATGATTATTAGCTCATGAATATTAGAGGGCTTAATAAGCCCTATAAGCAGAAAGAACTCAAAGCCTTTTTGCTTCAAAATAAAATAACAGTGCTGGGGTGCCTTGAGACAAAAGTGAAAATATGGAATGAAAAAAGAGTTAGAAGGAAAATAGGAAATGAATGGGAAGTGTTTGCAAATTATACACATGCTCTTAGTGGAAGAATATGGATAATGTGGAAGACTCAACAAGTAGACATTAAAATAATACATGCTGGAGCCCAACTGGTGCACTGTGAAGTCTGGGACAAAATCTCAAATTTTAATTGTTGGTTAACTTTTGTGTATGGGTATAATACAATAGCAGAGAGACAGGAAATATGGAGTCAACTAAGATAGATTAACAATACTATGGTGGAGGCTTGGCTTGTGCTAGGAGATTTTAATACTATGCTCTCTGTCACTGATAGAATTAATGGAAACCCTGTCAGCCAGAATGAGGTGGAAGACTTCCAAGCTTGTGTTGAGGACACTAGACTGGGATTGTTGAATAGAAAAAGCTGCCAATGATCATGGTGCAATAAAAGGGAAGCTACTGATAGAATTTACATCAACATTGATTGGGCCTTGGGGAATCCTTACTGGTTCATGAAGTATAGCAACATAGAGGCAGTGTATGATAATTACGGGGTTTCTGATCACTCACCCATAATAGTGTGTACTGAGGTCACTAGAAACTATTTGCCTAAGCCATTTAGGCTGCTTACTGTGCTTCTACAGGAGGATGAATTCAGAAAGATGGTTCAAGGGGTGTGGACTCAAAACATAACTGGATATACTATGTATTCAGTCTGGCAGAAATTGCAGGTCCTAGGAAGCAAAGCAAAAGTGATGAACAGAGCTTATAACTCAGTGGAAAAGAGGATTGAAAACCTCAAGGAGCAACTGCAGAAGGTGCAAAAGGAAATTGATGATGATGTATTCAATAATACACTTATTCTAGAGGAGAAAGAGTTATTAATGCAAGTAGATAAATGGGAAGGTATCCAAGAGAAGGTATATAGGTAGAAATCAAGGGCAATGTGGATATCAGCATGGGATTCTAACACAAAGTTTTTCTATGCTCAGCTGAAAGCAAGACAGGCTAGAAACAGAGTGTCTACCATTTGTAATGATCTTGGGCAAAAACTGACTGATCCTATATTGGTAGAACAAGAGTTCATATCATTTTTCAAAGGCTTGCTAGGAACAAGAGCTTCTGAATTGCCCTGTCTTGATATTATAATAGCCAGGAATGGACCTTGTTTGAATAGAGAACAACAACAACATCTTGTCAAGAGTATAACTGAGATGGAGATTGAGCGGGGGCTTAAAAATATGCCAAGTGATAAAGCACCTGGCATTGATGGTTTTCCAGTTGAGTTCTTCAAGAAATATTGGAATATTGTTGGACAAGAAACTATGAAGGCAGTCAAGGAATTCTTTGAGACAGGGAAACTATTAAAGAATGTCAATAGTATTACTATTACATTGGTGCCAAAGGTGACTAGTCCCTCTTTTGTAAAAGAATTTCGACCAATAGCATGTTGTACCACCATATACAAGCTCATTGGAAAAAATTCTTACAACAAGGTTAAAAACAGTGGTGGATATCATAGTAAGACCAGCTCAGTCAGCCTTTATAGAAGGAAGAAACATACTGGACAATATAATTATTGCTCATGAGTTGGTTAAGGGGTATAACAAAAAAGGAGTCTCGCCTAGGTGCATTATAAAAGTTGACATAAGAAAGGCGTATGATTCAGTTGAATGGCTTTTCTTACGTATGGTCTTGCTGGAATATGGGATACCTAATAAAATAGTGCAGTGGATAATGGAATGTGTGACTACTGTGAGCTATTCTATACTAATTAATGGTGGGCTCACTAATAGATTTTAAGCAAGAAAGGGGTTGAGACAAAGGGATCCAATGTCCCCCTACCTGTTTGTGCTAGTGATGGAATATCTGAGTAGAACATTGAAGACTCTTAAAGACATCCCCGACTTCAATTTCTACCCAAGATGTGCAAAGTTGAACCTTACTCATATCTGTTTTGCAGATGATCTGATAATGTGTTGCAGATCTGACAAGATTTCTATTCAACTAATGCTGGATAAGTTCAACCATTTCTCGAAGGTGACTGGGCTCATAGCAAACTTAGACAAGAGTTCTATCTATGTAGCTGGAGTGTCTCAGGGATTTAAAAATATGATTAGTGCAGATTATCAGTTCAAGATGGAAGCCCTACCATTCAAATACTTGGGAGTGCCTTTATCATCAAGAAATTTAACAATTCAGCAATGTATGTCATTAGTGGAGAAGATAACCAACAAAATAAAGTGTTGGACATCAAAGTTTCTATCTTACAGTGGAAGACTACAACTGATAAAGAGTGTCCTATTTGAAATGCAAACATATTGGGGGCAGATGTTTCTGTTTCCAAAAAAGATCATACAACTAGTGAATACTGTGTGCAGAATATTTATATGGACTGGCAATCAAAACCCTTCAAAGAGAGCATTGATTTCATGGGATAAAATATGTATGCCTACTTCAACTGGTGGACTAAATGTCATTAATTTCTTATGGTGGAACAAAGCAGCAATTTGTAAATTAATGTGGGCTATACATAGAAAAAAAGGATGCACTTTGGATTAAATGAATTCATGTAGTTTATATAAAAAAGCAAGACTTCACTACAATGAGCACTCCTAGTCAAGCTTGCTGGCTGGTAAGGAAAGTATTTGACATAAGAGATTGGTACCTGAGTATAGACTCCTTTGCCAACATTAACAACTATTGTAGGAAAGGGCAGTTCAATATTCAGAAGGCTTACACTTTAGCGAGGCCTCAATTTCAAAAGGTTCACTGGAAAGCCTTAATACTGGGTTCAACTATACCTAGATATAACTTCATCTTATGGCTAGCACTTCACCATAGAATCACCACTGTGGATAGGCTGGCAGCTTGGGGGATACATGTAGCAAGTGGATGTGTATTGTGCAGTAGTGGAAAAACAGAAATAATGGCCCATCTCTTTTTTGAATGTCAATACTCAAGGAATATCTGGAGTATACTACTCAACTGGTTGGGAGAGAGACATCAAATTGGACTTTGGGAAGAGGAAGTCGTATGGTTGACAAAAAGAGCAAAGAATGGTAGACCTCGTAATAGCATATTGGCATTTCTGTTTGCAGCAGTGGTATACCATATATGGACAGAAAGAAACATGCGCAGATTTCAGGGGAGAAAGACTGAAACCAAGAGTAGAATTCGTGACATTGTCCTCAACTTCATATCAAAGGGCAACAAAAGACTAAATGGAAGAAGATTTTAGAAGGAGTGAATAGCTTTCCTCTATGAATAGTTGATATTATAAGTAGTAGAGGAACTATGGAGATGTAAATAATAGTGTTTTCTGGTTTTTTTTTTTTTTTTTTTTGGCTAACTCTTTAGTCCAAAGGAGTTAGAGATGCTGTAATTATCTTTACTGGTTGAATAAAAGTTTTGATATTTGAGCAAATATATATATATATATATATATATATATAAAAGGTAAAAACTTTTGAACGGTATGTGTGATTGAAATCTTTTTCATATTTAGCAATTATAATAATTTATGTCTATATTGCCCTTATTATAGACCCCTACCACCACCAGGTACATTAATAAATTACCAAAAAATATCTCCGATATATATGCATTTTTTAGTTTTGTGCCAAAAATATCCTTATTGTCGTATTTTCTCCATGTTCGTTAAACAATTTTTTTAAGAAACGTTTATGCAAAAGAAAAAAAACTTTCTGAGTAATTGCAGTTTTCCCTATTTATGAGTCACTTTGCTATCGAAATTTTTTGAACCCTTTCTAAAATTTTCTACAAAAATACGTTCTTGTTTATTTCTAAAAGGCTCGTTATCTTCAAATATTGAAAAGCTTACCTCAAGATTGTTTATATGAAGCCCAATATATTTAAAATAATAGTAAACGAGAACACTAACTAATGGAGAATTCTCAAACACCACCTTAGATATAATAAGGCTTTATATCTAGTAAATTAAAACTAACATTAAAATGAAAGAAAAAGGAAAAAGGGAAAGCTCAGATGCGCAAGTTTTCGTCCATAGGACAAGGGCGGAGACCCAAATCACCGCATTGAGCGCAGATAAATCATCATAGCAAAACCATTGGAATGCACCAGCCGGGAATCGAACACGGATGTGTACCGTGACAAGGTACTATTCTACTACTAGATCACTAGTGCTTCTTGTTTGTGACATCTTTCAGCGTTAATATGTGATCTCTTTAAGCTTAAAGGCGAAGCTAGAATTTGAAATTTATGAGTTTGGAATTATAGTTATTTTAAGTTATTGGGTTCTAAATTATTAATAATAATAATTTGTGCATATTCAATGAATTTCTTAACATAAATATAGAATTTGGACCAAATTTAATCGGACCCATAGCCGAAGGGCTAGCTCCACCCCTATAGTTACAGTGGTAGTGTAGTACCTTTAACAGATTAAAATAGCACGGGCTAGCCAGTTTTCACACTAGTAATTGAAAAATAGCCAGCGTTTGCAAAGTCATTAAAAAATAGCCATTATTTCGGTACAATACGGAAATTTCTAGCATAATATACTGGAGATTAGAGCACATCTGTATGAACTTCCAGCATATTATATTGGAACTCCAGCACACAGAAAGTTCCAGCATAATATACTGGAGATTGGGGCATCTATGTATGAACTTCCGGCATATTATGCTGGAAATCCAGCAGACGGAAAGTTTCAGCATAATATACTGGAGATTGGAACACCTGTGTATGAACTTACAACATATTATGTTGGAACTCCAGCACATTATGAAACAGCATGTTATGTTGGAAGGTCACATGTAAAAAATTCGAACTCCAGCATATTATGCTGGAATATTTTTCGCATTTTGTACAATGTTTTTGTTCAGATTTATCTTTACATGAAAAGTGGCGAAATTTCGATTACTTTTGAAACTGTAGCTATTTTTCAATTACCACATATAAATCTGACTATTTTTAAATTTCACCCCTTTAACCGTCTAGGCAACAAGTTTCTCCCTCATTTGTAAAATCCCATCATATATAAATGTCTACTTAGTGTAGTAGAAAACTACATTATGCAGAGGCGTATCTAATGCAGAAGCTATGTAATTGAACCCATAGCTTTCGTTCGTACCTTATGTTTTTGCCAAAAAGATTATCAAATATGTACAGATAATAAATTTTAAACTCATTAAATTAGATAAAATGCAATAAAATTGTAAATTTGAACCCATAAAAATTAAGTTCTGAATCCGCATCCGACCGGGTGGAAGCTGTGTTGACTGAAATTAAGCCAACGGTTTGGCCAATGTTATGATATGCTTTTTCCTGCAAATTCTGTAACCATTGATATAAGTGCATATCAGTGTACTATTACTATATCAGTGTTACTATTACTATATGAGCGCCATTTACTGTTGCCACATTCTCATGTAGATCAGCATATAATTAAGGCCTTGAAACAAATTAGGGGAAGTTTTAACTATGATTAAATTTAACCTTAAATTGGAGCTCTACTAATGAAACTCGAGTGTGAAAAGAGGTCCACATTTATTCTTAGGTTCTAAGTTTTAAGTTTTAACTATGGTTAAATTTAACCTTAAATTGGAGCACTATTAGAGGTCTATTGCCTAACATATAATAGTAACGTTAGAGTCAAGCTTTAACCAAAGACAAAGTTAATTAATTTTAAATACTACAATAATAGATTCAATCTTTTTTTTACTAAATCTATATGTAGAATGATTTTTATCCCATAAATGAGTTAGGTGTAGGCAAACTAAATTCATCAAAAAAAAAAATGATTTCGTCAAAGTAAAATTTGATTTGGGTTTAGGCAGAAGTCCTTCCTCTCTATTGATTTCGAAATGTTTTAGACTCATAAAATATTACATAATCAAATACATTTATACTTATCACTTAATGAGTTTTTAAAAAGCTAATCTAACGTTAAAAAATCAATATAAATGCCAAAAAGCTCACACGTAAGTTTCTAGTTATTTAATTGTATATACCATATCAATTTCTAGGGTTATTGGGACCAAAAATGTATTTCAATAGCAATATATAAGAGATTTTCGGGTTGGGAAATAAATCTCCAAGAAAAAAGAAGCACCTCCACAAGGAAGTGGCGTCCTGCCACCGGTTCTATCATTGGTCATGTGAAACACATACATAAAGTGCGCGATACAATTTCAACTGAATATTGGCTTGCTTCGCAAGCAAGAATTGTACTTCGTGAAATCATAAGATACTTTTTCAAGTTATTCAATCGAGATAAAGCTTCGTACTGTATTGACATTGACAACTAATGTAACCCTAGTCTGGTACTCGGCCTATGCTTAGAATGTTGCCACATGCAGTTTGATAACTATAATAAAGGAGTTTGTTGGAGCCGATAATTAAATGAAAGACATGCAACACTTACTAGAATACCTTGCAAATCATGATTTTAAGAAGGATCAGCTCACTTATGCAAATTGCAGTTTGGCTAAATTTGTCATTCATGATTTTAAGAAAGATGTGGTATTACTATATCCATTCACTTATGCAGATTGCAGTTTGGCTATATTTGTCATCTACATGCACAATTTGTACAATATAGTGAAAAATATAATAGTGTCACTATCTTGGATAATTACGAAAAGATAATTAATGTCATATCACGTGTCGACAAATTTAAAGATTATTGGTTTGATCGAATACTGGTTGATGAAAGGATCAGTACCACGTGAAATAATTGATATACAAATATTTAATATAGTTATCGTGGATCACAATTTCAAGGACTTTTAGGGGTGCTGATACTAACAGGACATGCACCAGTACACCAAAATACAAAAGAGATGCATTACTACTTATTAAAATTTAATAAATAATTTAATATATTTTTTCTCATATATGTATGAGATAATTTAAATATTTCTTAGTACCAGACTTATCCGTCCAGCTTGAAAATATTGAAAATTAATTTTACAATTTTTTTTTCATAATATATTGCATGCCTTGTGGATTATACTCACCTTTGATCCTTTCGAGAGGTACTTGCTCGGGCAACTAGGTGATCCTTACCATATATATATATACATAGAGCAGAATCGTGCAACAGACTTACTTGCAAAGCATGTCGCTCAATAAATTGCTCTAAATTCACTTTTTATGCTTTTGTCACGGCCCAAAATTCTACCAATGGTCGTGATGGCGCCCAACTTGCTTGGTAGACAAGCTATCAGTCAACAACAACAATTTGATCCAATTATTAATTCATTGACTGATTCATGACATAAATGACAACGCGGAATAAATCTCAAATCAAAATCAATATACATAAATCAAAGACATGGTCTAATTACTACCACAACTTCTAAACAACGCCCAAAACCTAGTGTCGCATTGTCACGAGCATCTATCAAGAGTAAGTAATCTCAACCAAATAACAACATTTGTTCGAAAATTAAAATACATAGACAGATATAAACGAGTAGGAAAGAGAGACTCCATGTGCTGCGGGTTGAAGCGAGTAATGCAACTCACCACGAAATCTCCAACAAAATACTCCTACTCAGCTCAAAGGGTATTGCTAATATAGCCTCAAAACCTTCACAAGAATGTCTTGAAGAGTAGTATGAGCACAGTATTTTAGTATAGGGGCGTAAACAAGATTTTTTTAAGCGGTGTCAATATTTATAAAAGTGCGAAGAATAAATAATATTATTTATCATATTACCTAACAAGAAATAGCCTTAGTCCATTAATTCTATTGACTTTTAAGTTAGAAGAGGTCACGAGTTCAATTCTACCTATCTACAATTGTTAACAATGGAGGCTCTCTCAAATATTTGAGCAAAAAAAATGATCTAGTTGAGGTTTGAACCTCCGACCTCTTGCAACAAAATTAGGAACTTAACTAGCATGTCAAACAACAAAATATGTTAAGTGGTATCATTTACTTTACCTTATTATTTTCATATAATATTACTACATATATCTCGTAAAAATTTCCAACGACACTGCTTCGTTCCACATGCATTCCTCCCTGACTTAGTAAGTATCAAGCCTAGCCTCGCATCCCTCCATAACTTAGTAAGTTTCAAGTCTAGCCTCAAAGAAATAGTAACGAGTATCGATACTAACACTTACTATCAGCTCAAGCATATAAAAACATAATTAAAACATAAAATAAGACATGATATCAATCAAGTCCTATTTCCTAATGTATAATAGTAATACTAGAATCGAACTTTAACGAAAGATAAAGTAACCTAATTTAGAATAATACAATAACAGATTTAATAATTTTTCCTTCTCTTTTATCTACCCAAACTATGATGGCTGAATGTGTATCCCATAAATTAGTTAGGTATAGACAATTAATTCATCAAGAAAAAAAAAAAAAAAAACAAGTTGGAGATAGCCCAAGGCAATAAGTCAAGTGGGTCCCACCAAATGTATACCGCTTTTATGAGAATACCCATTTTATACACAAAGTTCTGATCTTTTACAGCCCGAGTGGGTCCACCGCCGACGCCTTCGCCGTCCACAATCACCAATCACAGCAACCTATCAAAGTCGTAAACTTCCGAATCTCCGATCGCCGGCGACGTCGACGACGGGGTCCATTCCTTCTCCCCTTAGATCCACCAAACCAAAGCTTCCTCTGCACAAATTTGCAAATTTGTCTCCTTTTTTTTTGGTTCTAGAAGCTTCCTGAAAATTATCAATCTTCGTTCGTCTCTGTATCTCAAATTAGCTCATCAAATGAACGAAGTGCTAACAGCCGCTGATGCATCTTCGAGTGCGCGGTCGTATTCATCGCAGCCGTCGATTTCACCTGCTAATGTCCCCCTCGTTTCAGCATTCCTTGCCTGTGCTATTGCTCAGTTCCTCAAGCTCTTCACCACCTGGTAAAAACGCCCGTCATATTTTTACTTCTTATGATATGTAATGCTAATTTTATGAGTTCGTCGGAACCTAGTAGCTTTGGCTCAAAATATATCTGTTAAAAAATTCATTTAATAAGTACGAATAATAGATCTCTAACCTAGTAAATTAAACGAACTGTCGTAAAATCCTGGTCTCGAGCCTATAAAGTTCAACCTTTGTCCGCCTTGTATTGACAGAATCAAGGTTGTCTTTTTAGTCTTTATCTGCTTATGCTTCATTATAACTCAGTAGCTTTGGCTCAGCGGTTGTATATGCGTTAAAACTCTGTTCCAACTTCCAATTTATGTGATAATCTCCCTTTTAGTGTGTTCCAGAAAAGAAATATTTCTATATTTAGAAACAATTTAACTTTAAACTTCCTAATTTTCCCTTAATGAGATGAATTATAGCCTCCCTAATATTTCTGACTTGTTTTAGACCACAAGTTTCTAAAGTCTTTCTTTTTCTCTTAAACCAGTTGTCCAGTTAAAATGCACCACATAAATTGGGATGCAGGAGTAATAGATCTCTAACCCAGTAAATTAAATGAGGTGTGGTAAAATCCGGAACTTGAACCTATTAAGTTCAAATCTTGGATTCGCCTGTGTATCGCCTTTAGTGACAAAGTCGAGCATTGTCTTTTTAGTCTTTAGCTGCTTATGCCTTTTAATTCGGCCTTTCTTCTTAAATTTTATTTCTAGGCATAATGACTAGTATCAAATGTAGTGGAAGAGTTAGTAGATGAGGTTTCATTAAAGAAAGAAAGATGATGCCTTTCATATTGTTGTCTGTGGATATGTTCAAAAAAAGTTGTTGATATTATAGCAGTCATTATATTGTTTAAACTGCCTTTGAAACTGGAAGTTGCTGCAAATTGACGCCGACTGGGCGAGCGATTGAGGTTTAGGTTGTTGAATTTCTAGAGAAAATAGGATATAGTGAAATACTGATCCTCAAGAAAGTTCGAAGATATTGATTGTTTGAGAAGATCAAAATAAAATTTATAGGAAGGTTTTGAAACCTGCTAACACAATCAGTTAAAAGAACGGTAGATAAAAGGATAATGACCCCTCCATATCTTTTTTCCAATGATGTAGGTGTCCAATCAATACGCACACCTCTACTAATACACTGCACAGCATGCTAGAGTGTGCAAGCATAGGTGCTGGATAAACTTGCCCATCTAAGTTGGGGCGGATGGGCTCACATTGAGTATTGAAGCAGGGTTGGGATCTCTAAGTTTTTATCCTATGTCTTAATCACTAGCCATCCCCTTGGTGATAATGATCCTTCTGTATCTAGTATGTTGTTATTTCAGTGTTTAAGCTTTAGTAAAGCTTTTAGCTTGGTGGATACATCTCCCCTGACTCAAATATAAACAATTGGTTTTTTCTTGTCACGCCCCGAACCTGGGCCTGGACGTAGCACGACACCCGGTGCCTGACTACATGCAGCCGGGCGAACCAACTGGCTGGCTGAATCAACATGTGATATCATAACATACTGATTACGGAAGATAAATTAACATATGCTGATATACTGAAAGTCTGAATGATATAAATCAATATGCGGAAACACTAACATAAGTCTGAAGTATATTGTAGCCAACATTGCTTAACATGAAAAGCCTGTGACTCTGTCTAACTGTTACTCTAGTCTATGAAGCCTCTAATGAAGTAATGAAAACACTGACTGTTCGTAAATTTCTAAAATACTGTAAAGTAATGATAATGCACCGAAAGAACTGGGGCTCACCAAATAGCTCGAATCCTAACGCTCTAAATCGTCAACCTGTAAATCATTACCTGCATCGGGCCCCGGGCAAAACGGGACGTCAGTACATTTGAATTGCACTGGTATGTAAAACAACTGAAAGAAAGAACTATAAATGCTGAAACTGAAACTAAATTGAGTACTGATAATTGAAGTGATAACTAATATCTGATAACTGAAACGATAACTGTTGAAACTGAAACTGAAATGATACCTGATAACTAAAAACTGAAATGATACCTGATAACTAAAATGATAAAGGAACTGATAACTGAACTGAACAAAGGAAGTAAGGATATGAATACTCCCTCTTCTGAATGATGAACAACCTGTTTATGTGACGCTTCACAGGCCCGGTCCTAAGTAGGCCGGTCCTAGGCGGGCCCGGGCTTCGCGGGCTTCTTGTTGGAACCGGTCCGGGACCGGGACCACGAACTAACGGTCCCGTGTTAAGTGGGCCGGTCCTGGGCCCAAACGGTCCTAAGCGGGCCCAAGTGGATACTTTCTATTTTTTAAATTATTTTTATACAAGTTAGAGAAAAAAATGGTAATAAAAATATCTAAGGCAATTCCTAGTAAATTATATTATAAAATTGTCACCTAAATTTTTTAATTCAAATTTAAAGACAAAAATATTGTAAAGAGATATTCAAAGCAATGCGTTATAATATATATATATATATATATATATATATATATATATATATATATATATATATATCTTAAAATGTATATATAGTATAATATAGTATATATATATAAGCTATATTCGATATATATATATAAGCTTATATATATATATACTATACTATACTATACTATACTATATATACATCTTACTATATTAAGATGTATATATAGTATATCGTAAGATGTATACTATCGAATATGGCTTATATACTATGTATATAGTAAGATGTATATATATATATATATATATATATATATATAGAATATATATATACTATATTATACTATATGTATAGCTTAAGATATCTATATATACATCTTATATACTATATATAAGATGTATATATAGTATAGTATATATATATATAGTATAGTATAGTATAGTATAGTATATACTATATTATACTATATGTATAGCTTAAGATATATAAAAAGACAAAAATATTGTAAAGAGATATTCAAAGCAATGCGTTATATTTTTATTATAGCATTAAAAAATCATGGCAATATCTTTCTTAGTCTTCCTCTCCCCTATGGAATGAGCACAACAAGGTGCTAATACCACCATTGAGAAGAAAAAGAAACTAATCAAGATGTGCCAAAATACAAGTTACATATTAATTTACATGGTATCTCTTACAAATTTCATAAATCCTTCAAGGTCCGGAGGAATTTCCGTTGGTGGTGGCGGAAATGAAGCTTGGTCATCACCGCTTCCAGGCGAAGCATCATCCTCTGCAAGTTCAGCTAGCATTTCTTCGTAAGCTTCGTCTACCTCTGGTTGTGATTCAGCAAGTCCAAAATTTCTTCTTTCCGAACGGATCCAATCTCTGAAAAGTATTGATTTTTCCAAGCTCTCCCTCATAGACGCTTTATAATCACCGAGTTGAAGTCTTGCTTGACTGAAAGCGCTCTCTGATGCCACTGTTGAAGCTTGAATAGTTAAAATATCTCGGGCCATCCTTGAAAGAATCAGAAAGTGTTTTTCTTTGTCCTTCTACCATTCCAAAATATTAAAGGAGCCGTCGGGTTTCACTTCCTCAATTCCCTGTGACAAATAAACTTCAAGCTCATTTAGTTGTGAAAAATCACTAGTACTAGAACCTTGAGAACCCCTGAACCCTGCCCAAGCACTAAGTGCTCTTACTCCCGCAGTTCTTTTAGATGATTGAGAACTAGAAGAAGAAGGAGTTGGAACATTTGGTCTAGCATGATCTAATGCAACTTGCTAAGCATTATAAATAGTTTGAACATTTATTTTAATTGAGGCTATTGCGTCCGCAAGTTTAGACAACTCCTCATCTTCAAGTGCTAAACCATTATAAACAGTTTCATACCAAAATTGAGGACCTCCTAATTTCATAGTAGGATTTAACAATGCAGCAACACCATAAATAGGGAGAATAGGGAAAAAATATTTTTTAAATTTTTTTCTCATGGAATCAATAGCAAGTTGATAAATTTTACCACCCTCTGAAAAATGATCAAACAAATTTGCAAGTTCTGCAATATAAACTAAAAAGTTAGAAATAGTAGGATAATATTGCCCAGAAAATTCATTTGTAGCAATATGAAATTTTTCTAAAAAATCTACAAGCATTTTAACATTAGCCTAATCCGCATTTGTAAGGTGCTCATCATCATCACTTACATGAGCATTAAACGTTGAGTTTATGGGGTTTCTATATTCATATGCAACAACTAAACTTTCATACATGTAATTCCATCTAGTTGGACAAGGTTTAAGAACCTTTCTTTCTCTTGGGCCAAATTCATCGCATCTTTTAAAATATTCTCTAAGTCTACTTCTACGGTTTGAATAAAAAAACTAATTAAGAGCCATTTTAACCTTTTCAATTTCAACATTTAAAATTCGCATACCATCACCCATAATTAAATGGTAAATATGACAAATACATCTAACATGAAAAATGTTACTAAATGTAAGATTTAGTGTAGTGGTAAGCAAGGCTACAACATTTGTGTTACTAATAGCATTATCCATTGAAACTGACATTATTTTATCACTAATGCAAAAATATCTACAAATATCCGTAATCGTGCTAGAAATAAACTGCCCTGTGTGACGTGAATTAATTATTCTATAAGCAATAATGCGCTTTTGCATTATCCAATCCTCATCAATCCAATGACTGGTAACAGTAAGGTAATCACAGTCATTACCACTTCTACCAATATCAGTTGTAATAGCAACACGACAATTTATATGAGTAAATAAATAGCGCAAATATTGTTCATATTCATGTTTATATTTATAAATATCACTCTTTACAGTTGTGCGAGGAAAACCTTTATAAGTAGGATTATAAACTTTTCTAATATAATGCACAAAGTGAGGGTAAGAAGGAAAACTATAAGGTAAGCACATAACAGTAACCATTTTTGCCAATTCTTCCCGATTTTTTTTTGGATCATAATATAAAATACCACCGGTAACAGTGTTAATTCCCGGTTGAAATTGATTTGACCCGGTACTAAAGTCAGCCTGACTAGGTGCACTTGTCCCCTTGGCCAAAGCTTTCATACGAAAATATCTAGCTTTATCTTGAGGGTGTAGCAATATGTGTCTAGTCAAACTTCCCGTCCCTCCCCGACTTCCAACATATTTAAAAACTAACTCTTTGCCACAAGTTTTACACTTAGCCCTATTTTTTCTCTTAGTTGAGTAAAAAATGGCCAAACAAGAGATGTTTCTGTCCGTTTAGAAGGTTGTCTAGAAAAAGTAGGGGCAGTAATAGGAGGGTCAGACGGGGATCATTTGGATTATTATTAGTTGGGTTAACTTCAGGAGTAGGACTAGTGGGTGTATCGTCATCCGGTTGCGTTTCATCAAAATCTATTTCTTCATCATCATTTTCATCAATAGTTGGATTACCATAAAGAGCATTCATATATTTATGGTTTAATTGTTCACCGGGTGCAATATTATGGCAAAATTGACTCTTGGTAAATTGTAATAAACTATTATCGCTATCAAGAATAGGAGGTGTAGGACGGGTAACACGTTTGGGCCGGGGAGCCGGGGGAAGTGGAGGAGGAACAGATTGGCCACTAGATTCACCACTCTTGGATTTTCCCTTATTTTTACTAAACATTTTTTTTAAGGAATAAGCCATCTTAATTAATCAAGCAAAGTAAATAAAACAAACAAAACTATAATATTAAAACTTAAGAGTTGGAACGAGTTTACCGAATTGACGAATAACTTGTTGAAAAATAATTATGTAAGCAATTATAGAAGAATATTAGAGAGATTGATGATTTTGTGAGAAAAATGAAAGAATGAGGGGGTATTTATAGTTGAAAATAGGGAAAAAGTGTAATTATAAAAAGTTTGGGGTTAAAACAAAATTTGGGGGGTTAAATGGCTATTTTGCAAATAGCCAACGGCTATTTTGGCAGACCAAACGGCTAGTTTTTAAATGGCCAAACGGTCAAATTTTTTTTTTTTTAAAAAATTATCTGTTGGGCCCGGATAGGACCGTTTAGGACCGCTTGAACCGGCCCACTTCTCAGCCGGTCCCGGCCCCAAACGATCCCGGTCTCGCGGGCCTCGCCTATGAGACTGGCCCACTACCCGGCCCACCACCCCACGGTTCCGGTCCTATCCGGTTAGGACCGTTTAGGCCCACCGCCCATGTGGGCTTGCGGTCCTGGGCTGGTCCCGGTCCTAACCGGCCCACATGCCACCCTTAATGTGAATAAATAAACTGCGGTTTCAGGCCCAATATATATGTGCACAAGTTGCGGCCTCAGGCCCAAGTATACGTATACATAACTGCGGCCTCAGGCCCAAAGATGCATAAAGCATAAACTGCGGCCTCAGGCCCAAATACAGGTGTTCAACATTTAGGGATTTAAAATCAGGAATTGAGAATCATACTGCAATACATGATACTGAAATACTGAACCATACTGAGTTACATGATACTGGAATGCTGAATAGAACTAGAATGAGACATGTATTCATGAACTGATTATGAGAACTGAAGTTTCAACTGGTTATGACATGCTTAGTAATCTAGACTGAGACTCATGGGTATCAAACACAAGTCTATATTGATTACGCAATGAGCTCGCAACGTTTGGAATGAAAGTCATGAATGAATTATGAAGCTGGAGAATAGAAGTTCTGCAACTATTCAAGGCACTTGTGTTTTTCGAAACTTCTGGTCTTTTTCTCTGCTGGAAAAGGTGTCTGATCCTATATTCAGGTCCTTTATGCGATCATGGCTTAATTATATTTATTTCCCTCTCTGTCATGCTAAAATCACCTAGTCTCATCATGATCTACATAATTCTAATATTTGCTTTTACTATCAACTTTCAAATGCTAAAGGTAAAGTTCCATAACACTTAATATGCCAATACCAACGATATTGAGTTTCTTTTGGTATTGTAAAAGCAGTAGAGTGATAAATATACAAGTCATATTTAAAAGGGGAGGAGCAGGATAATGCCAGTGGACCATGTATCCCAGAACTTAAAATACGGCATGACCTAACCAAAATAAAAGCACCATTGTGTATGTTACATGAACAAAAGAACTGTTATGCGCACTGTGAGATTAATTTTTCCACCTATTATCTTAGTAAGAATTATAAGTGCATTTGTTTCACATTTTAACGGTTGAATAGGTTGGGGAAACTGAAGGATAAAATTTCAAATGTCACAGTAGGACTTTTAGCTTACTTAATACAATAGGGAGGTGCCTTTTAAACTTCACCATCCACACAACCTATATAGAAAAGAAGGAACTCTGATGATCTTCCAGTGCAAAATGCAATAATGAAGATTTACGGAATTGCAGCGGAAGTATGTGAATAATCTACTTGCATGTTTGTTGTCTATATGAGTATTGATATGCTGAAAATTGGCTCACATGGGATGAATTGCATGTTCAACGTAAAAATTAAGTGATATGGGCCAATGGCAGCCCATATCATTATATATCAAGGTCCATTAGGAGGGTGGAGAATTACTGGTTGAATAACGTCACTTTACTGAACATAACTGCAAAAGAAAATGTTGACTAGTCCCCCTGTTCTCTTCTTTTTGTTAGAGGAAAAATTTGAATTGCTAATACATAGTTGAAGTACGATAGAGTAGTTTGTAATCTGAATTAACATTGCAGAACTGCAAAAGAGGATATCTGTGAAATCTAAATGTCATTTTTGGTCTGTTTCTAATTGAACTGGGATACTTAATTACTGTTTTATCGATGTCTAGGTTCAGAATACAGCTTCTTCTCAGTTGGAGGAGAAGCTGAAATTATGTAACACAATCTTTAATGTGTAAAACTGAAAATTATTGTAGCTGTCTTTGCTTGGAGTGAGAGGATGGGTTCCTGGAAGAAATGTAAAAGAGAGTGGTTCTTTCAGAAAAAGAAAAAACGAAAGATGTAAGAGAGAGCGCTAAGGACTATTATCCTTTAATTGGCTAAGGACCTTTTTTTTTTTTTTTTTTTTTTTTTTTTTTAACGTTCTTGAGCCCCGAGGGTTTTTCGGAAACAGCCTCTCTACCTTCATAGGTAGGGGTAAGGTCTGCGTACACACTATCCTCCCAAAACCCCACTTGTGGGATTCCACTGGGTGGTTGTTGTTGAGGCTAGTTGGAGGTTAACTACTTCCTTGGAAATTAGATCAACAAGGCCCCTTATGCTTCCCTTTCGTCAAAACAAACATAATGTTAAACTAGCTAAATGAAGGGTGGAGTGAGTCGTAGTTTTATTTGTTATGACAACATAGATTGAAGGTGCATGATAGCATGTACTCGGATCTTATGATAGATGTTCATTCAGGTGGTTGTTATTGACAAAAAAAGTAGAGAAACATGGACTTTGTGTGGATTGAGCTTTGAATTTCAAGAGCTTACTTATTCATGATTACCATGTTTTCTCTTACCTTTTCTTTCTATTTCTTGGTTAATTTTTGAATATGCCCTGTTAGATTTTGCAGGTACAAGGAGAGGAGATGGGATTCAAAAAGGATGCTTAGCTCAGGTGGAATGCCATCATCACATTCAGCAACTGTTACTGCTCTGGTAATGGCAGTTTATTTACAAGGAGGAGCTGGAGGATCTGTCTTCGCAATTGCGGTGGTTTTGGCATGTGTTGTGAGTAATTCTTAACCAGGTTTTGTCCTGTTTTTTTTTTCTTCAAATTTTCTCTGCTGATGTTTTCCTTATAGAGACATGACTCAATTTTACCTCAACACGAGAACAAGGAGAAAAAGAAAAAGACAGTCAGTGTTCACTTGCTTTTTATTTGCTGACACTTTGTCCTGATCTTGATGAATCACATGATTTTCTGTTACAGTTTTTTCTGTTTATCCAAGTAAAAATTCCTGTTTCACATAATTATTGTTACCTTTGGCAACTTCCTTGTCTTGATTAGCTTCTTTTGCATCTGAATGCTACTTAAATATTTTGATGTATGAACAGAAGAAAGCAGATGAAATGTCATACATCCTGGTTATTTGCTTCTTCGGAAGAGAGCGCATAGCCTGGGAATTCATATGCACGTGCATACATACATATACGTGTAACATGCATGCTTCTTCAGAAGAGAGCGCCTAGCCTTTAAATGTGTGTTATCTGGGGGTGGGAGAGAGCGAAATAAAGGATTTATGTATATTGCCCTTAGATGTCTACAACTTTATCCAAATGCCGCTTCTTGTATCAGTTTTTCTTCTTTATATTTTGCATAATGAACTTTTAGTTTTCCCTCATTAACCTATATGAATTTCCTTTATTACAGGTAATGTATGATGCTACTGGTGTTAGGCTTCATGCTGGTCGCCAAGCTGAAGTAATTTTTCTTTCCCACCTTGTTTATCATGTTTTTATTATTTTACTGATGGATGATTTATCCGATTAGAAAGAACTTTTTCTTTAAATCAGCCTCGGTATTTCAAAGTTATTCTTCATTCTATGCTTAAACAATTTGGTTGGTACCGTCTGATGATTTTTCCGTATTTTACAACTATGTGGTTGTAAAATAGTTGTGGTAGTCGATATTGGCACTTGCTGGTTTGCAGTAAAATTGCTTTGAAGTTTCTACTTATGCACAATAAGTGTTAAAATTGGTGGTTTGATGCAGTTGTTGAATCAGATAGTCTGTGAATTGCCTCCTGAGCACCCTGTTGCCAATGTTAGACCTCTCCGAGATTCACTTGGACACACTCCCTTTCAGGTATGATTGCCATGATATTCTGGTTTATACTTTTCTTTTGCAGTTTAAGAAATTGAGGATTACCATTCTTCATTTCCATTTGGTGACGACAATAATCTGAGAAAAGATAGCATTTTTTATGTACCTCATTTTTGGACACATCTACAACCAATATGTCACTTAATGAGAAACTAACATGATAAAACCATTCAAATTAAAGAAACTAGTGTGATAACAAAGTAAACTGTGTATTCCTTGACTGGAAGTTAACAGAGTAAATTATGTTTTCCTTAACTGGAAGTTATTGTTATTGAGATGAATGCAGGTTCTTGCTGGTGCTTTGCTGGGATGTATAGTGCCATATCTGTTGAGAAGCTCAATCTAGAGTAATCTTTATTATTTCCCTTCAAACAGTAAATATCAAAAGCTTTCAAGCTATTAAAGCAGGAATCAACGTCACTACGAAGCCACACCAGGTAACTATGGAGAATTACATGTGGATTTATCCTTTCTTCAACCCGTTGGTAAAAGGGGAAAAAAAGGATGAAAGGGAAAAGTCGGGTGGTGGGGAAATGGTGTAGATTGTTCGTGATTGCGACTCGATTAATTACTTGTACTTTATTGATTTATATTGAACTTGCAAACCATTTTTTTCTATTTGTTGAATAGTTTTGCTTACTTATGAATCAATCTTTAAAATGAATTAGGATCTGAGACGAAAACAATTGCACATTCGATACATTTCACAATCAGAGACAGGAGCTAGAATTTTGAGTTTGTGGGTTCTGCATTCTAGAAAAGTCAAGCTTACTAGATTCTGGTTAAGTTATTGGAGTTTGTATTGTCTTTACTAACTCATGAGTGAGTCGAATAAATCATAAACTTGATAAGATTTGAGAATTAGTGTGACCACAAGATGACAACTAGAAAAGGCTAGAGAATGGTAGTACTATAGACCAGCAGTAGGGAGGCAGGATTGTCATGAATAGGAAAAAATAAAAAAAGTAAATTCGTAAAGAAGTTAAGGGAATTCAAAATCTAATATATACCGTATAATTTTTTTTGGTGAATCCCCTTTCGCTCCCTAGCTCCACTACTGTAGACCAGCACCAAATCAGTCGAACAATGATGACCATTGTCATCTGATGATTCTTTCAGTTTAAATTCTTTGCGATTTGAAGGATATAAGACTTCTTGATTACGCCAAAAAGAGTGTTGACGGAATGCTCCTACCTCATCATACTTGCCCTTATCTTACCTTAAGAAGAAATAGGAGGTACGAAGCATTGGACTGTATTCAAGAAATGTATATTACGACATACAACGTCAAGGAGTGACAGCGATTCGCTTGATTGATCAAGACGAATGAAATGTGCTTAGACGGTCTACAAGAGGAGCTAATAAATGTGTCCCTTTCCCCTTTTGATTTTTTTTTTCCTCGTGAAAAATCTGGAAAATTTAGTCGTTCAATGTTAATTTTCCTCTAATAGGAACAATCTTGAGTAGTACAGGTGTTCAATAGAAACATGCCTTAGATAAGGTGTTTGAGAGGAAAATCGGGACAAGTTTAGGGCCCGCATATTATTTTGGCCAAAAACTAAAATATGCCTCCTAGGAAATAATCCAAGAACGAAGCGATTAAAATTGAAGTTACAGTTTCACGAGTTTTAATCTTAACGACATCACCATGCATACTAAATTACAATTTAGTCCTTTTCTACCATGTGAAATTAAAAAATAGCCAGATTTATAAGTGGTGGTTGGAAAATAACCATAGTTTCAAAAGTAATCGAAATTTAATCATTTTTCATGTAAAGATAAATCTGAACGAAAATACTGTTCAAAATTCGAAAAATAGTCCAACATAATATATTGGAGTTAGAATTTTTTACATGTAAACTTCCAGTATATTATGCTTGAACTTTCCATGTGGTAGAGTTCTAGCATAATGTGCTGGAAGTTCATACACAGGTGCACCAATCTCCAGTATATTATGCTGAAACTTTCCGTGTTGCAGCAAAATAGTGACTATTTTTTAATGACTTTACAAATGCTGGCTATTTTTTAATTACCAGCCCGAAAACTGGCTAGTCCGTACTATTTTTTATTGTTTTTTGCTATATAAAAATAATTTCATAAACAACAACAACAACCCATTATAATCCCACTAGTGGTGTCTGAGGAGGGTAGTGTGTACACAGACCTTACCCCTACCCAAGGGTAGAAAGACTGTT
This sequence comes from Nicotiana tomentosiformis, assembly GCF_000390325.3. Classification (NCBI taxonomy): domain Eukaryota; kingdom Viridiplantae; phylum Streptophyta; class Magnoliopsida; order Solanales; family Solanaceae; genus Nicotiana; species Nicotiana tomentosiformis. The sequence goes on along the minus strand of NC_090819.1, from coordinate 7,175,306 downwards.
TCCGATAGACCCTCGACTCGTTCCCTCCAAGAACTACCCACCTTGCTCTTGGGGTGACTCGAACTCACAACCTCTTGGTTGGAAGTGGAGGGTGCTCACCACTAGAGCAACTCACTCTTGTCTAAAATTTCATAAACAACAGCAAAAGCGAAACAAGCACGAACTATCGTACGTGTTCTAATCGACCAAGAAGAACCGGCGAGTGCACAAATAACCGTTTTAGGACTCCTATTTAAACAATAGCCGGAAAATTTCTCAAGAGCTACATTGTCTAAAAAAATAATTTCCCAAGAGTTATTATGTTAAACAACTTTCTAAAACCTAAAAAGAGGATATTTGCGTAGTTCAGCCGTAAATTCCTAAAAGGAAGCAGCCGCAGTTGCTTTCTCCAAAACGAAAAAATGAGGGGAAAAGATGTGATGGATCGTCTTCTCCACCGACCTTATCACAACTTGTCCAATTAAAATTTATAGTGTAAGTTTCTTTTTTATTAATTTATTTATATTATCCAAAGTCTTTTTGGCTAGACTCTACTAGTACTTTATGACAAACTTGCCATGCTTAAGTATTTTTTATTATGTGTGAATTTTGCTTACGTATAGTTAGGGGGCAAACGGGCGTGTCGGATATGGACGGGTTAAAATGGATAATGCAAAAACGAATAAATTATCCGACCCGATTCATATTTAATACGGATAAAAAATGAGTTAACTGGCGAATAATATAGGTAACCATATTATCTATGACTTCTTGAATATGATCTTGAGAGAATTTTTAGTCTCCTAAACTTGAGAAACCCTCAATTTGAAACTTTATAAATGTAAAAGTTAAACTAATTAGTTATCCATTCGTTATTCATTTTCTAAGTGGATATAGTTCTTATCCATATTTGACTTATTTTAAAAAGTTCTTTATCCAACTTATTTTTTAATGGATAATATGGATGGATAACTATTTTCTTTTAACCATTTTGCCACCACTATATATAATTATGGGAAAGAGAAAGTTCAAGTAAACAATTGTGATATCTATATAGAGTAGAACATTTTCAAAACATGATTCGAATTGTGATCTCTTGACTTCTTGGACTTGGACTGTTACAATTTTATGTTGAATTATTTAGGCCAAGGAACGAAATAATATTCGGTCGATTTCAATTCGATTTTCGAAGAAGAGAAAGATATAATTTATGTCCAAAGAGGTTTTAAACATCTTCTCTTGTATTAATATATATCCAAATCATATGATAACACAAGTTTCATTCCTACACTCAGAGCATGAAATCAAGCACCCCATGACATGTATATATCAAAACTCAAAAGGCGTAGTTAGTTGGTAAGATTATTAAATGAGTTGAGCTTAAATTAATAAAGAATTCATATAGCCAATTTCAACTTATTTGGGACAACGACATAATTATTGTTGTTTCTGCCGCATTGAATAATCTGATTTCTCAAGCAAAATCTATTAATTGACAGAGGCGGATTCAGAATTTAAATCTTATGGGTTCAATTTTAACATTTTTAACATTGAACCCATTATATTTTTAAAGTTATGGGTTCATATCTACTATTTTTACAATTTTAATGAATTTTTACATACAAATTTTTACTCCGCTTCAAAAGTTATGGGTTCATTTGAACCCGTAGCCAGTGAGCTACATCCGCCTCTGTTAATTGACATTCATAAACAATAAAACAAAGTATAGACCCATTGTGATTCGGTTCTTTCCCAGACCCGCGCATAGCGGAAGCTTAATGCACTGGGCTGTCCCTATGCATATTGCGAGAAGCTATATTAATCTGCCACAGCCAATGCAATGAAACAATAGGCAACTTGAGACAGACCAACTTACCATTACATACAAGTGCTATTACAAGGTTCGGTGTCGAACTTTTACTATTAAGTGAAAATTAAGGTAGCAAAATTCGACTGGTCTACCATAATTTTCAACTCCTATTTTTCTTGCTTTCTTATTTGGTTTATTCTTTTATAGTTTTGTTAATTTAGGGTTTAGGAGTAGCTGATAAATATTATCTTTGTTAGTAGGTGTACGAATGAATAGGATAAAGACAACTAGTGGCGGTTTACAATTCTTAAACCACATGTGAAACATAAATATATATGTGACAATTCACTAATATTTAAGTAAATATTAAATTTGAACCCACAATTTTAAAGATACAATAAGTTCAGCGCCAATATGGGTGAATATAGAGGATAAGTTCTATATTCATCTAAACCCAATACCTTTGGCTCAGATCCTGTATGTGTTTAAAAAAATCACTAAATAAGTAAAAATAATATATCTCTAACCCAGTAAATCAAGAGGGCTGTGGTAGAATCCTGAACTCGAACCCATAAAGTTCCTGAATCCCGTCTTTGAATGCTAATTAACAACCCATCAAATTTAAATCCAAGATCCGCTTCCGAAGATAACCAACTTAAGTATCTCATTATCTTCCTTATAAATTACACTAACAATATTTTTATATTGTTAGTTACATAAAGACAACCAATTTACCACATACTTTTCTCTTTTCATCTTATAAATATGAATTAATTGGCCCCCATTGTTCTAAAACTCCACTACCACTTCTCTGCTTGAACATCATCACTCCTATTCCTACCATTTGTCTTCCCCTCAAGCCCTCTTCCAACATCTTTATATTCATCAAATAGAGGATCAAAAGAATCTCTTATATTTCTCTACCACAATTCCATTTTCACGGTTTAAGCTGCTCCTATTTTGCTTGTTGCTATTACGGGAATCGCTTTTGCTTTCTTTTCCTCTAGCTACTGAGATGTTTATGGACATGATGACCAAAATCTCCCAAGCTCTAAAGCTTTTGCTCATTGCTACCCTTCTTATCATCACCCCTCTGTTATCCACATCACTAAGAACTACATACCTCTCTTTCATTGTTCACCTTCTCATCATTGCACTCATTTCCTTCTCCAAATCTCCAAATCACAAGAAATTACCTTCAGCCACAAACATAACCACTAGTCATGAACAAGAAACTGTCCCTAACAATAAAAATCTTAGTGTTATGACCAATAATATTACTGATTTTAATAAAGCGGTTGAAAAATGTGTTTCAGAGAAAACTGTTGATGTTGTAATGCAAGAAGTTGGAGTGAAGAAATGCCCTTCAACACCAAGTTTGTTTTTCATAGGGGGTGGGGAGGAGATTAATGAAATGGAAGGGGTTGTAATTAAAGAAGAAAAAGGTGAAGAAAAGGAGGAGGTTATAAAGGGGGAGATTAGTAAGGAGGAGCTATTTTATAAAGCAGAGACATTTATTGGCAACTTCTACAAACAGTTGAAGATGCAGAGAGAAGATTCATGGAAAAGACTTTATGATTTCTATCACAAAACAGCTTGTTAAGCAGCGAATATAGTGTTGAAGTAATAATTAAGTAAATAAAAATATGCTCTCTTTAATAACTTAAAGTTTTAGTTGAGATGATCACATCTTCAACATGATATCGAAGCAACTAGAGATCTTAGATTCGAGTCTCATTATATTTGAAGATGAGACTTCTATCCATTTTGGAAGGACAAGCATAGTCGTGATTTTTACATGCAAAAGGCTGGCAGACAATCCATCAAAGACTCGCCAAGTATAATAGGTGTTTACTACAACAACAAACCCAGTATAATTCTACAAGGGGGTCTGCGGAGGGTAGTGTGTACGCAAACTTTATCCCTATCTTATCAAGGTAGAGAGGCTGTTTCCGAAATTTGGATGCTTCATTTTGTGATTATTTAATGTATTTTATTAAGCTTGTTAGCTTGGCATATGTAATAATAGAATTTTAATACGCCTGGTGTTCATTTTTGGTGTATATATATCTTTATACAAATTAATTACTTCATGAATGTGTGTTTATGTAGTAGTAAAAGATAGTGTTGATATTTACTTTGTTATTTGTTTCTCCTACACTACCATATTCTGAAAGAAAAGGAAAATACGTGATTTTACTTTTTTCCACGTTTGTATGCAATCATTGTAACAAAACAGTGGTGATTACAATAGTACTTTGCATTTATAACTTCAAAATTTTAAATCTGGTTCTTAATAAGTTGATTGACAATAATCTTTAATTCTATATTAGTACGATAAGATAAGGTATCTATCGCAAAGTGTAAAATGAATGATCCAAATACTGATAGCAACAGAACATCGTCAACTTTTGGTAGTAATTTGTACATATCATATCAAAGGTAGCCCCACCTGCCATTGGACTAATTCACTTTTAGACTATTTGATTGGAATGTTATTGTCATATTCCTCTCTGAATGTTCTTTTCATTGTAAAAGTTGAACAACTTTTTTTTGCTTTGGACTAATCCACATTTTAGACCGAATCAATTGAGTTGGCTCACATTTGGTGTCTACGTTACTCAATGAATACATAAAATATGACTTTATATATACTGGTTTTTAGTTCTTACCGAATCTTTACACCAAATCATATTACATATGGAAAAAGGGTCAAAATTGCTGTTGAATTATATGAAAATTTTCATGGTTTAAGTTTTAGTGTTTAGGTCAGATGTGTCTTTGCCATTAATGGTTCATATTTGTCCTTATTTCCAAATGATAGATTGAATAGATCAGCATGGTTTTCTATATATATTAACATGGGAAAACTTTTCCACCTAATAGGTCATGGAATCCCACTGCAAATAGGAAATTAGGAATGTATACTGCATTTCTTGGGCAACAGCGGGGCTCATGTACATAAGGTATTTAATTTGTACACAAAACTACATGTTAAATTTCTAACCTGAATTGGCCAGAGCTCAGTCTGCTTTGGTAGGTGCTGATGTCTTTTGCATTATCGCGTAATAAGTGGTGCACTCTCTACTGTTGTATATTTTCCAAGTAGACTTATGACAATATTTCAACCAATATTCACTTTGCAGCACCAAAAGATGATAGTTGCATCATCGGCAAAGAACCTGGATATATATATATATATTCACTTTGCGGCAACCAAAGATGATTATTGCAACATCGGCAAAGAACCTGGATATATATTCACTTTGCAGCAACCAGAGATGATTATTGCACCATCGACAGAGAACCTGAATATATATTCACTTTGCAGCAACCAAAGATGACTATTCCACCATCGACATAGAACCTGAATAAGCTATACATTCCTCTTTGTGCTGTCTGCTTCATCCAGAAATGGAACATGGGATATTTATAATTAACTGACCTTGGATTCTTGCAAACCCTGAATCATTGCTAAAGCTGCTGAATTCTCTGCATCTTTTACTCGTGACTTCTCGTTTCCCGTCACAGAAAGCACACTTTCACCAATTGAAACTTGCACAGAGCATGTAAAGCTCCTATTGTGAGCAGGACCTATCTCTTTCTCTATTCTGCAACCATCAGAAAGCAAATATTAACGAGACCAAATTCATACATTTATATGTGACTGCAACAGAAACAGAAAAACATGGCAGCTGGATACTGAGACAAACAACCTCAGAAAGAATTGCCAAATGAAGATCTTTCCTGTACGAAACGGCACGCATATTCTGTTAGGTGATTACATTTCATTTTATATAGCTCATAGCTGTAAAAGCACACCCTGTTGCTAGTCCAAACAATCCATTTTATATGGAGTGGTCTCAAAAGAAAAATTTTCTCAAAATATTAAACCTCAGACATTTCAAGGTATATTTAGAAAGCAATACTTGAATAAATTCATTTTATGCTGTCCGTCCAAAAAGTATAAGCAGCATATATGTGTACGTCGATGAATGACATAATTCTAAATCTGTCTTAGTGCTCTTATTTATCTATTAACCCATTCCATGCAAGATGCAATCAAACCTTAAAGTTATTTCTAGTAGAGAAAATTGGTAGTTTCACAGCTCAATATCAAGTCACAGTTTGATCTTGCGGCAACAATCTCTTGCCCTAATTTCCAATACTGAAGTGACAAACAGATATACAGACAACATTAAGAATATAATACTAGGATTCCCTGGTACAACATGTTAAGCATGTTAAACTTGATAATATAATTTGTGCTTGCAGCTACAGATTCAGTACAAGTGCAACGAGCACTAACTTTTTCCACTGGACAGATATCTGATAAAAATGGCACTAAGTTTACTCATGAGAACAACTACACTCAAAGTAAAAGGTTAACCTGTAACTTGGTTTGGACCATTTCTTTCTTCCACAAAGCTCATTCAGTTTCTGCTTTGCTCCTTCACTCTCTTTTGTTGGGTCAAATTCGACATCCATCTTTATTTTCTGAAATGGAGAAAAGTCAACATTTGTCTTTTTTTTCTGAGATGGAACAAGTTCAACGTCCATCTTATCATAAGGGTCATAGAACAACTCTTTAAGAGCAGCCTTTGCAACTTGAAGCTTTGCATTCTCTTTGTGCTCAGAAGAAGCTGATGCAATAAATTGTCCATCAACATAGACGCTAGCAATGTTTTTATCTCCCTCTTTCCGATGTTCTACCTCAACTTGTTTTCCATCCTTATTGCAAAGTCCAAATAGCATTGTTACAGGCTGTGGTTGTTCTTTCAACATATTCAGCATGATGATAGGCTCGAGTAGGCCTCTAAAGATCTAACACAAAAAGGCAACTAAAAAATCTAAACATCACGAAATCATTTCTATTTGAAAGGCAAGAATGGACCATTTTTAGGTAAAGAAAATAAAACTGAATTCCTAAGACCTTGATGAAATCTCTGAAATAAGTCTACTATTGGAGGACAGAAAGAAATGCTACATCTGTTTACTGATGTGGGGTCAGGTGGAAGCTAAAACGTTAACCGCTCAAATTTCGAATTGGCTTTCATGATTTTTCATTTTGAATTAATTGCCAAATTTCCACAATGTAATACCTCATTATTTCTTCCCTTCCCCATTTGATTTCCAATGATACAAACCCAAAATATGAGAAGCCCTTCTTCATGCAAACTCACTTTTTATTTCTCAATATCTGTATAAATTCAAATTTCAACTTGTAACCTTGTTTGCTCTCTCTCTCTCTCTCTCTCTCTCTCTCTCTCTCTCTCTCTCTCTCTCTCTCTCTCACACACACACACACACACACACACCCCCCTTTAAAACCTTGCTAATTCAAATGAGTAATCATACATCAGAACAAACATAAAACGACATTCCAAATACCAGCACAACATTTAATTGCACGGATAAGAGTTTCAGTAAAACACCCAAAAGAATTACAATTAAAATTCTTGTTTTAGGAATACATCTTAATCGTTTCTTTCAACATTGGAGAATGACACATAAAAAGCATTACCAAATATCACTCCTGCCTGCAGCAAAATTACCAAATATGAAACAGGAGTATGGCTTGAGTCAGTTCGATGCAAAGTTTACAAAGATAACTAGGTGTTTGTGAAAACATGTTCGATAAATAACAGTTAAAACCCCTTGTATACTAACATTGAGCCTGTAAATCGTAAGCACTTGCTAATAGCCAACAAGCCTGTGAGACTCAACTCTTTAATTCCACATAATTACATTTTCAAGCTATATTAGAAATCCAGAGAAATAAATATAGAGAATGAGCATAGCCAACCTAACTATTTCGGTTTTAGGCATAGTTGATTAATTCGTTAATACTTTACATACAGAAAGGAAAAAGAAAAGAGAGCTTTTACAAGATCCATGGCCAACACAAACTTAAATAGTAAGAAAGAGACTGACCACCCAGAAAGCATTGACATCGAAGCCACAATCCACATATACAGCTCCCATGACCGACTCCACAATGTCTGCAAGATTTTTTGGCGCTTTCATCACTCCTCCATAGAACTCCATCTCCGCCTCATGTTGCACTGCTATCACGAATTCTTTCACCTATGCCCAAATTCAAAGTCCCTTCTATTACAATTCCGCAAAAGAACTATTGCAATTAGTTCAACGGATCTTGTGCCAAGGAAATGCGCAATGACACACTGTTACTGAAGGCAAATGAAGTGCCATATGCTATGGCTAACTGGAATTTTCACTATCTTAAACAAGTACGGCTTTCAAAGTTTGAAGACTTGCACAAGGAAGCAAAAGGGCCATACATATTGGACAAGATGCAACAGCCCAATTTTAAAACTAGACAATCCAAACCAAAGGACTTAAATTTTCGGAAACTTGGTTTTATATCCATATAGTAATTGGGAGGAGTTCCCCCAAGTTATTAGTTTTCTACTTTGTTTTACTTTTGTAAAGCTAGTTACTTTGTAAAGTGGAGGAGTCCTCACAGCTTAGATGGTTAAACTGTACTTTGAGCACTCATCTAGATGAGTGTGTGTGTATATATATATATCTAAAGACCTTAAAGCGAAAAGGGGAAGGCATGTCTCCCCTTCTTTTATAATATGAAGTGGTAAAGTGTCATGTTCCCTTCCTTCATGTATTTAAGTTTTTATGGGACATACATAAATTACCCCCTAAACAATGTCTGATCAGTAGGTGGATTTGTTAAAAGTTTTTTAAAAAGTTTTAATTTCTATACACTCTAACTCTTTATAAGATGCTTAATAGATAACTCCAGGCTATCTGCTACATTATGCATATAAGTTATTCTTTTTGTTTCGTGTAGTACTTTCCTTTTAGTCTGTTTGGAAAAGAATATCACATTTCTATATATAGTAGTTTATAAGTTTTAAATTCCAATATTCTCATTTCCTTAATGACACTCCTTGTGGAATGAAATGACCTGTACACGTCTTGTTTAAGACCATAAGATTCAAAAACTTTTTAACATCTTTAAACGCTATGCCCAATCAAACTAAGAATAATAATAAATAAAATGAAAATAAAGGGAATAAACACTTTTAAAATGAGTATTTATGTACCTTTTCATCGAGGATCGGTGAATTGCGGCGGAGGTAGTTGTAGAGACCGTGGCGGACGGCGACTCTAGCGAGCTTTTCGGTGCTGACGTTGGCGGCGCGGAGGTCAGTGAGCTTACCGCAGTCGACGTCCGGGTAAATCGAGAAGAAATAACTGGAAATGGCTAAGCCGAGAGCTGCGTCGCCGACGAAAGCGAGCCGCTGGTAATTATTAGAAGCTGAAGAAGAATTACAGGAAGTGTGAGTTAGAGCTTCTTCTAGAAGCTTCGTGTTCTTGAATCGATACTTCAATAGTTCCTCTACTGCCGTTACGTATGTCGCCGTGTTTGTGATTTCTTCCGCCGGTAGCCTATTTGCTTCCGTCATCATCGCGCAATTTTCCGGCGATCGCAAGTATTGACTGTCACAGCTGAAATGTAATAGCAACTGCTTTTTGTTTTTTTTGTTTTAATACTATATATTTGGTTATGGGTATTACCTAATACAATATATATTTTATACCAAAATAGTGGTATTAACTATTACATATTAGATGTGGGATTAACTACCTCCAGAGATTTTTAATTCCTAGATATCTCGTTTTGCAACTGAACGACCTTAGTTTATGAAATTGAAGTTATGGAAGCTTTGTCAATTTTGTACTTGTCAACTTGATCTTGTTGTTCCTGACAACAAATATGCATGAACCATTTCACAAAGAATGTGTGCAAATAGTCCAAAGTATCGATAATTAGTTCTCGGTCTTCCGGTAAAAAAATAATATAAATGAAGGAATATAGGTATACTATTTTGTGGTGGGAATTGTAACTTTTCATAAATTGCATCTTCTTCTCCCTCTGAATTTCTACAAAAGAGGTAATTTATATGTTAACAAATAATTTTATTTATATATTTGATAGTATTATAGTAATTTATAGCACAGAGCTAAGATTAAGAAAAAAAATTAAGTTTCAATTTAAGATCAGGTTGAAATCCATTTTGACCGCATAGCAATACAAACATAATATAAGTCTCGAGTGTAAGTAAAAACATTTGGTCTATCCTGAAGGTCATCGAGGTAATGAATGGAGTTGGCATGTTTTTATACTATGTACTATGACATTCAGGGGCGGAGGGAGAGAATTAGTTGCGGATTCGGACGAACCCAATAATTTTTGCTTAAATCTTATATTTGTATTAGAAAATTCATAAAATATGTATAAATATTTAATTGCAAATCCAATAACTAAAACAAACTATGGGTTCGGTAATAAATTCAGAACTCATAAACATCAAATCCTAGTTCCGTAGTTCCGTCTCTGGTGATATTCCCCACCTTTTGTTGCTAAGCTTAACAACACAACATATCCAATAAAATTACACAAGGGGGGTCTGAGGAGGGTAGTGCGTATGTAATTTTACCCCTACGTTTGTAAGGTAGAGAGGTTGTTTTCGACAGACCCTCGGCTCAAAAAGAGAATGCAAGGGATTAAACTTCCATGAATGATCCCTCAATTTAATATTAAAACTTGTCACCCATATAATATTTCTATTAAAGCAAAATGAAAGGAATTCATTAATCAGGGAAGTCTACTCAGTAAATGCACTGAGCTTTCTCACCTTTATATCTCATCAAGGAGAATTAAATCCATATCTGCATAAATAAAGTTTGCTAGATTGTCTAAAAACATTATTGATCTCCTTTTTGTAGCAAATAATAACGTTGCCAATCTCCAAAATTCACAAAATACGCTATGGCAATACGCGTAAAGATAGGCATTCCTATTATACACCTTAAATACTCCAACCAAGCCACCAATGTGGGACTCAGTGAAAGATCCAAGGAAGTCTCAATTAAGTTCTAGTTGTGTGAACTCAGTGAATTCACCAGCATATGATCAAAACCTCCAGCCTGCAAAGAAACCCGAGACACACTAACATTATGGATCAACTGCTGTAGCCACCTCCTCGTTGTTGGATCCTCCTGACAAGCACAATGGGCACACTCAATCAACGATACGAGGAAAAAGAAAAGGTCTAACACCAGAAAAAGAATGCTTCATGTTTTATGGGAGAAGCAGGTTGGGGGTGGGAAGCTACTTAGATTACAAGCATTACGTACACGAAGACAACTGCTGAAGGTGGTATCTCTAAGCATATCCGGAAGACAATTTCTCAGTGCATCACATGCCCTACCATAACCAGTGCATATCAGTTTTAGCCCATAAAAAAGGGCAGACACGAGAGGGCTGTGATATATTACACATAAGCAAGCTGAAAGGAAAACTGGGATGGTGATATACAGAAAACTAACCTAACATTATCTGACAAGCGAAGATAGCACCTAATTATGTGTTTCAGCAGTCTTGATGAAGGCTGTTCAGCGAGTGCACCAACCATATTCCCTAAAACTTGGGCTACTGCAAAAAACCTCTGAGCTGTGGCACAGATGTAATCCAGACCCACATCATCTAGAAGGATTTTTTGCACTATGAAAGTTGCAACCTGTCAGCATGCGCAAATTAGATGCATGAAAATCTGATCAACAAGGGAGGATATGGTCGGAAACTGTCATTGAGGAAGCACTCACTGTTTTTGACAGTTCACTCCCCATCTCCATCGTACGCAAGCACAGGGGAATTATCTCTGTCGATAGGAGAAAGCTGATAACTTCAGTGTCATCAACCTGCACAGAAAAAATCAAAAGAAACAGAGTACCCTGAACTTTAGAACAATAATGGATTAAGGCAGGGAAAGATTCCATAAACAGCATCTTGAGCTCCTGAAATTATAACTAATCACGGTTTCCTTCTCATAGACTGTCATTCCCAGTAGATATGATCATGAACAAAACCTTAATAACACTAACACTGAAAGAGAAAAAGATGCATGAAATTCAGCAGACTTATTACCTTCACCAGGGCACCAATGACACCTAAGCTAGTAAGCCTCAGATATTCAAAAGGTCTTGACTTGCTTGTTGTATTAAGAAAAGGGTACAAATACAACGGAATATGCGCTGCAAAGTACGAAACAGTCAGAAGGATTTATCAAGGAAAGCAACAAAAGATCACAACTATGATGGATCACAATTATGATTATCATCGAACTGAGGTCGATCCAGATCTCGGAAACACATCAACAATATAAACTCCATCTATTTGGTTCTTTTTTACAATATGTATTAGTTTTTGAAGGTTACAAAGCATTTTACATGAATAATATGGGGGCCGGGATAGTATATCTAGGACTGTGTTGCACTACCCAGTGCTTCAATGAACCTAAGGCCACAAACATGTAATTTTCCTCCTCTTTATGGACATCAGCGACTGCCGAGGCAGGACAGTCTCTATAACTTGACAGCTGTGAATTCCAAGAAAAATGTATAATTTTTTTCCTGAGTAATGGATAACATACATCCAAGTATAGTGTTTTCATGTGAAAATCAAATTCCAGTTCTCCTCTAAAGACTTATCAAGTGAATGTCAAGTGATACTAATTTGATACTATTTGGGTTTTATTTTTTGACTGTCTGTGTTTGACAAGTAAATAAGAATTTTATTAAGTGAAAAGCACGAAGCAAGTGCCTGTGTATAAGAGATGTAACTATGAGGGGTTTTTAAGAATATTTTTTTTTGTTTTGGGATAAGGTAAATGAGGGGTTTTAAGAATATTTTTTTTTGTTTTGGGATAAGGTAAATGAGGGGTTTTAAGAATATTTTTTTTTGTTTTGGGATAAGGTAAATGAGGGGTTTTAAGAATTGTATCTGTGACATTGTTAAGAGAAACACTTTGCATTCATGAACAACTGCAAATCAACAGAAGTAACGATTTACATAACAACATAAAACAACTTCTAGCGTTCCTGCACTTGAACAAATATAAGAAACAAGACAATAACAATGCTGTCAAGGAATTATATCAACTGAACAGGTTAATGATCCGTATCAAGCAAAGACAGGCCAATCATGTATCCATATACAATAGGATGTTTATGGATATTGTCATCTTCTCTCCAATGACATTCCACCTAAAAGAGCAGCCAGAAAAGGCTTTTTTTGTATATCAAAAAGGCCAAGCTGATTGCAATTGAGAAACAGCTACAACAATTTAAAAGAAAAAAGAAAAGAAGAAACAGAATCTTTACCATTGAGGAACAACATTCTGGTGTCAGGGTGAGAGGCTACACACTGCAAAATACAAAGCAATTGAAGGCAGTTTCATTAGGAAACAGTATAAGATTTGACTTGCAAAAAAACTAAATAATGGAGGCATACTGTGAATAAGATTACCCTGAAAAAGCAGTTACACTACTATTAAAACCTGATCTTTGACATGCAATTTGCTCCATGTAATAATAAAACTCAAAACTTTTTCTTTGATCAGGTAAATAATAAAAACTTAAAACTACTTCACTATTAACAGGTATTGCCAACTAATATTTATAGCATGTCAATAAAATGAAAATTTGAGCACCTTCCAGTCCAGTGCATAACCACTCCTTCACCTTTCTTGATACATAAACCACAATCCCACACCTATACAATTTTCTATATCCTACTGCTGAGATCTAATCATTATTAAGAAATCATATAATGATAATAACTCATTACTTTAAAGATCACCAACAAGAATGAATAATAGAAACAGTATCAAGAAAAAAAACCACAAGGAAAAGAAGTTTCTATACCTGAAGAAGTGCTAGTGCATTACAAACTCTATTGGATTGAGCAGGAGACAGGTTTGGTGGTGACAAAACAGGGTAGATGGAAACTATCTCCTGCAAACATGCAAAATAACATTTAAAAAAGATATAGAAAAAGCTAGAGACTTCCACAAAAGAAGTTTAAGAAATAAGAATCAAATAGTTGGATTGAAAAATTCCACAACAGAAGTTTAACAAATAATAATTAAATGGTTGGACAGAGAATACAAGTCTGGTTTCTCGCCATGGTAAAAGAGCTAATTTAACTGAACCAATAATGTGGTTGGGCATAGGTACAAAAACAGTTAAATAGAGAGTAAATTGAAATGACATCCCAGCACAAGACAGAATAGTTTCTCCTCCTAGTGGTGCATTTTTTGGGGGGAGGGGGCTCCTTCTAGTGGTGTTTCGGCTCCCTCTTCTCCATCTACCTCCACAACAAACAAGGAAAAGCACGTTAGGATTCTAGTTTTAAACCCCCCTGTATATTCATTTCCAATTTTTTAGCCCACAATCATTTTCATTTATATCTGTTCCTACCAATCTAAGTTGCACGGACTCGGGTGTGGGTATCCGATACGGGGACGGATCCGAGTATCGGATTCGGCAAAATCTAAATTTTAAAATTCGGGGGTGCGGATCTGGATATGGATACGGGTGCAGGAATTCGGCTAATAAAAAATAGAGCTATAAAAATATTGTAAATTTTGAGAGATATTCTGTGAAAAACTTACATGAATATTGTAGAATTCAGTCTTTCATTCTCCAAGATGGACATTATTCTTTCATTATCCTAAATCTGTTTTATTTTTGATTTTGAGAAATCAAATTCTCAATTTTTCTCCCAAATTTGTCGATGGACTCCGGTCAAAGTGTCCGAAGTCAGTTGACCGAATCCGGGACTTATCCCATCCCCGTCTCGTATCGGGACGGGACGGCACTAAAATCGAAGAGTCTGCGCAACTTAGCTACCAATAATAAGCCAATCCAACATGCACAAAGAAAATGTCATACATTGTCTAGTTTCAGAAATTGCTATGAGCTGAGTCCAAATACAATGGGGAAGAAACCCATGGGCCGATGAAGAACTAGCTCCCACCGCCTCCTCAGCCAGAAAAATTTCACAAACATCGTAAGACTCTACAACCCTCCCAGCACAAGACAGAATAGTTTCTCCTCCTAGTGGTGCATTTTTTGGGGGGAGGGGGCTCCTTCTAGTGGTGTTTCGGCTCCCTCTTCTCCATCTACCTCCACAACAAACAAGGAAAAGCACGTTAGGATTCTAGTTTTAAACCCCCCTGTATATTCATTTCCAATTTTTTAGCCCACAATCATTTTCATTTATATCTGTTCCTACCAATCTAAGTTGCACGGACTCGGGTGTGGGTATCCGATACGGGGACGGATCCGAGTATCGGATTCGGCAAAATCTAAATTTTAAAATTCGGGGGTGCGGATCTGGATATGGATACGGGTGCAGGAATTCGGCTAATAAAAAATAGAGCTATAAAAATATTGTAAATTTTGAGAGATATTCTGTGAAAAACTTACATGAATATTGTAGAATTCAGTCTTTCATTCTCCAAGATGGACATTATTCTTTCATTATCCTAAATCTGTTTTATTTTTGATTTTGAGAAATCAAATTCTCAATTTTTCTCCCAAATTTGTCGATGGACTCCGGTCAAAGTGTCCGAAGTCAGTTGACCGAATCCGGGACTTATCCCGTCCCCGTCTCGTATCGGGACGGGACGGCACTAAAATCGAAGAGTCTGCGCAACTTAGCTACCAATAATAAGCCAATCCAACATGCACAAAGAAAATGTCATACATTGTCTAGTTTCAGAAATTGCTATGAGCTGAGTCCAAATACAATGGGGAAGAAACCCATGGGCCGATGAAGAACTAGCTCCCACCGCCTCCTCAGCCAGAAAAATTTCACAAACATCGTAAGACTCTACAACCCTCCCAGCACAAGACAGAATAGTTTCTCCTCCTAGTGATTTTACAGGATACTTTAAATTTTAACAATTTGAATTCCTCACTAAACCCCAATCAAAGGTCATTAAGATGTTTTATTGACAGCTTTGCTGTAAAAAGTCATTCAGATGTTTCCATCAGTCCTCGCTTTTAATAGTGCACAGTGTGAAGCATTTGTAACCACCGAAGAAACGTGCACAAACAGAGAAGAAATCTGGAATTACAGTACGGAATGTTACTTTTAGCATGCAGGTGCATCTTGGAAATGAGATCAACTCTAGAATTATGATGAAACATTTCTCGGAGTACCTGTAGGAGTGCAGCGATAGTACCAAATGAATTCCACAACAAGGGAGCCAAATCCTGGAACAGTTCCCTCTTCTGGAAAAAGAAAAGAAAAATAACAAATCTTTTTAGGTAAACCTTAAAAAGATTTATGTATGCCCTTAGGCACGGCCATACATAACATCAGATTTGTATCGTTATTCCTTATGAATGAGTGAGTTCCCTCAACTTGAATCAACATTCACTGAGTTAAACTCATTAGATAGCTGTTGAAATGACTGTAATAGCCCTAATTAGCACTCACTTGATCTGGAATCTTAAACTACCAAAATAGAAACTACTTTTAGAGAAAGTGTGCAATGACTATCATCTGAATCAAAGACAAGAATATACAAAGTGGGATAGTTTAGCTGCTACCCCCTACTAACAAACAAATCAAGAAATCTATCAATTGGAAAATTCCAACAATACTCATGACCCCAAACTTGTTAGCCTGACAACTGTCAAATTGTGCTACTGAAGCTAGCAGCCATGTAGATGCTATTTGAGCTGTGAAAGAAACATATAAAGTTAAACAAAAAATCTAACAGCTTGCACACAAAAAAATGCCTTAAGGTACATTTGGCAGTCGCTGGGTCATTTGGCATCAGAAATTTTCCGAATCCAAATTGCTCACTTTTTACAATTCGACCAAGTATCTAAAAGTTATCAAAACCTACTATTTTTGTTCTACTAATATTCTCAACAAGCATCTAATAAGTACATTTGGCAGTTGTCGACATTAGTTACTATCCCAAATTTCCGGAATCCAGAAGACCAATGGCTCATAATTGAATTCAATTCTCTGAAGCGACAAGTGTCTATTAGTTACTAAAACCTACAATATTCATCCTTCAGCTACTATCCTTAACAGGCATCTAATAGGTAGAATTGACAGTCAGCGACATCAGTCCCTATCCCAAATTTCCCGAATCTAAACGAATCCAAGCTCATTTTAGAATTCAATTCTCTGAAGCGGCAAGCGTCTATTAGTTACCAAAACCTACAATATTCCTCCTTCAGCTACTATTCTTAACAGGCATCTAATAGGTACATTTGGCAGTGGGCGACATCATTTCCCATCCCAAATTTCCAGAAGCCAAAAAACTTAAATACCAATTTCCACGTTTTAAAATTCAACTTTATGAGGCAACAAGCATATACATTCAGGGGTGGAGTTTGGTTATAAATAAAGTTCTAGTGTAGTGGTGAAAGGGGTTTCAAAAGTTGCTTTAGGTTACATATTCAAATCCCAACTAGTAATTTTTTCTCCGTATATAAATTCCTCGCTCCGCCACCGCGTATACTCATCAAAACCTACCATTTCCTTTCTCCTACTATTCCCAACAAACATCTAATAGGTAAATTTGGTAGTCATCAACATCTTTTCCATCCCAATTCTCGGTGAATCCAAAAATTCCAGTTGCTCTTTTTTTTTTCCTTTTTACAATTCAACTCACTGAAGAGACAAGCAGTCATCAAAACCTAGTATCTCCATTCTCCTACAATTCTCAAACTTTAGCCCTAGGACATCAAAAAAAAAACTCCTAAGCTCTTAAGTTATATAAAATTTTACGGTGTTCCAGAACTGAATTACACAAAAATCATGCCCACGGAGTCGATAGAATCACGCGATATGTCGGTAAAACGAAAACATGAAAGCAAAAACTTTTAAGAGAGGAAAAAAATAAACCTTGGAAAGTTCTAGAAGAGCATTTTCTCGAAGATCAGGATTGCTGAGATCAAGCACAAGCTGTTCAGCGGATTGCATTTTGCGATCCTTATCGGCCGGAGCTCCGACTGAAGGGGAAGAGGATGCTGCCGCTCCGCCGCTGCCGAAACCGCCAACGCCGATTGAGAAAGACTGAGGTAAGTTTGCCATATCAGAGGCTCAACTGAAAGCTTTATTGTTTATGTTTTGCCTTTTCTTCTGTTCCGAACTGAACGAAGATGAATTTCACCGTTTGATTTAAAACCGTGGCATCATAAATTATGAAACGTGCCATTCACGTGCTTCTTCCCTTCTACTACCTCTAAACATTTCAATTTTCTTTTTTTCTTTTTAAATTATGACGACGATGTTTAGGCTAGCTTTATCATTCAATATTTCATAATTATAATAAGTTTCTTTTTAATAAATATTGATTTGAAATTAAGTTTGTTCTGATAAAACTTTCAATAACAGTTATTGTATTACTTTTTAGGGATTTTTAATCATGTTTGGTTTAGATCTTCAATCTATTATAAAGAAACGTAAAATGATCGCGTTTAGATTTCTTTCTAATGTTGCAATAACAATTGTAAGTGTGTATTATAGATAACTTGACGATTGAATTCTCTTATACAATCAAAGTTTATTTCTTCTTTTTATGCATTTCTTCTTTCTTTTTTAAGTTTTCTTGATTTTTATATCGCCTTAAAATTTTAAATTGGCCTGAAAAAAAATCAGTATTTGATACACTCATTTTTATATTTAAAAAAAATTAACCCATGATTGCCAGGATAACATAACCCCTAAGCATATATTTTAGGCCTCAATATTATTCATATTACTATAATATGTATGAAATTATGTACTTGTGATAAATGAAATCTTTTTAATCATTTGTTGCCAATTTTCACCAATCATTAAGCATATATTTTTAAAATTTATGTTATTTTGAAATATGACTAAAGTAATTATGGTAGGCAATTAAAATTACAGTTACTTCCTATCTTTTTGTCTGATTCACTCTAAATTGAATAAATCTTGTTAACAAGTTTGATTTTATAATATTTTCTTCATTCTTTGAGTGCCTTTTGTAGATATTTTCCAAGCTCGCGCTAATTAGATTATTAAGCGATGATTTGTTAAAGCATTGTCTCAACCTTGAATATTTTCTAAAGGCCATTTGTAACCATGACATTGATGGTTATAGCTTATTATTGGAATTTATGCGCTAAGAACAATTATATTTCGCATACTTAATCACGTAAAGTCTTAATTCCTTTTCTAAATACTTATATTGCTTATAGAATAATTTTAATAGTTTTTATCGTAGTTGTCTCAGTTGAAAAAAGAAGTTTTCAAAATCAATTTAACAAAATCTTACCTAAGATAAGGAATATCTCAAGGAAGATTACATGAATTGATTATATTGTCAATTTAAAAATAAATTGACTACAAAAATATGGGATCTTTACACAAATAGCAGCCAGATTAATTATTTACGTTTTCTAGCCATTACATAGATTATACATTAATTATACACATGTAATACATAAATTATGTATATATTATATATTCACCGTTATTTTTAGTTTAAATGGTAGGGTGGGCGGCTATTTGGGTTAATTCTTCTAAAAATATTAATAAACTAAGATAAATTTAACAAAATCTTACCTAAGATATAGAATATCTCAAGGAAGATTACAAGAATTGATTATTATCAACTTACAAATATATTGACTACAAAAATATTAATAAAATACTTTATTTTATATTTTAAAAATCCATAAGAATAAACTTAAGATAATATATAAAATTTTATTATTAAATAAATTTAAGGCCTCTTTGGATTTAACGTCAAAATCGGTTGGAGGTAGCGAAAAATTGACTAAGGTTACTACGGAAGCGCGACCTTGACATTTACGACGATTCACCCAGGTTTCGCACTAACCGAGAGTTGGTACTTCCTGTTCTTCGTTTAATATCTATGTCTCCCTTGTTAGTATCCAATTAGTTTGCATTAGTTTAAGCCTAATTCTTGATTGCCTATAATTATTTTAGTGCATCTGCCTGGATATTTTTCTTGCTAGTGACTGTTTAGGAATTTTTAGACTGTAATTTGATTTCTTTGTAGCTGTTCTGTTGGCCTTCTTTTAGATATCTATTGTTATCACTAGTTTAATTCTTGCTTGTCTGTTTGTCTTATCTATATACATTTCTAGTGGTTAGAGTTGCAAGTGTTAGACATGTCTCATTTAGTTTAATCCTTTGTCTGTTTTAGCGACAGTTTTAGCGTAATTTTTTGTAGATTATAGTGGATGGGGTGAGTGGGGGGGGGGGAGGGGGGACAAAGGTGGTAAGGGGGTCTCTGGGCTGAGAGTGGGGTCCTGGAATATAGGAACTTCGACGGAGAAGTCTATAGAGTTAGCGAAGATCCTCCAGAAGAGGAAGATCAACATAGCTTGTGTCCAGGAGACTAGATGGATGGGGTCGAAGGCTCGAGATGTTGATGGGTTTAAATTGTGGGTCTCAGGACGCGGCATGGTAAGAATGGGGTAGGTATCTTGGTTGACAGAGATCGTAGGGAGCTAGTGGTAGAAGTTAGGACGGTGAACGACAGACTGATGTCTATTAAGCTGGTTGTGAGAGGGTCTACTTTAAATGTGTTTAGTGCTTACGCACCTTAAGTGGGTTTGGACGAGGAGATTAAGAGGCGTTTCTGGGAATAATTTGACGGGTTGGTACATGGCATTCCGCTCACCGAGAAGTTATTCTTAGGATGTGACTTCAATGGTCACATTGGGGCAACATCTGGGGGGTATGACGGTGTGCATGGAGACTTGGCTTTGGAGTTAGGAACGGATGAGGTACTTCATTGTTGGACTGTGATAAAGCCTTTGATTTGGCGATTGTCAACTCGTATTTTCCGAAGAGGGAGGAGCACTTGGTTACATTCCGGAGTTAATTGGCCAAGACTCAAATTGATTATCTACTCCTCCGAAAGTGTGATAGGGAGTCTGTGCATGGATTTCAAGGTTATACCAAACGAGAATCTCACGACTCAGCATAAATTATTGGTGATGGACTTAGAGATTGTGAGGAAGAGGAGGAAGAGGGTCATGTATGGTCAACACAGGATCAGGTGGGGTGCTTTGACTAGTGAAAAAGCGCAGGAGTTGAGGGAGAAGTTGTTGGCTATGGGAGCCTAGAAGAGCAGTAGGGATGCGAGTTGTATGTGGACCACGACAACTGAGTGTATTAGAGTAGCTGCGAGAGAAGTGTTAGGGGGGCTCGAAGGGTTTCTCCGGCGGTCACAAAGGTGACTGGTGGTGGAGTGAGGAAGTACAAGAGAAAATAGAAGCCAAGCAAGCGGCGTACTTGACGTTTATAGAGAGCATGGGCGAGGAGGCGAAGAGGATGAACATGGAAGGGTATACGAGGGCTAAGAAGGAGGCGAAGTTAGTGGTTACTACGGCTAAGACTGCGGCGTTTGGGCGTTTGTATGAAGAGCTTGGGGCCAAAAGTAGGGACAAGAATCTATACAGGCTAGCCAAAGTGAGAGAGAGGAAGGCTCGTGATCTGGATCAAGTTAAGTATATCAAAGATTAGGAGGGTAGAGTTTTGATGGAAGAGGCTCAAATTAGACGAAGATGGCAGACATATTTTCATAAACTCCTGAACGAAGAGGGTGATAGGGACATTGAGTTGGGCGACTTGGAGCACTCCAAGATGCATCGTGATTTCGGGTATTGTAGGCGCATAAGAGTAGTGGAGGTCGATGGGGCTATGCATAAGATGCACAGGGGTAGAGCTACCGGGCCTGATGAAATACCTGTGAAGTTTTGGAAGAATACGGGTAGGGCAGGTTTGGAGTGGCTCACTGGGCTATTCAACGTCATTTTTAGGCTGATGATTAGAGGTGGAGTACGATGATTCCTCTGTATAAAAATAAGGGTGATATCCAAAATTGCAATAATTATAAGGGGATTAAGCTGCTAAGCTATACTATGAAAGTTTGGGAGAGGGTGGTTGAAGTGAGGGTGAGGACCAGTGTGTACATTTCTGAGAACTAGTTCGGTTTCATGCCGGGGCGTTCGACTATGGAAGCCATTCACATTGTGAGGAGATTGGTGGAGCGGTATAGGGAGATGAAGAATGACTTGCACATGGTGTTCATTGATATAGAGAAAGCATATGGCAAAGTCTTGATAGAGGTGCTCTAGCGACGCTTGGAGGCTAAAGGGGTCCCAGTAGCCTACATTAGAATTGATTAAGGACATGTATGATAAAGCCAAGACTCAGATTAGGGCAGCGGGAGGA
This sequence comes from Nicotiana tomentosiformis, assembly GCF_000390325.3. NCBI lineage: Eukaryota > Viridiplantae > Streptophyta > Magnoliopsida > Solanales > Solanaceae > Nicotiana > Nicotiana tomentosiformis. The sequence continues at coordinate 7,153,422 of NC_090819.1, read as the reverse complement.
GACTCAGAACACTTTCTGATTATGATGGGGTTTCACCATGGATCAACTCTTAGTTCATTCATATTTTTCTTGGTGATGGACGCATTGACGAGACACATTCAAGGTGATGTGTCATGGTATATGTTATTTGCTGATGATATAGTTTTAATTGACGAGACGCGGGGTGGTGTTAACGAGCGGCTAGAGGTTTGGAGGCAGACTCTAGAGTCTAAAGGTTTCAAGTTGAGCAGGACCAAGACGGAGTACATGGAGTGCAAGTTCAGCAATGGTACCTAGGAAGGGGATATGAAGGTGAGGCTTGATACGCAAGTCATCTCCAAAAGAGGTAGTTTCAAGTATCTTGGATCTATAATATAAGGTAACAGGGAGATTGATGATGATGTCACACATCGTATCAGAGCAGGATGGATGAAGTGGAGGCTCGCTTCATGTGTCTTGTATGACAAGAATGTGCCGTTGAAACTTAAAGGTAAGTTCTACAAGGTTGTAGTTAGACCAACTATGTTTTATGGATCAGAGTGTTGGCCGATCAAGAACTCTCATACCCAGAAGCTAAAAGTAGTTGAGATGAGGATGTTGAGGTGGATGTGTGGGCATACTCGGTTGGATAATATTAGGAATGAAGTTATTCGGGAGAAGATGAGCGTGTCCCCTGTGGAGGATAAGATGCGGGAGGCGAGGTTGAGATGGTTCAGGCATGTTAAGGGGAGAAGTATAGAGGCCCCAGTTAGAAGGTGTTAGCGGTTAGCCTCGGTAGGCAGCATGCGGGGTAGAGGTAGGCCTAAGAAGTCTTGGAGAAAGGTTATTAGGCGGGACATGGCGCAACTGGAGCTGACCGAGGACATGACCCTAGACAGGAGGGTGTGAAGGTCAAAGATTAGAGTAGAAGGTTAGTAGGTAGTCGAGCGTTTCTCTTTGTCTTACTCAGTTCGCTATCATTAGTGTTAGTAAGTTATCTTTTATTCATAGATGATTATTATTACCTAGAGTTTGACTGCATTCTTGGATTCGATCTTATTTCATCTTCATGTTATTCCTACTTGTTACAATTACCTTTTCTTTTTCAGTCGTTTTCTAGCCGGGGGTCTATCGGAAACAACATCTCTGCCCTTCCAGGGATAGGGGTAAGGTTGCGTGCATCTTACCTTCCCCACACCTCACTTATAAAAAACTAATGGGTTTGTTGTTGTTGCTGTTTGTAAATTTTTGGCTTTATTATGCCACGTATTCTATTAAACTGACCCTATTAGATGATAGGCTTTAGTTGAAAATGGTAAAAAAAATGTTGAATTGTGTTTTAAAATTTAATGAATTGTATGTGATTTTTTTTTTGTGTGTTCGCGCGCATGGCAACTGAAGTACAAAATAAAAGGACAAATAATGAATTAAGAACAACAAAATCTTCATATTTCTCCCTTTTAATTCCCTCGGTCAAGGGTGGTAGTTTTATGTATTATATATCGAGGAAATGACGTTCTATAGCCCTTCAAAAAATTTATTAGCCCATGTTTTTCTAATTGACCCGAAATAGTCTTTAGGCCCAATTTATTGACAAGTTGTAGCCACTTTTCTCAATACATAGATTTTCCTCCTCTTGGACCCCTGACTTTTCTCTACCTAAGTTATAGTTTCCTTTCGAGTATAACTTTTTTTCTCTTTCTACGTCTCCCAAGTTAGTTCCCTTCCCCATAACTTTTACTTTTCCCCACACCTTTTACTTTTCTCTCTCTTCCATTTGCATTTATATTTTATTTATTTATTTTGGTTACTTGGTAGTTAGCAAGTGACTTTTACAAAGACACTTGTATAATTTTTTCACTAGCACAATTTATTTAATATCCGTCCATTTCCTTATATTCATTTCTTTTCTTATTGATTCATTTTGTAATTTTGAGCTGTTACTTAAAAAAACATAATAATTTTGCTTCTTCTTATCATTATGTACCAATGTTTGCTTCTTATTATTATTTTTGTTTATGTGATTGCTTGTTCTTCATCATCCTCTTTTTCGGGTCCTAATGATATTTTATAAGTACAAATCTTTTGAAGTTGGTATTGGTGGTGAGTTAAAATTTTAATGGTGTTTGGAAGATACAATGCAATTTCATATAAAAATTTTATATACACAGTATATAAAAGTTGTATATGCACCGTTATATGTATATAATTACATTCTGTATAATATTGTTATTATAAAAATTGTATATAGACTGTTTTACAATGTATACAAATTACATACACACTATTACATTGTATAAATTTTGCATATAAAGTGTATCCTGTATTTTTCAGTGTATATTATAAAAATTATATATAAACTGTTATAAAATGTATAAAAATTATATATATATATATATATATACACACACACACACACACTATTACATTGTATAAATTTTATATATAAAGTGTATATATATATATATACACACACACACACACACACACACTATTACATTGTATAAATTTTATATATAAAGTGTATCCTCTATATTTTAGTGTATGCCCGATGTATCGTTAGTGTATATTCATGGCTCCGACTTCTTTGCAGCAACCTTACAAATGTATGCATAATGTATATATGTTATATAATAGGTGTATGTGTACGATTATATAATTTATATACATTATTTATACAATGTAAATGTTGTTGGTCGTTTAATGGTGTTTTGCTGGCCATGAACTCCATGACTCTTTTGGGATGAATTTTTGTGCATTTGCTGTGAAGAAGTGAAGGGTGAAGTGTATTTGTGCAGGTAGTTATATAATTAGTGTATCTCATATATAATAAATTCATATTTAGTATATCTTTTATATAATCTGTGTAACTGTATACACTTTGAGTTTTTATAAAGTATACACTAACTATATATACTACACAATATGTATATATTGTGTATGTATACTACATAATATTTATATATAGTATATACAAATTATATACATAATTTATACACGATTGATACATATTGGCAAGTGTATTTTTGTATAAAAATTATATATAACCCATTAGATGTGTATAGAAGATGTATATTTTCAATTATATAGTATATAAAAGTTTTATATATAGTATTTCCTGAGTTTGACAATGTATTCTTAGTGTATTCCGAGCGTGTTGTATATTTTAAGTGTATAAAAAATATATATATTCTTCAACAATGTATAAAAAAGTGTCTATACACTCTATACTAGTGTATAATATGTATAGTACGTGTACAATCCATACATCACCTTCTTTCTCTTCTTGTTATATCATGGGTGTTTTACTTATGCAATATTATATTTTTCTAGATTGGATCACTAAAAAAAAAAAAAATTTGTAAAAGATAAAATTGGGATTGTAATTTGTGTATAATAGGAAGAAGTTTGGTGGTTGTGGAGAAGACAATTGGTTTCTCTTTTGTAATTTGGCGAAGTTTTTTTTTTTGCAATTTTTTTTAGTTTCTCTTTTGAAAAATATTTTATTTTTTTTGAATTCACCAGCTCTTTGGACTTTTGACCGAATTATTCTGTTTGTGTAATTAAAAAAAACTTATTTGACTAAAATAGTTTTATACTTTACATTGCTTTGGACTGGAGATATATTACTTATTACTGTAAATGAGATTTCTAAGATAAAAAATCACTTGAAATACTTGACATGGTTTAGAATGCGACTAGTGGGATTTCTATTTCACTGGCTAGCTATGATAATTAATTTTTGGCTTCAACTTGCATAATAGATTTGTGGGCTAGAAATTGTCAAAAGTTTTAGCCGAGCAGCTAAAAGTGAAATTGCCTCATTATATAACACATACAAAGCTTCAAAACAAAAGACTAAGGGCTCATTTGGCCATAAAAAAAATTCACTTTTTTTTCGGAAAATTTTCACGTTTTTTCGAAATCAATGTTTGACCATGAAATTTTCAATTTTCACTTGAAGATGAATTTCGGAATTTTTCGAAAATTTTAAAAACTCCAAAAAACTATTTTTCAAAATTTTCACTTCATATCACTCATAAAAATTCAAAAACAGCCCAAAATTGTATTCATGTCTAAACACAACTCTAATTTTCAAATACCATTTTCACTTGAACTTTTTTTCCACTATTTTCCGAAATTTACAATTCTTATGTCCAAACGCCCACTAAGTGGATCAAAGCAATTTAAGAGTAAGGGGCACTTAATCCTGTTGTAAAAATATGTTAATAAAGAAAAGAAAAATGGGAACATAGTATACAGCAATTCACAGTAAAACAATTTTGACATAACTTTCTGGTAGGCGAGATTCGAGTTTGAAGCAACAACATTCTTCTCTTGTCATTGCTGCTTCATTCTTCTCTTGTCATTGCTGCTTCATTCTTCTCCCTTATGGCACAAAAGTTCAGAAAGGCGGCACTTACTGCTTTCAGCATCACAAGCATGTCACGCAAATGGCTCTATGCGATGAAGTTTATACTGATCTCATTGTCTCTTCGGATACTCCCTCGGTCCAAAGATGGTGGATCCAATTCTCACGTTGGTGCTGCCCATTTCTATCTGCAGCATTACCATAGACAATCAAAACAGGACCAGTTTCTTAACGCAGCTTATATATTCTTTGTATGAGCAAAACAGGACCAGCTCATTTTTTTCATAATTCATGCTTACTTCAGGAACAACACGGACTATACAAATAGACAACAAAATATATTCGGAAATCCATTGGCAGAAAAAGAAAAATGAATTACATGGTCATCTCGAACATTTGCAACTGATTCATAAACTTCTTTCGTCATTTTGGTTGAGATTAAGTCGAGGAAAATATATTTTTGCATTAGCACGCTAGAGGCCTTAAATTAAACTCAAAGGACAATCAAGAGATTGATGGACTGTCCGCTTTCACATGATAAAGCAGCAGTAAAATGAAACTGGCAAAGGAAATTAATCAGAAGAAGTGATTCTTTCAATCAGAATTATTATTTTTTGGATGAAAGATATCAGATTTTTATGAACAAGGTAAGAGAATACCAGCTTACCGCTAGCTCAAAGTCAGTAGACATGCCCATTGATAACTCACATTGAGACTCCCCCATACCAAGCACCTTGCAAACTTCAGTTCTACAGTTCAATAGCGTCTATTGCATTACATCAAGAAAAATGGTGATCAGCAATTTGGAGAAATGGGAAATTTGATGAAGGACTCAATATAAGCATTTTTGTCATGAAGCTTCCAATATGCATGACTCAAGTCCATTCATTCGATAACAAACTTCTTAAGAATTCCATATAAGTAAATAACTTAGCACAAGAAATGCATCCGTCTATTATACGTAAAGTTAAAAAAAAATAAAAAAAAATAAATAAAAGGAAAGTGAACTTCCGATAACTATGAAGAAAATTGTTATGGTGACTATTATCATTGCCCAAAAAGACCTGCTTTCAGTAGTTTACAAATATTTTTCCTTTGCATCTTTCATTACAGGGTGGGACATCTTCAAATGGCTTAGAGAGCTTGGAATTTTTACAAGTCATCTACAACTAAATTTCGGATTAATTACAGAATATCACCTTGAAGTTTTCTGGGGTTGAAGTGTAGTCAGGCCTTCCAATTGTCATTAGGCCAGAGAAATCAAGGTTTGGGCAATCCAGCTTGACATGTTTGGCCAGCTCTGTGCAATTTGATGGATCAATACCAGATTTTGCTGTAGATAGTTAAATTAACTAATTCATCAGTTCCTTGGAAGTAGGAAGAATGGGGAAGAATGGAGGCCTTCCTTTGTTGGCCTTGAACGTCATAAAAACAAGCATTGTACGGTTCAATCAAACATGCATTACTAGCAGTGAGAAAAAAGAACTAACAATTCAGAGTTTCAAAATTAGCGAGATTTCATCTGCATTCTGCAAGTTTAACCGGAAATCCGAGGACTTGAAGCAATGTGTTAGAAACCTTTCATAACCTAGAGCCCGTTTGGATTAGCTGATTTGAAGTAGCTGATAAGCATCAGGTGCTGAAAAGCACTTTTAAGTACTGCAACTGATTTAATAAATAAGCAGTTACGTGTTTGGATACAAGTGCTAAAATTGATAATAAGCTGCTGCAGTATTTGATAAAAAAGTGCTGATAAGCTTTTTTTCTGTTAAAATGACTTAAATAACCTTATAATTGTTTATACTTATAAATGCGTAATTTCTTCAAAATTTTAGATTCTAGATCGATTCAAATATAAAATATTCTATCTGTCATTTGATTTTAAATGCAACTGTGCTTAGATAAGATAATTTTTATGATAAATATAATTTATTTTATGATAAGCATATAATCATAAGTTATAATAATTAATAAATTGACAAAAATTTCTCAGTAAAAAATAAACCTAAATAGGACAAAATATTTGAAGAGAAACAAACATTATCTTCATCACCACAACACTTAGAAAGCAATACACCAAAAAATTGATATGTCCTCATTTATTACATGCAGTTCAAAGATTAATACACAATTACATTGATACAAATATGCAAAGGAATAGAGGATTCGCTTATCTTAAATAGTCAATGAGAATTGCAGACTTGAAGAGGTGTGTGTGTGGGGGGGGAGGGAGGGGGAGGGGGGTTAGGTTGAAAAAATACTTGAGGCAACGATTATCGATCTAGGAGTTTTGTTCTAAAAAAGAATATTTTAAGGATAAAATAGTAAAAATCTTGGACAAACTTAAAGTGCTTATAAGCTAAAAATTCATAAGTTGGGGGTGACCAGCTTATGGCTTTTGGCTTATTTTTGACTTATAAGCACTTGGCTTATAAGCACTTTTAACTTTACCAAACGCGTAGATAAGCCGAAAAGTGCTTATAAGCTAGTTTTAGCCAAACACCCTCTAGGAGGAGGAAATAAGATTCTGCTCCTAATACCAAAAACCTAATAGCATGCAGAATCTTATCGCTAGAGTCATCGCAAGCCCAACTAGTCTCTTTCAGGATCTGTAAGCAAGAATGAGGAGGAAATATACTCACACTCTTCTCCACTGGTATTTACTTGAACCAAAACCTTCAGAGGTTGCCTGCCAATGCTTGAAACCATACGATCAAGATGATTTGCAAGCTGTAGATTAGAAAAGGTATTATATGATTGATCAACTCTGTTCGATTCCAACAATAATAAGCATTCAACGAGACTCTAATCTAACAAGTCAAACTTATTAAAGCTTCAGGTTGTGTCTGACAATGACCAGAAGGAACTCAGAAGGAAAACGAATGAAATAGCACACTCCTCCGTGCTCAGTTTATAAACCGACAGTGTTTTCCCTTTGATATAACTATTGATGTAATGATAACCATGTGGAGCTAACTTTTATTGATTTCAATGCTTGTTATCCTGCTGAACTCTGAAAGTAAATTAAAAATCATACTGCTGCTAACTTAAAGGAAATAGAAGCAGCATGTAACATTTTCAAGATTCAACAGAAAGACTACTCCTCACTCCTCAGGTTCAATCAAGCATTAAAAAAGAGGTAAAGTCTTTACCTTCTGATTATCAACACCATGAACCATAGCTAGATTGGGAACAGCAGCTGCAACAATGGAGGTAAACTTTACACAACTGTAAGATGATGTTTATCCCATTTACAAATACAAGAAGAAATGTTTCCTGAGACTAAGCCCGGGGGGGGGGAATTTAAGGTAAAAGTACGTAACTGAATCTTTTCATAGAAATAAACCAAAAAATCAACAGCCAAGCCAATAAAGATTGACTCAAGAACCAATTTCATTCTGAGCTCCATTATAGATTTCAAAAGAAGATAATACATTTGAGAGAAAATACGCAGGCTTGTAGTTCCCCAAGTTAAGCATCGAAAGGCAATTTGGCCCTATTTGGATACTAAAAAGAAAAGCTTTTATACTCGAGTCAGACAATTCGACCTTATCTTACAGACAATTAGCACAAAGAAACAAACTTTTAGTTGGAAACAGTTAGAAGATAATACACTGACGGAAAAAAATGCAGACTTGCATTTTAGAAACATCGCAACTGGAAAAGAATCAAATGAACTAAATACAAGATCCTATGGAAGCTGGATCATAACAAAACTAAATTCGCACATATATTTGAATAAGCTCGTACTCAGGAGTTGCTTCACTTTGTTGCTCTGCAAATGCCCAATATAATGCCATTCAATGTCCTCAGGAAGCTGCATTTCAAGAACACGTACTCAATATTGCACCAAAAAAAATAAAATCAACTACTCAATTACTCCTTTCTATATTAGAAAAAAATTATTATTACACCTTTCTATATTAGAAAAAATTAAATTTTAATAAGATTGATTTATAGTCACACAAATATATATACAACTTATTTTAAAACACAATTTTCAAAAGTTTCTTTTTTCGTGCTATGCCACACAAAATGGGATGGAGGGAGTATGTTTCAATCCCAAATTAACTCAGCTACATGAATCCTTTATATCTATTCAGCTCCATTTACATCCAATTTTTTTTCCTGTAAACAATTTGTCACAACCTAAAACTCAATTAGCGTAACCACTGCTGAAATGGAGCAGATGAGTACCTCGGGAGCCTTCTGGATAATCTCTTGGACGTAATTTTCACCGAAACATCGGTGACCAGCATCATAAACTTGGTTAATTAGAGAAATAGGCTTAGTCTTGCTCACGGCCACCACTCTCACGTCATCAGCGCGGCGGCCGGACCTTTCCGCAGCTTGCCGGACACGGTGGAACACCGACCGGAGCGCCGTAACGGCCAGACCCTCGGCAGCCGGAGCAGCCATCGCTTTGTTTTCTCTCTGTTTGATTCCTGATTCTCTCGCGCGCTAATCATTGTTTATTATAGTTTCTGTTTATAATCACCAAAAGAATGGTAGGTAATTGTTTACGTCAAGAAATGGACGCCACACATAACAAGTACAATAAAACCTCACCATTTTTTCTATAGATTAATTTGCATTTGAGAAATTTATTTCATTGAATATTTGAATATATAAAAAAAAATTAAATGTTATAAAGATTAAAAAAAAAAAAAAAAGATATTCATATTATTACCAATTAATTTTTTTCTAGATACCTACGGCAGTGGGGGATGTGGGTATTTGATTTTTTTTTTTTTTTTGGTGGGTCGACATAGAAATCAAGTTTTAGACCTTGCCAAACTTCTTTATCACTGTAGAAATCACTGGTCGCCTGCTCATTTTGTAAATGTTTAGGGATTTTTATTTTATTTTAACAAGTTATTGGATATTCAAATTATGAAAATTTAAGCTTATGGTATTTGACAAGAGTGAGTTGCTCTAGTGGTAAGCTTAGGGTATTTGACTTCAGGTTCTATTGTTCTTGCTTAAAATTTTCTATTTGTTAATATTGGACTTGTGTGAGTTGGTACCTCCCGTTTTCCAATTTTCCTTTGTTGTGTTAGTTAAATTGTTGACAACTTAGTTCGTATTAGTTTATTCACCGTATTAGTGTGCCTGTAGTTGCAACTTGTCTTCTTCTGGTTTGGTATGTTATATTGTGCGTGATAGTGATTCCCCTGGTCGAGTGAGGTCATGTCCTTGGGGGGAACGGGGGGTGGGGCAGGAGGTAGGGCAGGGGTTAGAGGGGGTGGGGCGGGAGGCAAAGGGAACAATGGTGTTTGTAGGTTGAGAATTGGGTCATAGAACGTAGGTACATTGACGGGTAAGTCTATAGAGTTGCCGAAGATCCTCCAAAAGAGGAGGGTCAATATAGCGTGTGTCCAAGAGACTAGGTGGGTATGGTCGAGGGCGAAGGACACAGACGGGTATAAACTTTGGTACTCGGGAGTCTAGAAAGGTAAGAATGGAGTGGACATCTTGGTGGATAGGGAACTTAGAGAGTCTGTGGTCGAGGTTAGACGAGTGAATGATAGATTGATGATTATTAAGTTGGTGGTTGGAGAGTGCACCCTAAACGTCGTTAGCGCATATGCGCCGCATGTGGGCCTAGATGGGGAGGTTAAACAACGCTTCTGGGAGGGGTTAGATGAGATTGTGTGTCAGGTTCCGCCTATTGAGAAGCTATTCATAGGAGGGGATTTCAATGGGCATATTGGGTCGACTACAGATGGTTATGGCAAGGTGCATGGAGGCTTCGGTTTTGGGGAGAGGAACGGAGGAGGTACATCGTTGTTAGACTTCGCTAAGGCTTTTGGGTTGGTGATTGTGAACTCTAACTTTCCAAAGAGGGAGAGGCATTTGGTTACTTTTCAAAATGCGGTGGCGAAGACTTAGATTGACTATCTTCTCCTCATGAGAGGTGACAGAGGAATGTGCAAGGATTGCAAGGTGATTCCGGGTGAGATACTCGCAACGCAACATAGGCTCTTGGTGATGGACGTTGGTATTATGTTAAAGAGGAGGAAAAGGTCTACTCGAGAAAGTCCGAGAATCAGGTGGGGAGCCTTAACTAATGATAAAACCCAAGAGTTGGAGGGGCGGTTGTTGGCTATAAGAGCTTGGAGGAGCAGTGGTGACGCGAGTACTATGTGGTCAGCGACAACAGATTGTATTAGGGAGGTAGCGAGAGAGGTGTTAGGAGTCTCGACGGGCGTCTCTGGTGGGCACAAAGGAGACTGGTGGTGGAATGAAGTGGTTCAAGGTAAAGTGGAAGCTAAGAAGGTGGCGTACCTGAAGTTAGTGGGGAGCATAGATGAGAAGGAGAGGCGAGCATGCATGGAGAGGTATAATACAGCTAGGAAGGAGGCTAAGCTGGCGGTCACAGAGGCTAAGACTGCGGCATATGGTCGTATGTACGAGGAACTGGGGAAAAAAGGTGGGGAGAAGAAGTTATTCCGGCTGGCCAAGTTGAGAGAGAAGAAGGCTCGGGATTTGGACCAAGTGAGATGCATCAAGGACGAAGATGGTAGAGTATTAATGGAAGATGCCCAGATTAAGAGGAGATGACAGACTTACTTTCATAAACTTCTGAATGAAGAAGGGGATCAGGATATTGTGCTAGGCGAATTGGAGCATTCCGAGAGTCACCGTGACTTTGGGTATTGCAGGCGTATCGAGGTTGATGAGGTCATGTGAGCTATGCGTAAGATGAGTAGGGGCAGAGCGACCGGGCCAGACGAGATTCCGATGGAATTTTGGAAGTGTGTGGGAGAGCAGGTTTGGAGTGGTTGACTAGGTTGTTTAATATTATTTTAAGGCGAAGAGGACGCCAGATGAGTGGAGGTGGAGTACGATGGTCCTATTGTATAAGAACAAAGGTGATATCCATAGTTGTAACAATTATAGGGGTATTAAATTACTGAGTCATACCATGAAAGTGTGGGAGAGGGTGGTTGAAGTGAGGGTAAGGATGACAGTGTCTGTATCCGACAACCAGTTCGGGTTCATGCCGGGTCGTTCGACTACAAAAGCCATACACCTTGTTAGGGGGTTGGTGGAACTGTACAAGAGAGGAAGAATGATCTGCACATGGTCTTTATTGACCTAGAGAAAGCATATGACAAGATTTCTAGAGAAGTTCTCTGGAGATGCCTGGAGGCAAAAGGTGTATCGGTTCCCTATATTATGGTGATTAAGGACATGTATGATGGGGCTAAGACTCGGGTTAGGATAGTAGGAGGCGACTCTGAGCATTTTTCGGTTGTAATGGGATTACACCAAGGTTCTGCGCTCAGTCCGTTCTTATTCGCCCTCGTGATCGACGTATTAACACACCATATTCAAGGGGAGATGTCGTGGTGCATGCTATTCGCCGATGACATAGTTCTGATTGATGAGTCGCGAGCCGGTGTTAACGAGAGGCTAGAAGTTTGGAGACAGGCTCTTGAGTCTAAGGGTTTCAAGTTGAGCAGGACGAAGACGGAATACTTGGAGTGTAAATTCAGCGCTGAGCCAGGGGAAGTGGGTGTGGATGTGAGGCTTGAATCATAGGTCATCCCGAGTAGAGGCAGCTTCAAGTACCTTGGTTCGGTTATTCAGGGGGAAGGGGAGATCGACGAGGATGTCACACACCGTATTGGGGTAGGATGGATGAAGTGGAGGTTAGCATCTGGAGTCCTGTGTGACAAGAAAGTGCCACCAATACTCAAAGGTAAGTTCTATAAAGCGGTGGTTAGACCGGCCATGTTGTATGGGGCTGAGTGTTGGCCCTTTAAGAACTCACATATCCAGAAGATGAAAGTAGCAGAAATGAGGATGTTGAGGTGGATGTGCGGGCACACTAGGATAGATAAGATTAGGAATGATGTTATTTGGGAGAAGGTGCGCGTGGCTCCCATTGATGACAAGATGCGGGAAGCGAGGCTTAGATGGTTCAGGCATGTTCAAAGGAGAAGCCCAGATGCTCCGGTACGGAGGTGTGAGCGGCTGGTTGTGGAGGGCACGAGAAGAGATAGAGGGAGGCCTAAGAAGTATTGGGGAGAGGTGATCAGACAGGATATGGCGAGGCTCCAGATTTCCGAGGACATGACACTTGATAGGAAGATGTGGAGGTCGAGTATTAGAGTTGTAGGTTAGGATGTAGTTGAGTCTTGACTTACTTCGTACCATTGTGGGACTAGCCACGTAGGGTTTTGTCTAGGATAGCTAGTGACAATGTTGTATTTTACTACTTCGCTTTTCAATGCATGTCCTATTTACTAGCTATCGTTTTTGATTTGCATCTTTCTTCTGCATTTCGTGGTGTTCCTATTTTTTGTATGATTGTTGTGGTGATACTAATATTGTCTCCTCTTGTCATTTTGTCTTTTTGTTTTTTTGAGCCGAGGGTCTTTCGGAAATAATTTCTCTACTCCTTTGGGGTAGGGGTAAGGTCTGCGTACACACTACCCTCCCCATACCCCATTGGTGAGATTCTACTGGATTGTTGTTGTTGTTGTAATTTTTTTTAATACTAATATACTATTAATAAATTAATAACTAGTTGTACAAAGATTTAAACTGGAAGGCATAAAAATTACTTACAAAATTATTAAAGTTATGTCTCCAATAAAATAATTAATAGAGTGATTTTTTATTTTTATTTTTATTATTGTTATCATAAAGTAATAAATACATAGATACTATTATAAAGGCGTATTCAAAGAGTATAACGTTATAACGATAGTTATTGATGTCATACATGAAAAGTTTTCAATAAAACGTGTTCTAGAAAATTGAAGATTCATTGCTTATTTGTGGTCGTAATTGAGTGATTAATGTTCCGTCGAGCTTATATTGTCCATCATTAATGATTTGAGTTTTGTTAAGCTTATAAAATTTTCATTGAAAAAGACAACACTGGTTTATTGATTTTTGAAGGTTTAAGATGAGTTTAACAATTGAAATTTGTCGGGGTTGTATTAAAAAGTTGTAATAACCCAACCGGTCATTTTGACTTTTAGAATCCCGTTCCCTAAAATAAAATTTTATGTATGTGCTTTTATTGATTTATGACTTGCGGAGATGTTTGGTTCGGGATTTGGAAGTGTTTGGATTGAAATCGGAACACTTGGTTTCTTAAGTTAGCTTTAAAAGGCCAAGTTTGACTTCGGTCAACATTTTGAGAAAATGACCCAGGAATCGTGATTTGACGGTTCCAATAGGTTTGTATGATGCTTTCAGACTTGGGCGTATGTTCGAATCGGGTTTTGGATAACCCGAGAGCATTTTGGCGCTTAATAGTGAATATGAAGATTTAAAGTTCTTTAAATTTGGTTTGGAGTAGGTTTTTGAATAATTGAAGTACGTTTGGAATTCCGAGTTTGGAAATAGTTCCATATAGTAATTTAAGACTTGCACGCCAAGTTTCGTATCGTTCCGAGTAGTCTAAGTATGTTTCGGCGCGTTGGTAGTAAATTGAAGAACTTGAAGTTATTAAGTTTGAATCAATTTGGTTTGGGGTATGATTTTTAGATTTGATGATATTTTACACGTGCCGAGAGTTCGAGCGAGTCCGTTTTATGATTTCAAACTTGTTGGTATGTTCGGGCGGGGCCTCGGAGGCCCAAGCGTTAATCGGACGAGGCTCGGACTAGGTTGGAAATTTAGAGCCAAGCTGAAGCTCCCCAGTTCTGTCAGAATCGCAAGAGCGGAAATAGGACCGCACCTGCGAAGGCGCATGTGCGCAGAAGAGGAGCGCAGGTGCGGTAACGGCGCAGGTGCGACGTGGGACTCGCAGAAGCGAGCCGCTGACCGCAGGTGCGAGCGAAGCCGGCTAAGGGAAAACCGCATCTGCGAAGGCATTTTCGCAGATGCGGAGCCGCATATGCGAAAATCACTTTTGGGCATAACCTTAAAATGGGCGAAGCTCAGTCCATTTTTATTCATTTTTCTTCCATGTTTGGGCGATTTCAGAGCTCTTTGAGAGGAGATTTCAACTAGCAATTTAGAGGTAAGTTAATTCTACACCCCTTGAGTTGAATACATAGATTATGGGTAGATTATAACTAGAAAATCTTAGAAATCAAGAGTTTAGGTAAAAAACCTAGATTTTTATAAAAACGATATTTTAACAACGAAAATGGTTATGGAATTAGATAGAAATTATATATTTGAGTTATTGAGATTATGGGTAACGTTTTCATCCGAAAATTTACGGAATCCGGGCACGTGGGCCGGGGATGAATTTTAGGGATTTTACCATTTTGGATAGGGTAATTTATTTAATAGATGAATTTCAAATTATTGAGCATATATTAATTATTTTGTATAATATTTGGATAATTTTGGATTTTTCGGCGCCGAATCGAGAATTTTACGCGACGCGGTAATCGGAAAGTAGACTTTGAGACAAGGTAAGTCTCTTGTCTAATCTTGTGAAGGGGAAATTTTCCCATAGGGATTAAATTAAATAATTATTGCTAATTGCGGGGGCTACGTACGCACGAGGTGACGAGAGTCCGTGCGTAGTTACTATAAATGCTAAAGTCCGGGTAGTTTAGGACTCAAAGCATGAATTACTTGTGTAAATTATTTGATGTGTGTATGGTGAATTGTTAGATAAGGATATTAAAAGATGAAATTCTCATATGCTAAATTTTTGTTTAGATTAATTAATTGTTGAAATAAATTGTTATCTTCTCGAATAAATTTTACAATAAATATTCTTATTCCGGAGGTACATAAGAAAATGTCCTCCTTTCTTGTGGATCGGGCTGAACGCCTCGGTAGGATATATGCATCTATGGATCGTGCTGCACGTCCCTCGGCAGTGTACACGAAACTCTGGATCGGGCCGTACGACCTCGGCAGAAATCGTGCTTAATAATAATAAAAATTACACGATACTTGGACAGTTTATTGCAGCTTGTAAAGCTATTTGATAAATTGAAAATTTATTGAGATTGAATTGCAGCCTGTAAAGCTTTTTGATAAATGGGAAATTTTTATTGAAATTAAAGGATTTAATTAATAGATTGGAAATTGTTGCATTTGAAAGATTTTTATTATTTCTGCTAATTGAATAAAAAATATTGTTAACTCTGTGAATCATGCTGATTTGAATTATTATAATTTATTTCATTTATTATTGTTGACCCTTAATGAGTGTCAAAGTCGGTCATCTCGTCTCTACCACTTCGAAATTAGACTTGATACTTACTGGGTACACGTTGTTTACGTACTCATGCTACACTTGCTGCACTTTTTGTGCAGGATCTGAGACATATACTAGTGGAGGACCTATCATTGCACATCCTCGTTATCCATGGGCGTAGTGGTGAGCTGCCTTTCTGAATCGTCCTGCAGCTACCAGTGCCTCTTCTTGTATTATTTTTATTTTGTCTATTTTTATTTCAGACAGTATTTGAAGTTTTGTATAATCTACTAGATGCACACATTGGTAGGATTTGGTGTCTTATTATTTTCTTGGATTGAAATTTCATCGATATATGTTTAATTTATTAGTTGGCTTGCCTAGCTATAGT
This sequence comes from Nicotiana tomentosiformis, assembly GCF_000390325.3. Taxonomy (NCBI): domain Eukaryota; kingdom Viridiplantae; phylum Streptophyta; class Magnoliopsida; order Solanales; family Solanaceae; genus Nicotiana; species Nicotiana tomentosiformis. Next base: position 7,137,570 of record NC_090819.1, on the reverse strand, counting down.
GTTAGGCGCCATCACGGCCTATAGGTGAAATTGGGTCATGACAACATGGTATTAGAGCACTAGGTTCACGTAGGTCTCACAAGTTATGAGCATGCCTAATAGAGTCTTGCGGATCGGTACGGAGATGTCTGTACTTATCTTCGAGAGGCTATACAATGTTAAGAAACTACCTTTCTTCATATTCCATCGTGCAATTGATGTAGTACTAAATATCCTTCTCTTATTCTCTCACAGATGGTGAGAACACGCTCTAATGAGGTTCCAGACCAGGGAAGAGTTACTCCCCCAGTTGCTAGAGGCTGAGGGAAGGCTCCAGCCCGTGGTAGAGGGCGAGGACGTCCCAGGACTATTCCAGTTATTCCACCAGTGGGCCCAACAGAGGATCCCATTATTGAGAAGCAGGGTGAAGTGCCCGTGGTAGAGCCAGCTCCGGTGGATTTCACATCTGCACCGGGATTTCAGAATATTATGGGTCGTATGCTGTGATTCATGGACAATATGACTCAGACCGGTTTATTTCCGGCAGACCCAACCACATCCCAGGCGGGCGGGGGAGCCCAGACCCCTACCACACAGGCTCATGGACAAGCAGCTGCCGTATATCATACCTAGGGTGCACTACCGGTGGGTGGAACCCAGCCAATGGCAGCAACTACACCTGAGCCCAGGCCAGTTGCAGCCGCTGATCCTCAGAAACTATTGGACAGATGGACTAGACTACATCCTCCTGTCTTTGGGGGTGAGCGACATGAGGATCCCCAGGATTTCATTGATTGGTGCAAGGATAGACTGTACAACACGAGGATATTGGAGTCTCATGGGGTAGACTTTGCTACTTTTCAGCTAGAGGGCAGAGCCCGTAGATGGTGACAGTCTTATGTTCTTGGTAGACCAGCAGATTCTCCTCCCATGACTTGGGACAGGTTCACTCGTATCTTCCTGGACAGGTATATTCCATCCTCTCATAGGGAAGAGTTGCAATTTCAGTTTGTGCAGCTCCAGCAGGGTCAGATGTCAGTGACCGATTATGAGGCGAGGTTCTCTGAGTTATCTCGCCATGCGCTTATGATACTCCCTACTGAGGCGGAGAGTGTGCAGAGGTTTGTTGCGGGTTTACATACTGGCATTCAGGCCACTATGGCTTGAGAGGTTGAGATAGGTACTTCTTATGAGCTAGTCGTGGAGATAGCCCGCATGATAGAGGGTGTACGCCAGCGGAGCCGAGAGTAGGTTACGAGAGATAAGCGATTAAGGTATTCTGGAGAGTTCATAGGTACTCTGTCTGGGGGCAGAGGTCAGTTCGTGAGAGAGCAGTCCAGGAGGCCCCCATATCCAGCACCACCGCCTCCTCGAGGTGCTCCAGTGCGACCTTATCTCAATGTTATACCAGAAGGTTCTTATCGCCCACCAGCTATTCAGGGTCCTCCTAGTGGGTATTCAGTTCCCCAGGGCCAGACTCTTAGTCAGCAGCCCATCGCACCGAAGAGTTATTACGAGTGCGGGGATCACAGTCATATGTAGAGATTTTGCCCCGGGCTTCGGGATAGACCAGTACAACAGGGTCAGCAGCCTATGCTTACCGGACCAGTTGCTCCACCAGTAGTCCGAACACCAAGAGGTGAAGGACAGGTGGGTAGAGGTCGTCCTAGAGGTGGAGGTCAGCCAAGTGGAGGCCAACCAGTTGGCGCTCCAGCTCGATTCTATGCTTTTCTGGCTAGACTAGATGCAGAGGCCTCAGATGCCGTGATTACAGGTATTATTTCTGTTTGAGGCAAAGATGCCTCAGTATTATTTGATCCGGGATCTACGTATTCATATGTGTCATCTTTATTCGCTTCATTCCTAGGTGTTTCTCGTGAGTCCTTGAGTACTCATGTTTATGTGTCCATTCCTTTGGGCGATTCTGTTATCATGAACCAGATCTGCCGGTTTTGTATTATTACATTTTGTGGTTATGAAAGTAAAGCAGATTTCTTATTGCTCGAGATGATCGATTTTGAAATTATTCTGGGTATGGACTGGTTATCTCCATATCATGTTATTCTAGATTGTCATGCCAAAACTGTTACCTTGGCTATTCCATCTTTGCCTAGGCTGGAGTGGAAGGGTTCGCCTGTTAATTAATTTAATCGGGTTATTTCTGTTATGAGGGCTCAACACATGGTTGAGAAGGGTTGTTTAGATTATCTAGCTTATGTTCGGGATACTACTACAAAGACTCCGGCTATTGATTCAGTGCCTATAGTTTGGGAGTTCTTCGATGTATTTCCTTTAGATCTTCCAGGTATGCCACCTGATCGTGATATTGGTTTCTGTATTGACTTGGCTCCAGATACCCAGCCCATATCTATCCCACCGTATCGCATGGCTCCGAAAGAATTGAAAGAATTGAAAAAACAGCTTGAGGAGTTACTAGCCAAAGGGTTCGTCAGACTGAGTGTATCGCCTTGGGGTGCACCGGTATTATTTGTGAAGAAGAAGGATGGAACAATTGCGGATGTGTATTGATTATCGCCAACTGAACAAAGTCACTATTAAGAACAGGTACCCGTTGCCATGTATTGATGATCTATTTGACCAGTTGTTGGGTGCTAGGATGTTCTCTAAGATTGACTTGAGGTCGGGGTACCATCAATTGAAGATTCGGGATTCAGATGTTCCGAAGACAACTTTTCGGACTAGATATAGTCATTATGAGTTTCTGGTGATGTCCTTCGGTTTAACTAATGCCCCGACAACGTTTATGGATCTGATGAACATGGTATTCAGGCCATATATTGATTCGTTTATCATTATCTTCATTGATGACATCTTGATCTACTCGCGCAGTAAGGAGGAGCATGAGCAGCATATGAGAGTAGTGCTTCAGACCTTGCGGGAACAAAAACTATATGCTAAGTTCTCTAAATGTGAGTTTTGGCTAGAGTCTGTAGCATTTTTGGGGCATATTGTATCGGGTGATGGTATTAAGGTTGATCCCAAAAAGATTAAGGCGGTTCAGAATTGGCATCGTCCCATTTCGGCGACTGAAGTCAGGAGTTTTCTGGGTTTAGCAGGTTATTATCATCGGTTCGTGGAAGATTTTTCATCTATTGCAGCACCTTTGACCAAATTAACCCAGAAGGGTGCTCCGTTCCGATTGTCCGGTGATTGTGAGGTGAGCTTTCAGAAGCTCAAGATAGCATTGACTACAGCACCAATGTTAGTGTTGCCTTCCGGTTCGGGGATGTATACAGTGTATTGTGATGCCTCACGCGTTGGCTTGGGTTGTGTACTGATGCAGGAAGGGCGAGTTATTGCATATGCTTCACGCCAGCTAAAGCCCCACGAGAAGAATTATCCGATACATGATTTGGAGTTAGCTGCGATTGTTCACGCTCTTATAATTTGGAGGCATTATCTTTATGGGGTGTCATGTGAAGTTTATACTAATCATCGCAGTTTGCAACATTTGTTCAAGCAGAGGGACCTAAATTTGAGGCAGCGCAGATGGCTGGAATTACTGAAAGATTATGATATTACTATCCTATATCATTCGGGTAAAGCAAATGTGGTTGCAGACGCCTTGAGTAGAAAGGCGGAGAGTATGGGTAGTTTGCCTTTCATTTCAATAGAAGAGAGGCCATTAGCTTTGGATATTCAATCATTGGCTAACCGACTTGTGAGGTTGGACATTTCAGAGCCCAACCGAGTTCTTGCATGTGTTGTAGCTCAGTCTTCACTATTTGAGCAGATCAAGGCTCGTCAGTATGATGATCCATACTTAATAGTTCTTAGAGAAACAGTACTACGAGGTGGTGCCAAGGAAGTTACTATTGGTGCGGATGGTGTTCTGCGACTCCAGGATCGTCTATGTGTTCCTAATATGGATGAACTGAGGAAAACAATCCTGGAGGAGGCACACAGTTATATATCTATTTGTGGGTGGCCGGAGTTGATTTGGGGGTCCATTGGTAGGCCCAATTAGGATGTGTATTCTACACCGAGCCGAATCGGTTGGCTCCATACTGCTATTGTTGAGGGATGTGCCATTTGGTTGTTGTTGAGCTTATTCGTGTTCTTGAATTTTCTGTGAGTTACTCTTCTATGCTATGGGGAGTTGTGATTCGTTGGTTTTAGGCACAAATGGTGTGGTTCTGTTGTGATCTTATAGCGGAATTTGAGCAAGATGAGTAGTTGGGTATTGCATGATTGATTGCGTATTGGCTATGTCCTTTTGAGTTTTAGGTGGCATTGTGTCGTTGTCTTCTCCATGGTTAGGGTAATGCACTTTAAATACTTGATGTCGGATTACGCATGGTTATTGATTTTGAGCATGGTGGCTGAGGTACTTCATATGGACCAGTTTTTGGATAGGGTCGCTCGTTGCAGCAGAGTTAGGTGTCTAAATTGCCAGCAAGTTAAATATGAGCACCAGAGGCCAGGTGGCCTACTTCAGCAGATGACTACACCGGAGTGGAAATGGGAACGCATTACTATGGACTTTGTAGTTGGGTTGCCACGGACCTTGCAGAAGTTTGATGCAGTTTGGGTCATTGTTGACAGGTTGACCAAGTCGGCACATTTCATTCCGGATGTGACTATGTATACTTCAGAGAGGTTGGCCCAAATTTTTATTGAGGAGATAGTTCGGTTGCACGGTGTGCCAAATTCTATCACATCAGATAGAGGCCCTCAATTTACTTCACATTTCTAGAGAGCAGTAGAGAGTGAGTTGGGGACCCGCGTAGAGCTCAGCACAAACTTTCATCCGCAAACCGGGCAGTTAGAGCGGACAATTTAGATTTTGGAGGATATGCTCAGGGCATGTGTGATTGACTTTGGAGGTCAGTGGGATCATTTCTTGCCTTTAGCCGAGTTTGCTTATAATAACAGTTACCAATCCAGTATCGAGATGGCTCCATTTGAGGCTTTATATGGTCGGCGATGTCGTTCGCCCATCGGGTGGTTTGATCGCGGTGAAGCTAAGTTATATGGTACTGATTGGTGAAGGATGCCTTGGAAAAAGTAAAGTTGATTCAAGAGCGACTTCGTACAACACAGTCCAGACAGAAGAGTTATGCGGATCAGAAAGCGCGTGATTTATCATTTTTGGTAGGTGAAAAAGTTCTCTTGAATGTTTCACCGATGAAGGGAATTATGAGATTTGGGAAGAAAGGCAAGTTGAGCCCAAGATTTATAGGTCCATTTGAGGTGTTGAGATGAGTTGGGGAGGTTGCTTATGAGCTTGCATTGCCTTCCAGTTTATTGAGAGTTCATCCGGTTTTCCATGTATCTATGCTCCGGAAGTATCATGCTGACCTGTCATATGTGTTGGACTTCAGCACAGTTCAGCTAGATAAGAGATTTGGTTATGAAGAGGAGCCAATTGCCATTGTTGATAAACAGGTTCGCCAGTTGAGGTCCAAGAGGATTTCTGCAGTAAAAGTCTAGTGAAGGGTCTAACCAGTCGAGGAAGCGACTTGGGAGGCCGAGAAAAATATGCGGAGCAGTTATCCACACTTATTCGGCACTCCAGGTACAATTCTAAACTCGTTCGAGGACGAACGTTTGTTTTAGAGGTGGAGAATATAATGACCCAATCGGTAATTTTGACTTTTAGAACCCCGTTCCCTAAAATAAAACTTCCCGTATGTGCTTTTATTGATTTATGACTTGCGGGGATAGTTGGTTCGGGATTTGGAAGTGTTTGGGTTGAAATCGGAATACTTGGTTCCTTAAGTTAGCCTTAAAAGGCAAGTTTGACTTCGGTCAACATTTTGAGAAAACGACCCCGAAATCGTGATTTGACGGTTCCAATAGGTTCGTATGATGATTTCGGACTTGGGCGTATGTTCGAATCGGGTTTTGGATAACCCGGGAGCATTTTGGCGCTTAATAGTGAAAAATCAACTATCTGAAGATTTAAAGTTCTTTAAATTTGGTTTGGAATAGGTTTTTGAGTAATTGAAGTCTGTTTGGAATTCCGAGTTTGGAAATAGTTCCGTATAGTAATTTAATACTTGCACGCCAAGTTTCGTGTCGTTCCGAGTAGTCTAAGTATGTTTTGGCGTGTTGTTAGTAAATTGAAGAACTTTAGGTTATTAAGTTTGAATCAATTTGGTTTTGGGTATGATTTTTAGATTTGATGATGTTTTACAAGTGTCGAGAGTTCGAGCGAGTCCATTTTATGATTTCAAACTTGTTGGTATGTTCGGGCGGGGCCCTAAGCGTTAATCGGACGAGGCTCGGACTTGGTTGGAAATTTAGAGCCAAGCTGAAGCTCCCCAGTTCTGTCAGAATCGCATGAGCGGAAATAGGACCGCACGTGCGAAGGCGCAGGTGCGGTAACGGCGCAGGTGCGACGTGGGACTCGCATAAGCGGATTCGCAGAAGCGAGCCGCTGACCGCAGGTGCGAGCGAAGCCAGCTAAGGGAAAACCGCATTTGCGAGGGCGTTTCTGCAAAAGCGGCTTATAAGCCGCAGATGCGGAACCGCAAAATCGGCTTATGAGCCGCAGATGCGAAAATCACTGTTGGGCAGAACCTTAAAATGGACTAAGCTTAGTCCATTTTTATTCATTTTTCTTCCATGTTTGGGCGATTTCAGAGCTCTTTGAGAGGAGAATTGAACTAGCAATTTGGAGGTAAGTTAATTCTACACCCCTTGAGTTAAATACATAGATTATGGGTAGATTATAACTAGAGAATCTTAGAACTCAAGAATTTAGGTAAAAACCTAGATTTTTATAAAAACGAGATTTTAACAACGAAAATGGTTATGGAATAAGATAGAAATTATATATTTGAGTTATTGAGATTATGGGTAACGTTTTCATCCAAAAATTTATGAAATCCGGGCACGTGGGCCGGGGATGAATTTTAGGAATTTTACCATTTTGGATAGGGTAATTTATTTAATAGATGAATTTTAAATTATTGAGCATATATTAATTATTTTGTATAATATTTGGATAATTTCAGATTTTTCGGTGCCGAATCGAGAATTTTACGCGATGCGGTAATCGGAAAGTAGACTTTGAGACAAGGTAAGTCTCTTGTCTAATCTTGTGAGGGGAAAATTTTCCCATAGTGATTAAATTAAATAACTATTGCTAATTATGTGGGCTACGTACGCACGAGGTGACGAGAGTCCATGCGTAGTTACTATAAATGCTAAAGTTCGGGTAGTTTAGGACTTAGAGCATGAATTACTTGTGTAAATTATTTGATGTATGTATGGTGAATTGTTAGATAAGGATATTAAAAGATAAAATTCTCATATGCTAAATTTTTGTTTAGATTAATTAATTATTGAAATAAATTGTTATCTTCTCGAATAAATTTTACAATAAATACTCTTATTCCGGAGGTACATAAGAAAATGTCCTCCTTTCTTGTGGATCGGGCTGAACGCCTCGGTAGGATATATGCATTTATGGATCGTGCCGCACGTCCCTCGGCAGTGTATACGAAACTCTGGATCGGGCCGTACGACCTCGGCAGAAATTGTGCTTAATAATAATAAAAATTACACGATACTTGGACAGTTTATTGTAGCTTGTAAAACTATTTGATAAATTGGAAATTTATTGAGATTGAATTGCAGCCTGTAAAGCTTTTTGATGAATGGAAATTTTTATTGAAATTAAAGTATTTAATTAATAGATTGGAAATTGTTGCATTTGAAAGATTTTTATTATTTCTGCTAATTGAATAAAAATTATTTGTTAACTCTGTGAATCATGTTAAATTGAATAATTATAATTTATTCCATTTATTATTGTTGACCCTTAGTGAGTGTCAAAGTCGGTCATCTCGTCTCTACCACTTCGAGATTAGGCTTGATACTTACTGGGTACCGTTGTTTACATACTCATGCTACACTTGCTGTACTTTTTGTGCAGGATCTGAGACATATACTAGTGGAGGACCTATCATCGCACATCCTCGTTATCCATGGGCGTAGTGGTGAGATTCCTTTCTGAGTCGTCCTGCAGCTACCAGTGCCCCTTCTTGTATTATTTTTATTCTGTCTATTTTCATTTCAGGCAGTATTTGGAGTTTTGTATAATCTACTAGATGCTCATATACCTGTGACACCAGGTCTTGGCACACACATTGGTAGGATTTGGTGTCTTATTATTTTCTTGGATTGAAATTTCATCGATATATGTTTAATTTATTAGTTGGCTTGCCTAGCTATAGTGTTGGGTGCCATCACGACCTATAGGTGAAATTGGGTCGTGACAAAAGTTGTATATCAAATTTGGAGTTGATTTGAATATATTATGAAGCAAAAATATTTAGGTAAACCTCTACCCATCGTGTTATGGTGCTCACTAGGATTTTGGCCAGAAATCTCGACGTTCATCTGAATTTTCAGCAAAAATATCGAAAAATCTTGTTGATCCGTTAGAATTCGTGGCAAAATCCTAGTGATCACCATAATTATATACATTGTGTCATGGTGATCACTAAGATAGTGCAAAAACTTGACTAATACTATTAAATATAAGTTTTAGCAATTGCCAGCAACATGTTTTAAAACTAATGTACGAGGAACTGGGGGATAGAGGCGGAGACAAGAAGTTATTTCGACTAGCCAAGGCGAGAGAGAGGAAGGCTCAGTATCTGGACCAAGTGAGGTGCATCAAAGACAAGGACGGTAGAGTATTGATGGGATAGGGTCAGATTAAGCGGAGATGGTAGACGTACTTTTATAGACTTCTGAATGAAGAGGGGGATCAGGACATTGTGCTAGGTGTCGCGCCCCGTTTTCTCGCGAAATCGGGCTTCGACATGTGACAAATCTTTTAAGGAGGTATTAAAAGAGGAGAGTCGCCACCTAACGATTTTAAGGTACGTTAGGGCACCTATTTGCAAATAACTCTTTTTGACTAGTCAACGCCACCAAAGATCGGGTAAGGGCTCAAGTTACCTCAAAGAGAAGGTGTTAGGCACTCCTCGAGGTCCACAACTGTGGGTCGCGGTCGAACTTAAATTATATGGATTAGTCTATGTGATTAAGTAAACAAAGAGAGTACAAACTTTAAGGATTTTATTACAAAGAGATCTTGAATAAGGAGGTATAACTATTTTTTTCAATCTAATAGAAAAGAAAGGAAAGTGGGGAGGTCCTAAGTTTTTTAGCCTAAAGGATCACCCCGTGGAACATAAATAATATTTCGTAATTCCCTTGAGATAGGGTGTTACTCATATTATCCAGCGGGCACATACTATCATCTCCTGCTACCCGATTACTATGTTAAAGTTGTTTACCTAAGAGCGCTCTAATTCAATTCTAAGTAGTACCCTACGCGTGCATTGCTCGTCCCATACCTATGGTCCAGGAGGTTTTGAACCTTTATTTGGATGGTTCTAGACCTTATATAGGTTGCTCAAAAATGTAAAACTATGAGACAAATAAAATACATATTGGACTTCGAATATGGCAGTTAAGGGCTCAGGTTAGCCTCCACACTTAAGCAACAAATGCACGCGAAACAGGTTTTCATGTTAGGCCATTTCAGAATTAAGAACCTTAAGCCCTATAGACATGATTTCTACGTGACTATGCATTAAAACATACAAGATGTTTCAAAGTCTAGGCGCTTCTTATCTCCAAATTATACGATTGTCGCATGCTAATTTGAGATTGCAGATTTCAGTTATTTAACCTATAGATGTTGTGTTTAGGTGTGAATCACTAAGTTACAATGAAATCTATTGGAGGAAAGCCCAGAATTATTCATGATTTCTAACAATAGCATACGTGAAACAAATGTTTGAGCGATTTAACATTAACAAATTATGGCGAGTAATTATATCCTATAGGCAGGATCTCTAACGTTCAGCACGTAGAGAGCTGATTTTATCGCCATACCTTAATCCTATAGGCATATTTTCTAGGTGACAGTGGCAAATGGAATAGTCAGAATAATGTAGGCATGATTCTTAATGAATGCTGACGCGAATTGAAATCAATAACATTTATTCCTATAGGCAGGTTTTCTAGTAGCACGTAGCAGTAAGCATAATTGCAACACTTTGAATTCATGTTCGCTAGCAGACTATGTGTATGTGTGTGTTTCCCCTAATGGCATGATTTCTATAATGCACATAGTGATGGAATAACATATATATATATATATATATATATATAACAAGTAAATCATTGAGTCATATAGGCATACTATCTACCCATTTGGTATGCAAATATTAGAAATCTACCCATTCCCCACTTTACTAACACCCCATTAATGAATAGGATATAAATATTATACAAATAATGACAATAGGGCCACAACAGGCCCAAATGAAATACCCAGCACTGTCTGGGCCTTCAGCAATTCTCATACAGCATACCCAGACTTCTAACAATGAGCCGTATTCATCAACACAATCCCAGAATCCATAGAGGAGCCCAAAGTCAATTCATATAACCATATTGACAAGCATTGTATCATTTAAACCAACCGACTTAGATGTACAACAAATAATAGGAAGAAATGGGTTGAATGGGGGTAGTTTAAGTTTCAGGGAATGATTAAGGACCCAAATCCTAGTGTGTCAGAGTTCATAAGGGCCTCAAATGGACCCCGAGCAGTGCTCACACTAGGAGGTCATCAGTAAAGCCTATGTAGCCTTGACTTTTAGCCGGCTAAGAATAAGAAGTTCAGAATAACATAAGTAGTAAATGAGGAGAATGGATAATGGTTGAGGGACAGAATTGGGGGTACACTTATAACCTAAAGTAGACATAGCCAAGTTGAGCATACAGAGCAACTAATCAAGAAAGCAGTAGGTTCAGCATGATTTCCATACATAGCAAAGTATCACATAGACAACCACATTTTGAAAGAGTTGGGGAAGAAATAGGTTTGCATGGGTATACAGAGATTATCATGTACAAATGCATGATACTAAACCAGTTGAGACCTAAAAGGTCCAAATTAAGATAAGTATGCATCCTAGTATCATAATATAGACATATTAACTCTCATCAGGAAACATGACTCCATTGAGACATGATAGGGAGCACGCATAATGACAAAACCATATGTGGGAAGGGTCAGGGGAGAAACAAGTTTGCAGTCACAGATGCACAATACAAATAAGTTAAAACCTAAGAGATTATGCTAAACATACATCCTAGTGTCATGCTAATCAGTATTTAGACATGATGGGGGATGCACATTGTGACAAGCCAAATAATCACTGAAAGAACAAGATATCAGATGAACCATAGACATGCTGGGGAACATATTAGCACAGCAGCAAGATCATAGAGAATGGTCTTAATACAAATTGAAACACATTGCACATGCAAGACAAACATTGCAGAGATTCAGAGCAGTGTGAGATACCAACTTCATACCAAATAGCACATGTAGGGATTCTAGGATTGACACAATAGACTAATTAACTAAAGAAGACCTACGTTATGCCATAAAACAAAATGGTTCAAACAGGGCAGGGAAAATAAGTTGAGGTTCAAATAGGGCAGGGAAAAAGACACATAGGGATGAAATTGCAAAAGTCAAGTGGCTTACCAGTTAAATGGACAACAATAAAGAACAAAAGATCCACAAGAACCCAGAAAACCTCGATGTGTCAAAGTTCCCAAGAGTTTCGAAAGAACCCAAGGCAATGCTCGTACCGAGAGAAAGTTCGAACAGTAGACTCTCAGTGGCCTTGGCTTTCAGCCGACCAACACAAAACACAGAACATGATAATCAAGGAATTAACAGAGTAAAGCTTCAAATTTTAGTGAGATTGTATCGACTAGGTCCTTTTTCAAAGGGGAATGGGGAATGGTTTATATAGTGACAGAAATCGAACAAGTAAACAAGGAAAACTATAAAATCAAACATAAATAAGGAAGTATTACCATGCAGAATCAATAAAAATCGGATTAGGAAAAAAATAGGTAAACCCTAGTTGACAGAAATCAAAGATTGGCCGGAAATCTTGGCTAATCGGACCCATATAGCCATGGTCTTGATGATATGGACTAGATATTATCCAGATTTAAACGGTTGAAGTGAATGGGCAGAATGAGAGAGATGGTACTTGCCATGTTTAGACAAGTACTAAGTAATACCATGGAGAAACACCCAGTAACGGAGAAACACTAGTATGGTAAGTGAATGATGGGAGAATCCCATTATCGACGGGATTAGGGAAAGATTTGGAGAAGGCGGGGATTAGGGTTTTCTGGTGGGAGGATGAGCGTTTTGATGGAGGCTGGGTAGAGACAATGGGTCTCTAGGATTAGGGGGTTGGACTTAAGATAAGGGGTTAGTTTATTAGGGGTCGTTGATCAATTGAGATCAATGGCCAAGATGAAAGAATGGGGTTGGGCGGGTCTTTTAAATGGGTTACCGACCGATTTATTTTAAAAAAAGTGGTTTGGTTTTGGGCTTGGGGTAATTGGGCTAATTCTGGTCCGAAAATTGGTTAAAATTAGGCTATTATTTAAATACCCAAAATTTAAAACAATTTATAAAAAATGCTTGATAAATAAATAAAAAACATTATTTATGTACTAAAATGATTAAAAATAATAACTTTGTATTAAAAAAATATAAAATACTATTTTTACACAACTAATATAAATAAAGAGCATTTCTGTACAGATATAGGCTATTACTGCAAAATTACGCAAATAGCTTAAAAATATTAATGTAATTATATAAAATAAAGTAAAATATTTGAAACATGTATTATAGGTGCAAAAATAATAACTTTAAATAGTTAAGTCATCATAAAATAATTTGAAGGAGTAATTAATAAATATTCAAGCAATTTAAATACAGACAAATCAATCTTAAAGCTCTAAATTTATAGAAAAATGATTGTATAGATTTGTAAACTAAATAATGATGTAAAAGTGATGCTTTGAAAGTATATATATTTGAGAAAATATGAGGGCAAAATTGGGTATCAACAGCTGCCCCTCTTTACCCGAGAATTGTGAAAGAGTTGTCGGGTAAAGAAAATGATGACCAATTTTGGATGAATTAAATGAGGGATGATGTGATTTGGAAAAAATGGGGGGTGAACCCTGGTTCCTGATTTGCCTACATATCCTTGGTGTTACGAGAATCAAGTCGCGTGTAGTTCTGGATCCAACGATGAACGAAACCGATGGAGTTGTTAAAGGAATGGTCATATGTTTCAGAAAAGGCTCTTCTGGGGTAGGACAATATCGAATGAATTGTGGAGTCATCGATGTGAATCTGAAACGTTATGGATGCATCACTAAGCAAATATATGAACGGTCATAGAGTAAAAGGCGGGTAATTAATGGTGGTTGGTTACGTTTGAAATAATTGTAGGATGTGAGCATTGAACGGAAACCGGAGCAAAGATTGCTCCCGTTGGGAGAACGGTTACTTCCTGAATTACCTGCAAACTTAAAACACGATGCATGCAAGTATATATGGATTATTGCGAAAATTTAAACATGATGTAGATTCCCTTCGGACCATGAAGGTTGTCTTTGGACGGTGAGGATGGTGTCCTTAAACCATGACGTCCTGGGCCATGAATCATGTGATAAGGGATTCGCAAGCCATGAAATGATGTCCTCGGTCCATGAGAATGGTGCCTCTGAACCATGACGCCTTTGAATAATGATGTGCACTTTTAAGAGATCCTCGGGCCATGGAATGATGTCTTCCGGCTATGATAATAATGCCTTCAGACCATTACGCCTTCGGACAAAATGGCGATATTTCAGCCCATGAAATGCAGAATATGATGTTTGGTTGTATGCGAAGATAAGACAAGACAAGGCTTAGTATTGGGTAAGATGAGGGCAATGCTTAGCCCTGGATGAGTAGAGGATAATGCTAGGTCTTAGATGGCGTAATAGAGATAGAATTTAATCATGAGGAAAAGGCAGTGCTTAGCCTTTGTGGAATTAAAGAGGCAATGCTTAGCCTTATGCAGGAAGAGGAGACAATTCTTAGTCTCACGCAAGTAAGGGAAGCGGTGCTTAGCTTCATGCAGGAAAGACAGTCCTTAGACTTATGCAATTAAAGAGGCAGGGCTTAGCCTCATGCAAATAGGAGACAATGCTTAGTCTCATACAAATAAAGGCAGTGCTTAGCCTTATGCAGTTAAGGAGGCAATGCTTAGCCTCATGCAAATAGAAGACAATGCTTAGTCTTATGGGGAAAAGGCAATGCTTAGCCTCATGCAAATAGGAGACATTGCTTAGTCTCATAGGGAAAAGGCAATGCTTAGCCTTATGCAATTAAGGAGGCAATGCTTAGCCTCATGCAAATAGGAGACACTGCTTAGTCTCATGCAAGGAAAGGCAATACTTAGCCTTATGCAATTAGAGAGGCAATGCTTAGCCTCATACAAATAGGAGACAATGCATAGTATCATGCAGGGAAAGGCAGTGTTTAGCTTATGCAAGAAAAATGATGAGTGACAATGAGAAAGTAAAGTATTTCTTAGCTGGAAGTGTTTGCGTTTGGTAACTTGTCGTCATAAAGGCAATGATTTGATGTATCTGTGGGTATTGTTCTCTTATCGTGCCTGTATCCAAAGAAAACATCGTGAGTTTTGTGGGGGAAGGTTGGTTTGTGCTTTTGTCTTCTGTTTTGCCTTTGCTCTTGTCTTGAAGTCCTGTTTGAGTTACCCTGGATAGCATCTGGCTTTCATAGAAATAAAATTTTTGAAAAATATGCATGCATTTGATAAATATAGTTATTTGAAATGTAGTAGTATGTGATTTCAAATAATTTAAATGAACCGGTGAATGTGACATATTTTAGAGACATTGCGACCTCATTGCTTTAGAATTTTGAGGGTTCTACCCAAAATTCTGTCCCAGTTTAAATGCAATACATTGGATGTTCCGTGTATGACGATGTCGGCTGAACTTGCTTTAGAATTTTGAGGATCCTCCTCAAAATTATGCCCTAGTTTTCTGATCATGGCAAAATGAAGATTTTATTAAGATGTGACCGAATCCACATGGCTGCCTACGTATCCCCTCTTAAATGGGAATCAGGTCAAGCGTAGTTTAGTTACATCAGATGAAGAAATGTAAACAATCCTAAACATAGTATCTCTTGACTGCGTCTGAGTTGATAGGTTTGGCCAAAATTTTCCGTCCATTTCTGCAAGTATAAGTGCCTCTCCTGTTAGTACTCGATGAGCCATATGGGGCCCTTGCCAATTGGGTGAAAATTTCCCTTTGTCTTCATCTTGATACGGGAAGATCCGCTTTAGCACCAACTGCCCTAGTGTGAATTGTCTAGGCTTGACCCTTTTGTTGAAAGCTCTGGCCATTCTGTTTTGGTATAGTTGACCATGACATATTGTACTCATTCTTTTTCCAAAGGGCTAATTGCTCGTATCGGCTCTGTATCCATTTTGCGTCGCTGAACTCGACTTCTTGTATGATTCTCAGAGAAGGGATTTATACTTCGACAGGGATAACCGCTTCAGTACCATAAACCAATAAGTAGGGAGTTGCCCCAGTTGATATGCGAACCGTGGTACGATACCCGAGCAGAGCAAATGGCAACTTCTCGTGCCATTATTTGTAATTATCTACCATTTTCCTCAGTATCTTCTTGATGTTCTTATTGGCGGATTCTACAGCCATGTTCATTTGCGGTCTATATGTCGTGGAGTTCCTATGCTTGATCTTGAATGTTTCACACATGGCTTTCATCAAATCGCTGTTTAAATTGGCGGCGTTGTCAGTAATGATTGACTGAATCACTACCCTCATGTTACGTTGTCTCATTAAACCATGGCCCAAAAATAATAATACTGAAAAGAAAAATGTAAAAATAATAATAAATACGAAAAGCAATAATGCATTAAAAAAATCTTTAAAACGTCAACAAGTGCGGCTTGATGACTCGAGCAATTATTTCAAAACAGACTACTAAAAAATGTCTCAAATGCTCAAAACTATTTTTTAAAGTAATTCATGCTAATTTGTCAGGCTACCCATGAACTTGACGGGTCCTTGATGGTGCAACGGTCCAGTTCTTGAGAACAACTCCCTTCTCCACGGTCTGAATAATAAGGCCTTCCTCCTCCTCCTCCTCCTCCTCCTCCTCAACTATCGCACTGCAATCCATGTCTTCATCATCCAGAAACAAATTCCTTATGCCATCTAAAACTTCATCTTCTTAGGACCCCCACATCATGTTAGCTTGATGAAATGACTGGTGCAAATGTGGTACTGGTTGTTCTTGAGGGTAATAAGGACCACACCATGGTGGCGACCAATTCTGACACTCTTGCTAGGTGTATTCATACCCAAGCCCAAAAGTTGTGCCATGATGCTTTAGTTGTATCGGTTTGGTGATCCCCTGGAGATTCTTGCTGAGACCCTTGTCGGGTTCATACCCTGTCCATGACAGTATGCTTTCTATCTTACTGCTTCACCAATTGTCTTTCTCAATTGCATTGACGTGCTCGATGCGATGGTATGTTTCTCCACCCAACTTCTTTTTATACTCGACGGCCGAAACAATCTGATTGGTATAAATGGGATTACTTCTGTCTCCATAGATGACCACTTCCTGATGGTTCCACTCAAACTTCACGGCCTGATGTAGAGTAGAAGCTACGGCCCAAACGTCATGTATCCAAGGTCGTCCCAATAATAGGTTGTAGGTAGTAGATATGTCTAACACTTGAAACTCAACATCAAACTAGGCTGAGGTTGGTCTCCCAAATTGTGGCCCTTTGAGACCCATCAAATGCTTTTACATTCATACTTCATGCTCGTATCTCGTGCAAGCCTTTACCCAATCTTTTCAGAGTAGTTAGTGGATATATGTTGAGACTTGAACCCCTATCTATCAGGACTCTGGCAATGAATTTTTCCTCAAAATGCATTGTGATATGCAATGCCCTGTTGTGACTTAGTCCTTCTGGTGGTAGCTCGTCTTCATAAAAAGTGATCTTGTGGATTTCCAACACTTGCCCTACCATGTTGGCCATTTCTCCACTGGTGATGTTACTGGGTATATAGGCTTCATTCAACACCTTCATCAGGGCATTCCTATGTGCCTTAGAGTTTTGCAGTAGTGGTAAAATGGATATTTAAGTAGGGGTTTTGTTCAGATGATCAACCACAGAATATTCTCTTGCTTGCACCTTTCTCCAAAGGTCATCTGGGCCAGTCTCAATGACAGGCGGCTTAGATGCAGCTTCTTTGCTCATTTCTCCCAAATGCTCAGGTGTATAGACCCTACGGTTTTGGTCATGCCTTGCGCTGCACCTGTTTCTTCCATTTTTGCTTTACTTTTCCTTCTTGCTTCCGCAACATAATCCCATGGTATAGCATTAGACTTATAAGACAGCGTAGGTGCTACCATCACGGTGAATGATGTTGTTACTTCAACCTCAAATGGAGTTGGTGCAGCTACCTCAACTTCAATTGGTGCCTGAGTTTGTACCACGATAAGTGTGAGAGTGACTGGAGATGTTTTAGGATTATCCCCTTCTCGAATGAGTCCAATTGACCCTTCTGATTCCCATTCTTCATCGGTCTCTATCACGTTTACCCCTTTACCCCTGTGTTCAGGAAGAGGATTGTTACGGACATTGGGTGCAACATCTTTTGCCTGTATGACTTTGGTGTCAATTAATGTCTGAATCTTATCCTTCAAAGTACGACACTCATCAATAGTATGACCCTTCATGCATGAGTGATAGGCACATGTCTTATTTGGGTTAATCCACTGGAAAGAGTTTTTCATAGCAACAACAGGAATGGGAGTGACATAACCAGTAGCCTTTAGCCTCTCGTATAGTTGGACTATGGGTTCAGCAATTAGAGTGTATTGTCTATGTGGTCTACGGTCAAAATTTGGTCTTGGGTTTTGGTAATTTTAGTGGGATGGTGGTGAGTGGCAGTATGCTGGTTGGGTGTTATACGTATGGTAAGTGGCGGCAAGTTGTTCGTATTTGGGAGGTGAAGGCTGATATGTGGGTGAAGGTGTTTGGTATGTGAGAGGAGACTTTGGACCTTGGGATACCATTACTGTACCCACTTCTTTCTTCTTGGAGATACCTCCTGACTGCAAAGCTTTATTTCTGGCTTGGAGTGCTTCAAAGTTTGTCACCAATCCGCTTTTGATCCATTCTTCTATTCTTTCTCCCATCTTGATGATGATAGAGAATTTATGGTTTTCAATAACCATCAATCTTTTGTAGTATTACGGGTCCTGAACTCTGACGAAGAACTTATTCATCTGTTCTTCTTCAAGTTTCGGCCTTACTTTTACGGCTTCAGACCTCCACCGAGTAGCATACTCACGGAAAGTTTCCGTTGGTTTCTTCTGGAGATTCTGAATGTAGAAAACGTCTAGTGCATTTTCTGTGTGAAACCTGAACCGATCCATGAATTCTGATGCCATGCTCACCCAATTATCCCACTTCTTTGGGTTTTGACTGATGTACCAAGTCAAGGCGTCTCCGGTAAGGCTCCTCATGAACAGCTTCATACGGATTCGTTCATCCTTGCCAACCCCTACAAGTTTGTCGCAATACGTTCTCAAATGCACCTTCGGATCACCAGTTCCGTCAAATATTTCGAACTTAAGAGGTTTGTAACCCTCTGGCAGTTCTATATCTGATTGAATTCAAATCCTCATAATTCAAACCCTCAATGCTTTTGCCACCTTCGACACTTTGAACTCTGCCAGTAAGCTTCATGAGTTCTTCCTCCATGTTCTTGATGAGCAGGTCCTTCTCAGCGGATTCGGGTATATATAGGGTCTGTTATGGGGTATAGGGTAAAGTTTCCACATATATGGGATTGCTTTTATGGACTTCGGGAATCTGGGCGTAATGGTGGTCATTGGTTGAGTTTCGTGGATCAGGAGTAGGTTGTGGTGCATTCTGAGGGGTGTGGTATGTGGTTGTTTGTGGGTATTGAGTTGGATGGTGATGGTGTTGTTGAGGAGTAGGTACCGGTAGAGGGTTGTGGTTCTGAGGAGGTGTGGCATGTTGATGTGGCGCAGGAGAATTTGGTGGTGGGTTTTGATTCTGCGTGTTTTTGGGAGGTGTTGGGTTTTGGGCGTTTGTGTTTTGTTGGTTGATATCAGGGACGTTTAAGGTGAGTGAAAGGTTTGCCAAGTTTCGGATCTGCTCAAGTTCCCCTTGTAGCTCCAATATTTTTTGTTCCAGACGTAGGACCAATTCATTATGTGCTGGAGTACTCCGACTGTCCGAAGTTTCAACGTTCTCTGCATTGTCCTTTCTGATACCGCTTAAATCATCTATTTTTCCATTCCCTTTGCTTTTGCCTTTAGGATCACTTGGTGGAGGAGTAGGTGGAGGACCTATGGATCTAGTATGATATACAGATGATGCCAGTATGCACGAACCAACCTTGGGGAATGGGAATAATCAAAAGAAAGAAAAACAAAAGGTAACCAAATGAGTAAGGGTTATTGAAAGAATGCTTGCAATATTGAACATGCTCTACAAAATAATGTAACAGAATCACGTCCTAATTTGGTGGACCTCGTTGTGCCCGAGGTATGCCTAAGCGACACATAGACTTGGAGAAAATTGACGCTAATAATTGTGTCATTTCATTAATGCGAAAATGAATCAAATCCTTACTAAAACGACAATAATAAGAAAGTTGCTAATGGCATTTGCCTTATTACATTCGATATCTAAAACTAAGCTAAAAAGTAGTAAAGAACATCATTTCCTAATCTACTTGATCCCAGAAGGACCTTCCTCGTGCTTGGATTTCTTGACTCTATCAGTCAGATTCCCCAGGTCACGCATATCCAACAACACGTAAGCCTTTGCTAGATGCCCCCTTCACTGTCATCCGTGTTCTGACAATCTGAAAGCCTCTTTCTCATCTTTCCCTCAAGCTCCATCAACCCTTGCTCCAAATATTCTAATTTTTCTATTAATTTAGTGGCAGTTTCCCTCCATTCGTTGATTGCTTACATATCCACTTTGTGTTGTTTCAAATGCCTAGCTTCAGACTCGAAAACCCTCTTGCACAGTGTCCTATACTTGACTTGTGCTTCAGCAGCGTCATCTATAACCCTATTTTTCATATTAATTCCTGGCTTGACATCCCCCCCTATATCATCTACCAACCATGATGGGTAGAAGTACACATGGCCAACATGATACCTATATGGCTCGATAGTATCTTTATCCATAATGACCTTTTGATTCCACATATGTTGTGCCTCGAACTTGAACGGAATGATGTTCTCTTTAAAATCTGCTTTGTATTGGACCATGTTAGAAACCCGAGGTATAATTTGTTTTCTTCCCACTTGCCTCATTACCCTTATAAGAGCATAAAGATAGATCCATCTTAACCCGATCAACACTAGATGAGTAGTTTCTCTTGATCTTATGATGAATTCACTGTTAGGGAACCATTCAAACATCCAATGTACCTTTTCGTCAGTCAAATTGCTGAAGAAACACACCGAGCTCACAACACTTCCAGGTTGCACAAACCTATCTAGGATAAATATCATTCTCTTTGGATGATGGTAAGTTATGTAGTCATTCAATGGTCATCGCAAAAGCTCTTGGCGATATTCACCTCTCTGGAAATGTTCTAATAACCAAACTTGCAGCAACAAATTACAACCCTCGAAGTGTCCATATCCCTGCTTGCCTAAAGCGCGATACATTTCGGCCAAGATCATGGGGATGATAGTATAAGTTTGTCCCTTGATTCCTTCCATTAGAGTCCTAGAGACCATGGCTAAGCGAGTGTGGATCCTTCCCCTTTTCATCAGAAATATCAGCGATCCCAAGAAACAGACAATGAACACAAAAACTCGACGGTGTGTCCAACCTAAGGAAGTGATGGCAAGTTCATCATGATAAAGGCGATATGACTTGCTATGCCCATAACGTTCGTAAAGAAATTCAAATGGGATATATGACTTCTTCAAACAAAGCAACTCATCATTTTTCTTGAAAACCAACATTTTCAGAAAACTGCGAGGGGTGTGATTCTCTGGCACTAATAACCCTGGACTATCCCACGACAGCTTAGCGAAACCTCCTATTTCCTCTAAGAGAGGAGTCATTTCTATGTTACCAAAGCGGAAGGCATCTCTTTTCTCATCCCAAAACATAATGGTGGCCTCAATTAATGCCCTATTTGGCCGAATGTCCAATAAGGAAGGTAAATTACCAAGGACCCCTTTCACGTGATTCTTGTCACTAGGTGAAATGTTCTTCCACCAATCAAGCAGCAAAGGTGAGATGTTTTGGACTATGCCGAACCTGGGGACTTCGTGCTTCATTTTCTGCAAACAAATAGAGTTATCTATTTCCCCCTCCGGATCTGACTATTTACACATTAATGATCAACATGCCGACATGTTTTCTCCAAATAATGCACATAACGTGATGATGTCCATTTGGATTATGGAAATTCCATCGGTCTTTGGACAAGGCTTATCTTAGTGGATTATCACGTGGACAACGTTCTAACCCACACTAGGTTTGACATGATGTATGCACAGTTGATATTGGAGTGAGGTTTCTAGAAGGGTCTAGACCGGTACTCTCAAGTGGATAACTTGAGAGGGAAAGGCACGGGACCATCGACTGCACCGCTGATCGACTAGTTTACCGCAAGTAAGCCTTTCCAATTTAAAAGGGTAATTTTGGAAGAGTGCGGATATTCATCAAGTGTCGTTGTGTTATTAATCGGGCACGAGTGAAATATGTTGTGGAGCATACTTTATGCAAAGATAATAACACGTTGCCAAGTATTTTTATGATAAATACGTAAAAGCAATAAATACAGTATTAAGGTAAAACATAAAAGACGTAAAAAGAAAGACAAAAGAAGAAGTTAGTTCATGGAATATAGGGAATGTAATAAAGTAAGCAAGGGAGTAGGGGAGTAGGGGTGGGAGAGACATGATGTAGCAATCTTTAAACAATTGAAGAGCAATTTAGAGCAAATAAAGGTGAATAGGAAATTGATATGCATGTTATAACCAATTTAAGCAAAGGAAGGTGGAGCAGGGAAGGGATGTGCATATTACAACGAATTTAAACAAGTAAAAGAAAAATGGGAGAGGGATGTGCATGTAGTAGCAAAAAAAATGGAAAAGGGAAGCGCATTTATATCAAAGAAGACTAATCCATATAAGCCAAATTCGCTATGGTAAGAGCCTAAGTGTAAGTCTCCAGCAGAGTCGCCATGATGTCGCTCCCCGTTTTCTCGCGAAATCGGGCTTCGACATGTGACAAATTTTGTAAGGAGGTATTAAAATAGGAGAGTCACCACCTAACGATTTTAAGGTGCGTTAGGGCACCTGTTTGCAAATAACTCTGTTTGACTAGTCAACGCCACCAAAGATCGGGTAAGGGCTCAAGTTACCTCAAGGAGAAAGTGTTAGGCACTCTTCGAGGTCCTTAACTGTGGGTCCCGGCTGAACTTAAATTATATAGATTAGTCTATGTGATCAAGTAAACAAAGAGAGTATAACTATTTGTTTTCATTCTAATAGAAAAGAAAGGAAAGGGGGGATCCTAAGTTTTTTAGCCTAAAGGATCACCCCGTGCAACAAAAATAATATTTCGTAACTACCTTAAGATAAGATGTTACTCATATTATCCAGCGGGCACAGACTATCATCTCCTACTACCCGATTACTATGTTAAAGTTGTTTACCTAAGAGCGCTCTAATTCAATTCTACGTCGTACCCTACGAGTGCACTGCTCGTCTCATATCTATGGTCCAGGAGGTTTTAGACCTCTATTTGGATGGTTCTAGACCTTATATAGGTTGCTCAAAAATGCAAAACTAGGCAACAAACAAAACACATATTGGACTTCAAATATGGCAGTTAAGGGCTCAAGTTAGCCTCCACGCTTAAGCAACAAATGTACGCGGAACAGGTTTTCATGTTAGGCCGTTTCAGAATTAAGAACCTTAATCCATATAGACATGACTTCTGTGTGACTATGCATTAAAACATACAAGAGGTTTCAAAGGCTAGGCATTGCTTATCTCCAAGTTATATGATTGTTGCATGTTGATTTGAGATTGCAGATTTCCAGTTATTTAACCTATAGGTGTTGTGTCTACGTGTGAATCACTAAGTGACAATGAAATCTATTGGAGTAAAGCCCAAAATTATTCATGCTTTTCTAACAATAGCATACGTGAAACAAATGTTTGAGCGATTTAACATTAACAAATTATGGCGAGTAATTATATCCTATAGGCAGGATCTCTAACGATCAGCACTTAGAGCTAATTTTATCGTCATACCTTAATCCTATAGGCATATTTTCTAGGTGACAGTGGAAAATGGAATAGTCAGAATACTGTAGGCATGATTCCTAGTGAATGCTGATGCGAATTGAAATCAATGACATTTATTCCTATAGGCAGGTTTTCTAGTAGCACGTAGCAGTAAGCATAATTGCAACACTTTGAATTCATGTTTGCTAGCACATTGTGTGTATGTGTGTGTTTCCCCTAATGTCATGATTTCTATAGTGCACATAGTGATGGAATAACATATATATAACAAGTAAATCATTGAGTCATATAGGCATATTATCTACCCATTTGATATGTAAATATTAGAAATCCACCCATTCCCCACTTTACTAACACTCCAATCGTTTGTACAAAGTTATTACAGGCCCATTAATGAGTAAGATATATATGTTATACAAATAATGACAATAGGCCCACAACAGGCCCAAATGAAATACCAGTAATGTTTGGGCCTTCAGCAATTCTCACACAGCATACCCAGACTTCTAACAAGGAGCCGTATTCATCAATACAATCCCAGAATCCATAGAGGAGCCAAAAGTCAATTCATATAACCATATTGCCACACATTGCATCATTTAAACCAACTGACTTTGTAACGACCTGTCCGGTCGTTTCGAGAGTCATAGCCCTGTTTCCCCCATTTATGCTTTCTTTTGTGCTTTTCAGCTATATTATGTTATACCGGTTTAGTTGGTTCAGGTCCAGAGTGGTTTCAGAGTGGAATGAGACACTTAGTCTCTTATGTAAAACCTTAAGTTAGAAAAGTCAATCGGATGTTGACTTATATGTAAACAATCTCGAAATTTAATTATGATGGTTCCATTAGTTCTGTTAGGTAATTTTGGACTTAGGAGCGCGTCTGGAATGTAATTTGGAGGTCTGTGGTAGAATTAGGCTTGAATTGGCAAAATTTAAAATTTGGCGATTTTCGGTCGGCAGTGGAAAATTTGATATCGGGGTTGGAATGGAATTTCGGAAGTTGGAGTAGGTTTTTAGAGTCAGTTGTGACGTGTGTGCAAAATTTGAGGTTATTCGGACGTGGTTTGGTTGGTTTCGGCATCGGTTGTCGAATTTAGAAGTATAAAAGTTCTTAGGCTTGAATCTGAGGGCAATTTGGTAATTTGATATTGTTTTGAGTGATTCGAAGGTTCGACTAAGTTTGTTTGTTGATATATGACTCATTGGTATTTTTGGTTGAGGTCCCAAGGGCCTCGGGGTGATTCTAGGTGGTTAACGGATTTGTCGAAGTTGGAAAATGCAGTTGAAGCTGCTACTACTGCTATTTTCGCACCTGCAGAAGGAGGAGTCGCATGTGCAAGGTCTCTGGTGCGCATGGGGAGTTCGCAGGAGCGGGAAGTGCTGGGCTAGGCAGGATGTGCAAGTGCAAGTTGGAGGTCGCATCTGCGAGCCCGTAGGTGCCAGTCCTGGGGCGCAGATGCGGAAAGGAGGAGGTCAAGGTTGGAGCGCAGGCAAGAAGGATTTGGCCGCACTTGCGAGCCCGCGGGTGGGGGGTATGGGGCGCAGGTACGAAAGCTGGGAAATTAAGTGGAGTTCGCGATTGCGGCGCCTTGACCGCAGGTGCGGTGGCGCATAAGCGTGAAATTTTTTGCATGTGCGAAAAGCCTGGGCAGAAACCATAAATAGAACCCTTCGCGAATTTGGTTCATTTCCATCATTTTCAAGTCGGCTTTTGGAGCTTTTGGAGTGATATTTGAAGGGTGATTCAAGGGATATCAGTGAGGTAAGTTGCTTGATCCCTAATACTCGTATGTATGATGATTTTCCGTTGTTTAATCTTGTAATTAGTGAAAATGAGGGGTTAGGGCTCTGGATTTTGGAGAGTTTAATTTAAGAATTTGAAGGACCAAACGATGTCAGATTTTGATGAATTTGGTATGGTTCTACTCGTGAGTGAATGGCTTTCTAGTTTTGTACATTTTGTCGGATTTTGAGATGTGGCCCCCCGGGGGCCAGGTTGAGCCAATTTCGGGTTTTGAGTCTAATTTGGTATTTTTCTTGTGAAATTAATTCCTTTAGCATAAATTGATGGTATTGTACTGATTGTGAATAGATTCGGAGCATTTGGAGACCGAATTGAGGGGCAAGAGCATTTCGGAGTAGGAGTTCTACATTGTTGAGGTAAGTAACAGTTTTAAATCTGGTCTTGAGGGTATGAAACCCGAAGTTTGGTATAATGTGATTGTTTGAAGGTGACACCCATGCTAAGTGACAGGCGTGTGACTGTACACCGTGGGGGATTGAGACTTAGTCCGTCCCGGGAGACTGTGAAGTCTAATAGCCTTTATTTGTGTTTATATGCATTCCTGTTTTTACTAGAAATTGACTGCCTTTCATGTTAGAAGTCATGCTTAGGCTATATTCCGTTCATGGTAGTTATACTGAGTCAGAGAGTACATGTTTACCCCACTCTCTGTTATTTGTTTTTCCCCCTAATGATATACCGTAACACTTTGATTTGGGCTCTTTTCCCTTTCTTTATTGAGAGCTATGAGACTAGAGAGGTTCATGATTGAGTAAGGCCGAAGGATTGGTTGTGAGGTATTGTTCTATGGCACGTGAGTTGTCCGTGCAACACGTGAGTTGTCCGTACAGATCCTTATGTTTATACTATGGCATGTGAGTTATCCGTGCAGCACGTGAGTTGTCCGTGTGGATCCAGATATGATATTATAACACGTGAGTTATCCGTGCTTATAGCGCTTGGGCTGTAGGAACCCCTCATGAGTCTGAACTCCCTAGTGAGCGCAAGTACCTATTGAGGGCTGAGAGCCGAGAGTGTGAGGTTGAGATGGGTTTAGTGACTACTGCCTTAAGAGGTTATACCTGCTTTATTTATTATTGCACTTGGTTGTTATCTGTTGTTGTTGTAAAAATTCTAGAAGATTCATATCTGTTTTACATGAGCGCGAACTGTTTTGACTTATACCAAAGGATTTTGAAAGCACGTTCACTCTTTGCTGAAAACTTATAAAATGAACTGTACTGTATAGCTCGTCACTGCTTCTCAGTTCCTTATTTATTTCTGTTACTTGTTGAGTTGGTTGTATTCATGCTGCACCTTGCACTTCATGTGCATATCCAGGTGTGTTTGATTACGGAGGTGATTGAGTCCGGGAGGATCGAGTACCAGAGACTACGAGGTAGCTGCCAGCATCCGCAGGGCCTTGTCTCTCCTTCTATATATTTCTTTCTGTCTTATATTGATACTTAGACACTGGTTGTATTAGTTTAGTTATCTAGATGCTCATGACTTAGTGACACCCCGATGTCGAGCTATTTTTCTGCACTTATGTTTATATTTGGGTTTTACCCCGTATTTATGAAAACTTCGAATATTTTAAATGTTTTAATTCACTTATGTTAAAAATTTGAAAGAGTCTTGGAAAGGTAGGCTTGCCTAGTACCACGATAGGCACCATCACGACAGTGTAGTTTAGGTAGTGATAGATTGGTATCAAAGCCTAGGTTACATAGGTCTCACGAGTCATAAGCGGGTTTAGTAGAGTCTTGCGGATCGGTACAAAAACGTCTGTACTTATCTTCGAGAGGTTGCGGAACCTTTAGGAAAAATTCCACATTCTTGAATTCTTGTCGTGCGAATCTGTTGATTCTAATAACTAAACATTTGTTGTTTCATTCTCTCACAGATGGTGAGAACTCGTGCTACCGTTCAGGAGGGTCAGCCACCAGTACCGCCAGTCAGGGCCGCGAGAGGCCGAGGTCGCAGTAGAGGTTGTGGTAGGGGCAAAGGTGCAACTCGTACAATAGCTGGGGCAGTACCTGCAAATACACCAGTTATCCCAGATCAGGACCAGGTTCCAGTTGTTGATGCTCCACCTCAGGCACTACTTGTGCCTATTATGATTCCAACCCTTCAGGAGGCCCTAGCTCAGATTCTAACAACGTGTACCGACCTTGCTCAGGCGGTCTCTATATCGACAGTCGCAACCACTTCTCAGGCTGGGGGAGGCACAAGCACTCAGACTCCCGTCGCTCGCACACCCGAGCAGGTTGTTCAGGGACTCCAGACACCGGGGGCACCACCAGCCCAGATGGTTGCAACTGCACAAGATTATGTGGTTCCTGCTATGCATGAGGATGATCAGCGTAGGTTGGAGAGGTTCGGGAGACTCCAGCTGCCACATTTCAATGGCACAAAGAGAGAGAGAGGATGCTCAGGACTTCTTGGACAGGTGTTAGAGGATACTCCGTACTGCTGGTATTCTCGAGACTTGTGGGGTCTCATTCACTACTTTTCAGTTTTCTGGGGCTGCATTTAGATGGTGGGAGACTTACGAGAGGCGTAGACCTGTTGGCGCAACACCCCTTACTTGGCAGCAGTTCTCCGTGATCTTTTTGGAGAAGTTCGTGCCTCAGTCCCGTAGAGAGGAGCTGCGCAGACAGTTTGAGCAGCTTCGCTAGGGCGATATATCTGTGACACAGTATGAGATGCGATTCTCGGAGTTGGTCTGTCATGCTATTTGGTTGGTTCCCACAGACAGGGAAAGGATCATGAGGTTTATAGATGGTATCACTTTTCAGCCACGGTTGATCATGACTAGAGAGAGGGGGTCTGGTGCTACCTTTGATGAGGTTGTTGACATTGCTCGGCAGATTGAGATGGTTCGTGGTCAGGAGAGGGTTGAGAGGGAGGCCAAACGACCTCGTGGTCAGGGTGGATTCAGCGGTGCTCCTTTGGGGGGTCAGTTCCAGCACGGTAGAGGTCGTCATTTCAGACTGGCTCAGACAGCCCAGCCATTTCACCATGGTGCATCATCTGGCCATGGTTCTCACAGACATCAGCAGGGCCAATCTTTATTCAGTGCACTACCAACGTAGAGTTTTCATCATTCCCCGCCCACTCAGGTATCCTCAGGTAGTTCTTTTGGGCATCAGGAGCAACAGTTTCGTCAGAGGAGGGGTTGTTTCGAGTGCGGAGATTTTGGTCACATTATGAGAGATTACCCTAGGCTATTGGGTGGGACTCCACAGCGGAGTACTCGGCCGATAGCACCCGCACTAGTTCCTCCACCACCCGCCCAAACAGCTAGGGGCGGAGCCCAGTCAGCTAGGGGTCTCCTTAGAAGGGGAGGCAGATCAGGGGATGGCCAGGCCCATTTCTATGCCCTCCATGCCAGACCAGATGCTATTGCTTCAGATGCTGTGATTACAGGTATTGTCTCGGTTTGTCACAGAGATGTCTCCGTATTATTTGACCCTGGTTCCACGTATTGAGATGGATAAGATTCGAAATGAAGATATTCGGGAGAAGATGAGCGTGACTCCTATGGATACCAAGATGCGGGAAGCGAGGCTTAGATGGTTCAGACACGTACGGAGGAGAAGCCCGGATGTCCCGGTTAGGAAGTGTGAGCGGTTGATTTTGGCGGGTACGAGAAGAGGCAAAGGGCGACTTAAGAAGTATTGGGGGAGAGGTGATTAGACAGGACATGCCATGACTTCAGATTTTTGAGGACATGGCCCTTGATAGAAATGTGTGGAGGTCGTGCATTAGGGTTGTTGGTTAAGAGGTGGCTGAGACTAGTCTGATAGGGTTGTGTCTCTGACTGCTGGTGGTTAATATTGTGTTCACACTATTCTCCGTTTTCATTGTGCCGAGCTTTATTTACTGGTTATTGTTATTGCTTTATATCTATTTTCTGGTTCTTATGTTGCTGTCATTATCTCTTGATTTTTCTGTTGATGGTATTGATATAGTGTTTCTTTTCGTCGTCTTGAGCCGATGGTCTTTCAGAAATAACCCCTTTAGCCACTCGGGTAGGGATAAGGTCTGCATACATATTATCTTATGCAGAGCTCACTCTTATAATTTGGGTTGTTGTTGTTGTTATGATTTTAGTGGGTTGTTGTTGGTGGTGGCGGTGGTGGTGCTGTTAGATTTTCAAAACTTTTCTTAATGGATCAAAAATTAAACGGTGGCACTAGTCCTATTTGTGCAAATCTCCCTCTAGTAAAAGTTTGTCTTAGTATTGGCCCAACCCTGATCGACAGCTAATTTCCCAATTTCACGAAAGGGTCCTAACTAGGGTTTCTCATTCGAACCGTATCGGAAAAGGGAAGAGTAAAATCGAGACCGTAGAGATTAAGCCAAATTCGGCGGTTTGCGATGGATCTAGAGGTGGTGGGCCGCCATGCCCTCCTCTTCGACGACGACGCCATGGCGGCGTTCGTCAACTCCGGCGACGCTCTTGTCGAATGGAACTCTCTCCAAATTGATCGTTATGATGTCCGCCACCTTCTCTCCGCACCTCCACCTTCCCGCCGGCGGTCTCACTCTTCTACGTCTTCGAATCTCGTCGATGCTTCGATTCAGTTCGAGCTCGATCATGAACGTTACCTCGATCTTCCTTCGCCTTCAGATGAACCAGGTAAACTTAACTCTTATTTCCTTCCTTTTTTTTTTAATTCTAACATTGCGTGGATAACTTTTTCATGTATTTTATTTTGTTAATAGTGTTCTGTGCTAATTTAGCGTAAATAATCAGGAAGCTAACAATCCGATAATACGTAATGATTCGCTAGCTGATGTTAATATCGTTAAGTGGTTTATTGGGCTAAATAAGTTTCAATAATCCTGGTGTGTGCTCGTTGTGTTAGATTCATTTCTTTTGTGCAATTCATATCTTTATGCTAAGTTTGTAAACTTAATATGCTGGATCTGCATCTGTA
This sequence comes from Nicotiana tomentosiformis, assembly GCF_000390325.3. Taxonomy (NCBI): domain Eukaryota; kingdom Viridiplantae; phylum Streptophyta; class Magnoliopsida; order Solanales; family Solanaceae; genus Nicotiana; species Nicotiana tomentosiformis. The sequence goes on along the minus strand of NC_090819.1, from coordinate 7,107,569 downwards.
ATAGCTTGTTGCGGTAGCTATATATGATGCTTCTAAATAGGATTTGCTATGCATGGACTTCCCAGGGGAAAAAAAAAAGTTTTGCTTGCTGTAGTAAACTGACCTGATTGACATTGCGAAGCATAAAATAGTATTATAAAACAATCTTGTTGTATAGTTGAGGGTTCATCCTGCACCTGTCTTTGGTTTTCTGGTCGCTGTGGAAACTTCCTCTGATGGTACGCCTTTCTGTTTTAAATAATATTCATTTGCAATTGGACAGCTGAGAATACGATTTATTGTTATGGAAATAATGTTGTTAGCAAATGTTTTTATAGGCAGGCAGTGCTTCCTAGAGATGATATTTTGGTGCTGGCGTATCTTAAAATAAGGTAGACTGAGGAAATGTAGCATGCTGGCTGCCTAGTTAGTGGCTGTAAAATGTTCTTTTTGCAACGTGTTTTAAGTTACTGGACCTTTTAATTACACATTTTCTGTATCTCACAACGAGCAAGATCATCTTTACTTATCCGTGCAAGTATCATTATTTTAACCTAATCTTGTTCTGTCTGGATTATTTTTCCTGTGGCTTTGCGTTAGTTATGTTGCTCTTGATCTTGGATAATACATAAATATTAATATGATTTAATGATTTCTTCCTTTAGAAATGGAAGAAGACGAAAAGTCGGTGGATGCTGGTGCTTATCGTGCTGTTGGTTTCTCATATGGACCTACTGATGATTCTGCTGACAGAAAAAGTTCTGAGGTGGGCCAGGAAAGCTCTGAGTTTCGTCCCTCCTTTCCAGTGCCGGAAAGCCTACTTCAATGCTTGGTAAGCTTATGCTCTTCGATTTGGTTTTTTGTCGGCTTTCATAAAGCTTGGATATTGTGTTTACATGCTAACGAGGTTTTCCCCATGTGGCCAATGCTACTAGTTGTCCAAAGCTTATGTTATTCTAAGGCTCACCATGTCTAAGTTTTCAGATGCTCGGAGCAGGGATGGAGTTCTTTTCATCTAAGGTTGCCATTCACAGGCACCTTGTTCCCTTTTGATGCATGACCAAGGGGCAGTGCAGGTGGGATTAGGAATATTAAGAAGTTATCTTTATAAGGACAATTTGTTGCTAGTTGAGAGGGATCTTCTCTTAATTTACTTAATATTGCTCTTTTAATTTCATTAATGGGCACACATTTTTGTGGATTGATATGTTTGAAGCTTTGATTGTATCTAAGGTTCTAGCTTATTTTTTATCCAGAATTGTGAATTCTACATTTTAATGGGCTCTTTGTTGCTTTCTATCTTTTTGCAGCCACCAACGGAAAAGGTACATCAGATAATTGCAAGGACTGCACTGTTTGTGAGCAAACATGGTGGGCAGTCAGAAATTGTTCTGAGGGTAAAGCAGGGAGACAATCCAACATTTGGGTTCTTAATGCCTGACCACGATCTTCATGCATACTTTAGGTTTCTTGTTGATCACCCTGAACTTTTACAATCTGGTAGTGATGTGAAAGCTCAAAATGAAGGAGGAAAGGATTCCAATGAGCAGAAGGAACATGATGGTCGTGGTGGTGCTTTATCTTTGCTTGGTTCTGTATATGAGTCCGGAGAGGACGAGGAGCTTGCGAATGGGGATGATCCTGGATCCAAAGTTACCAGTGCAACACTTGATACCTTGAGTGCCACAAATGTTTCCAGTCCTCTTGAAAGGGCTGATGGTTCCAAGGAATTTGAAAAAGATGAGAAAGAAAAAAACGAGAGAGTTTCTACAAATTCATTTCGTTCTATTAAAGATAAAGAAAAGGCTGCTGCACTGAAAAAGAATAATTTGATTAATGCTTCCAAAAGCGGAATTAGAACTAGCATGCAGAAGGAAGATGACGGTGGTTCTTCTGCTGCATCTAGAAAGACAAATGCAGAGGTGTCTGGTCTAGGAGCGGTGTCGAAGACTGGACCTTTGGTGGAGCCTCCATCTGATCTGAAGAAATTGATTAATAAGATTGTGGAGTTCATTCTGAAGAATGGGAAGCAGTTTGAGTCAACTCTTATGGAACAGGACAGCAAACATGGCAGATTCCCATTTCTCCTTCCAACCAACCAATATCATCCTTACTATCTAAAAATACTCCAGAAAGCTCAAGAGGTGAAAGCTCTTTCTCTGTCTGGGAAATATATGTGTTGTCCTGCAGTCACATGGCTTAAGTTTTTTATATAAATTTAAATTTGAGCATATTATTTTATTTTCCTGAACTTAAAGCACTCGCTTCTTTCACAATGTATTAACACAAAACCAATGAGCAGTATTTTTCTCTGTGGTTTTGGTACATTGGTGTAGCTGATGCATGTGTGGAATTGCTTTAACATTGTGTCTTTTGCTCTTCTCTTTGTTGTGCAGTCAAAAGTCCATGGATCAGAAAAAAGAGCTTTGAAGGAAAGTGATTCTCCCTCCAGGTCTGCAGGGTATGATCTGCCATATGTATCTGATAAGAAAGAGAAGTTTAAAATGGTGATTGGTAAATCCAAGAAGGAAATGCAGGACTCCCTGACCAAAACTTCAGAGCAAGAGGTTGGAGTCAATGTGGACGCTGCTGCTGCTGCCGCTATCCTTCACGCAGCCACTAGAGGTATCAAGAATCCCAATTTGAATATCATCTCAGGCTCATCTAAGAATGGTGATAGTCAGGGTCACAGCAGTGAGGGTGGCCAAGCCTCAAGTTTCCTCAATGTCCCTCCATTTAGTCAGAGGTCTGACCAGAGGATGAAAAATAGTGTTTCGATTCCAAAGGCGAAGGAAATCGCGAAGTCTGCTGCTGCAGAAGCTGCGAGTGAGGCAGACTCCTCTGAAGCACACTTGAGCAAAGAGCAGAAGCTGAAAGCAGAGAGGCTGAGAAGGGCAAAGATGTTTGTGGCCCTGATAAAAGGTGGAGCAGCTCCTGTGAAAAGAGATTCTTCACATGGAGGGTCAGTGGAACCACAGGAATCTGCCTTGTCAGGTTCCGGCACAGAGGTTAATGCTGCTACTGGAGAAAGAGAAGGCAGTGCAGCACCGTCAGAATTGACTGCTCTAGGGAGAGAAGGCAGTGCAGCTCTGTCAGAACTGACTGCTCTAGAGAGAGAAGGCAGTGCAGCTCCATTAATTAATAATGCGTCGAATGAAAATGAGAAATCTGAAATAAAACATAATGCTGAAGAGAATGAGCGGCGATCAAGAAGGAAATACCGGTCAAGATCTGATAGACCCGAAGAGGAGGATGAAGAGGAAGAGGGAGAGGAGGAGCAGCGGTCCAGAAAGAAGCACCGCTCTTCAAGAGAAGATGAAGAGGAAGAAAGTGGAGATGTAAGGGATGATCGACGATCCAAAAAAAAGAAGCATTCACGACGTCATAGACACAAAGATGGTGGCAATGCATATGAGGATGAAGATGATGAAGATAAACGATCAAGAAAGAAGCACCGCAGACGGCATTCCTCTCCTGAATATGATAGTGATGAAGATGATAAACGATCAAGAAAGAAGCACCGCAGACGGCATTCCTCTCCTGAATATGATAGTGATGAAGATGATAAACGATCAAGAAAGAAGCACCGCAGACGGCATTCATCCCCTGAATATGATGATGATGATGATGATGAGCGAAGAGATGCTGAGAGACATCATAAGCATGGAAGGAAAAAGCATTCAAGTCATCGGCCTTCACGTGAAAATAAGAAAGATGATTATGAAGAGGATTATAATCATTCCAAGAAGAAAGATAGATCTCATAGAACCTCCCACCGGAGTAGAGATAGACGCAAACACATGATAAAGCATTCCAGTGATGATGAGTCTGAACATGAGCATAAGCGCCCAAACTCTTCAGATAATGAAAAGCAGCACTATGGCAGGGCCGATAAGATTGTAAAGGGGACCAAAGAAAGAGAAGAACTGGCCAAAGAAAGAGAAGAACTGGAAGAGGGTGAGATCGGTACCAAAGTGTCAGATCAATCAAGAGGAAGTCTGCGAGGTTCCGTCAGCAGAGAAGCTTCAGTGGATGTATCTAGTTCCCATCAAAGAGCCGCATCTCAGCATTCTGAATCTACTGAGATATCAGATGATCTTAGGGCCAAAATCCGTGCAATGTTAATGGCAACTAGGAAGTAGTTGATGAACTGCCAATATTGGCACATTACCCTGAAAACCCCTTGCAGTGTAAAGGGCATTGTAAAAGTCCTTGTTGAATCTTGATATACTATTAATCCTGATTTTCATCCTCCTTTCTGCTATTTAAATTTCTGCCTCCTTTGTGTGACCTTCCTATATTGGTAAGTTTAGTTGAAGAATGGATTCAGTTTCAGGGTACTCTCCCTACTTTTCCTCGCTATGCCGATTCAATATCTGAGTTCTCTCAAGTTCTTTCAGTTACATTGAGTTCATTCATCTGATCAATGGACAAAAGAAAGAACTTTTCATAAATCGAACGTCGCCTGCATATAGTTGTTATCAAGAGATGTGGTGAGATGAATGGGATCACCTTGACCTTTAACCAAAGTTCTCGGGCTTGAGCCATGAGAAAGGATATTGGGATCACCTTGACCTTTAACCAAAGTTCTCGGGCTTGAACCATGAGAAAGGATATTCCTAGAAAGGAGCACTTCCCCTATGTAACCCAAATCTAGATTAGTTGGACAAGCAAGTGGATTTTGAATTTCAAATGATTAAAAAATATATATAACTGTGTATGATAAATCTAGTTTGGCAACATAAAAATGTAAACTAATAACTAACATGGTATAACCGAATAAATATATAGTTTAGTGTAAAAGATTGTCCACTGGACGATAACATTATACATTTATACGACATCAAGTCTCCAATTGAAAAAGATCAGTTCATGACTTGCGTTTTATTTAAACTCTAAAATAATTCGGACATGAGTGTTATTAGTTGCTACCAAGAGTGTTGACAATATTTTTTACTTTACATTAATACTCAGTCAAACATAATTTACTTCAGCTTCTAAGAAACAATAAATTTGCAAAATACTTCAAAAGAGTAATAAAAGAGGAATTTACATGTAATACAACTTATTTAGAACTTAATTAAATAAGTTACAACTATTTTTAGAAAATTATATAACATACAATTTACTTTAAAATCTACAACTTTTCATATCCCTAAAATCAATCCCTTGAGATTCTCTCGCCTAAAACGTATCCTAATATATCTCTCATGAGATTTTCTCACCTAAAACGTATTTATCCGTATTAATTTCCCCCAATTTCTTCATTAAAAGATTTGTGCATATCCTAATGTCCCTAGTCTCTTTCCTCCCTTTTATTACATATATATGTATAAGCTGTCCCCGAACGCGTAGAAAACAATATTTCACCTTGTCCTTCGTCCACCCGCTGCAAAATTCTTATACGTATCTTCATACTCTATTATTGTATATTTCTTATCACCCAATTTGACTTCTCCGTACAATTACTATATATTATGCATTAATGTATACAATATATTATATATACAGGATATTAGTTGTTTATATATGTGTATATAGTATAATATAAATTAAAGGTAGACAATAATAAAATTATTGTATGTTGGATTTAAAAGTGTTACGAATGTTTGTATATTATATAATTACATATAATATATGATATATAAGTACTATTGCATATTGTATATTGTATATTATATATATATATATATATATATATATATATATATATAATGTATAATTGTTAAATCTAATAACTCATCATATTTAATTTCTTGATGATTGACTTTCTCTAATTAAAATGATGCCAATGGTGATGAATTGACCGGAGGAAAATATTCCCGGTAAGTATACCAAAATGGAGAATGTAACCTAAAGCATTTATAGTAATAGCCTATAATTAACAAAATTGAGAATTTCAATGGACTAATTATGGATATGTTTCGGAATTAGATTCCTTTTTTTAGGTTCTTCGTTGTATTTTAGGGTATATTTTTTTTAAATAAATTTATCATGTTTATGTTGTAGAATATATTATTTTTTTAATAGTTATAAATTATGAATTTTTTATGAATTCAAAGGTAAACATGAAAATTTCCCGGAATAAAGGTTGTTAGAATGTGTAACAACTTACAAAAGCAACCAAAAAAATAAATAAACATTCTCTGTGTTCTATTTTAGTCTTTAATTTTTATCCACATCTTGCTCTTATTACTTTTAATTGCTCCAAATAAAATTGTCTTGGTTGAATATTGGTGTCTTAATTCTTTTAAAAGAATATTAATTTAGTAGAATTTCAGTTTAGGGAAAAAGACAAAAAGAAAAGATACTTTGATGAAGAAGAGCAAAGTTCACAGTGTTGAGACTTGAGAGATAACAGCAAAAACCCAAAGCTAAGGTAGTGTTTACCAGAAAAACGGATGAGTTAAATTTATACGTAGTTCTAAGGGTATGTGGTATAACTTGACACAAATCGTAAGAGTAAGTAGAAATATCGAATATTGACTATAAAGAAAAGATACAAACCGAGTTGAAAGGAAGATGATTTATGAACAAGCAAAATGAAATTATGTATAAAGCTAAAAAAGATAATCTCTTAATATGGGAATGTATCAACAGTATTTGAGTTACAGTGTATTAATGACCTGATTCTTCTACAGAATTAATAGCCATCCCTCTTATAGTGGAGGGGTCCTATTTTAGATATAATAAAAAATACATAGTGGGGAACCCATGATAAATCAACTTTTCCCTAATTTCCGCCGAGATTCTCTCTCTTAGTGCGGCTTTAACGACTGTTGTCTCTTGGCTCGATCTTGATTGGACTCGGTATTGGTCGGTATTGGTCTCTAGCTCTGAAGCTTGATACCATCGCTTCTCATCATAGCTCGATTTGGACTCGAGCTAGATAATGACGTCGAGCTCGGTATTTAATCTGACCCCAAAACTCGAAGCTCGTTCGTGCCTTCTTCAAATCTCACCTCGATATTATGAAGACGCTCTTCGGTCCATCTTCACCAATCGTACAAAGGTCGAAACCGGTTTTGACTGTATACACATAGTCCCTTCGTTTCTCGGGAAGAATGTGGCGAGAAACGATATGATTTTCCAACGGCTCGATTAGATATGTATTGACGTTTGCATCGATCCCGACCATGACGTACATGATAGCTTCCTTGTCAGTTCAGTTTACCAAGGCATTAAATACGTGTCAGACGGTGGTCGGCCACTGCTGATATTGAACCGACGTTGTTCAATCTATAAATAGCCCCCCTCCCCCCACCCCCCTTTATTTTTTTTTTAATTTTTATTATACCATTTATCACTTTTACGTCTTCAACCTCCAAATGTTTCTAAGTTCTTTCTCGTATCTTCTGAGTTCATCTGTAAGTCTGTGGTTTTTACTACAAAAATCTTTCTTTTATGATTTTCACTGCAAAATCTTTCTTTAAAACACCACATCTTTGTCATCTCTTTCTATTTTCGATCTCTAAATCCAAAATGACGAAAACATCTAAAACCGTTCCTTAAAAAAAAAACTTCTTCTTCACAGTCTGCCGTCGACAAAATACCGGTGGAGCCACGGCCTGAGAAATGTGTTCTCGGGGCGTGTGTTCTTACCTTCGATTTTAAGGTTGATAAAGCCTCATCGGTTCCTGGTCGATATGAACCAGTATCGAGGTATATGTGTTCGATAACTAAGGGACACCTCGAGAAGCTGAGGAAAGATTGTAACTGGGAGAAAATAGAAGTGATAATCCCGGTTCCCGAAGAAGATATCACTACTTATGTGAAATGGGTTTTAAGTGTTTATACTTACCTTTTCACATTGACCCCCCTTGACCCTGTCGTTATCGATTACTGCCGCCAATACCTAATAATCCTAGGCCAAATCTATCCTTCATTTTGGCGGATCGTTATTCTGATCCGCTTCTTCGTGAACAAGATCGATGGGATACCTTTCACCCTCGACCATCTTATTAGACTGTACAGCCCCCGCCTCTATCAAGGTGGGTTAATAAAAATCCAGCGCTGGTCTACTAAGGTGCTTCTCTCGAGCATAGACGAGGACAAGGATCGAGGTTGAATGGGCAGGATCGTTCGAGTGAAGACTTCGGACCTAATTCCGGCCGAGAAAATGCTATTTCCCGATGAATGGAATATTAAGCGTAAGTATAATTCTGTTGTTATCTCCTATTGTTTTCCCCTTCGTTTCTTTCTCACCGATATCCCCTTTTGCAATGCAGCGCCTTAAGAGCTGGGTACGGGACTTGGCTTTGACCTCTACATACGCCGAGCGCTCGTGGCGTGATTTGTCAAAGGGCCGATGGGAGGCCAAAAATCATGGTTGGCCTCTTTCCCATGTCTTTGATGGTTATAACCATTTTTCTTGTGCGTATGTTTGGTAAAAGATGCGTTTATGAGGCCCCCATTTGGTGAGGAAGAGACTTCGGCCTCAGTTCCGAAACCGACGAAGGGCAATAAGAGAAAACGAGCCTCCACTTCCGAGGATCCAGAACCCAAGACAAGGACGGCTCGTAAGCCGATGAAGAAGATTATCCCTCTGATCGAAGAATCTGCTCGGCGTCTGAGGGATGAAGACGAAGAAGAAGAAGAAAACGACGGCTCCATTCTGGTGTCCCGAGTGAAAAAAACCATCGATGCCCCAAAGGTAGCTGGATCGATGGTGGTTTATAAAGCTCCGCCTCAAACTGAGGGGATATCAGAGAGAGATTCAGATAGAGTCCCCGAATCATTAGAGATCGAGGATGCCTCCCACCGAAGTCAACAAACGGTGGGTATATCTGAAGGGGCCAGTCCCGAAGCTCTTCGAATTGAAGAGAACGCCCCAAGCGAGTCGCTTGGGGAAATAGTAATCAGGGAATCGCCTACTCTCCCTGCTTTTTACGAAGGGGCGATTCAGGAAGCCCAAGATTTGGGGACCCTCGACGTAGGCCGATCTCATGAGGGGGAGGACCCTTTCCGTGATTTGTTTACCAGTGTCGAGGATATCGTTGGCCCTAGTGATGTGTCGAGCCATTTTTGCGAAGTACAACAAGCTCTGAATCGGTTAAGTTTTAACTCCCTTCGCTGATACCACTTTTATGTTTGTTATTCTTTTCTAACTTCTTTTCTTCTTTCTTCGTAGGCCTCATCGGTTCATCGAGAAGCATGCTCTCGGTCTCGAGCCGAACTGAGTCGGTACGAGGCCGACCTTCGAAGGGTTACGGAGGAGAGAAACACCCTTAAACTCCTATGTGGGAAAAGGGAAGAGGAAATCAGGGACCTCCGAGCCGAGTTGGCCAGGGCTCATCAAGACCAGACCGACCTGACCGAGCAGGTAATGATAATCTTAAAAACCCATGGGCTCGATTCTGGAACAGTGGCTAATATTTCGATCTCACAGCTGCAACAGAAGCTTGAGGTGATTGGGAAGCTTCGTGAGGAGGTCGATACGATAAGGGCAGAGGCCTTGGGATGGAAATATGGCATGGACCGTCTCGCCGCAGAAAAAGAAACTGCTCGAGCCCAATTATCATCGGCCGGAAGTCAACTTCAAGGCATGAAGGAGAGGAGCTCAGTTCAAGCAAGAAAAATAGAGGAGCTCGAGGCTCGGTTGGCTTCCGAACTTGCCAAGGCCATATCTGAAGCCGAAAAAGCAAAAGCCAATGCTGATACATTCGTGGCCGTCTATCGGGTCGATGCTGAAGCCACTCAGGTACAAGCGAGAGAGGCAGCCGAGACCGCCAAGACTCGAGCACATTGGGTTGCTGAACTCGCCAAATGCCAATCTCGGAGGGAAACCCTCGAGGAGATCCATGCTCGAGGTTTCGATCTTACCGAAGAGATAAAAAGGGCTAAAGAGCTTGAAGCTGATGCTGGAGCCTTGGCTTTCGATGGTGATAACGATGGGAGCGAGAGTGGGTCTGATAGCAGGGTGGAGCCCGATGGAGAAGAGACTACCCCCGTAGATAATTAGGATTTTTCCCATTTTGATTTTTTGTGTAGGGTCATGATCGGACGTTGTAAATACTCTCATATATACATAAATATCTTTTACTTTCCCTACTTATCTTTGTTTTATTTCTGCCTTGTGAAGGTTTTGTTTCATTCATGCCTTATGAAAGTTTTCATAAGGTCGAGGCTCTAGGCAATTTGATCGAATTTGGACCTTATAGTCTTTATAACCGAGTGAGTTTTGCTCGAACTCGAAGTAAGAGTAGACCTCAGGCTTTATGGTCGAGTGAGTGATTGCTCGAACTCGAAGTAGTGTAGCCCGTAGTCTTTATGGTCGAGTTAGTGCTTTGCTCTAACTCGAAGTAATAGTTAGCCTGTAGGCTTTTATTGGTCGAGTGAGTGCTTTGCTCGTACTCGAAGTAAGTTAGCCCGTAGGCTTAGTAGTCGAGTGAGTGATTGCTCGTACTCGAAGTAAGGTAGCCCGTAGGCTTAATAGCCGAGTGAGTGATTGCTCGAACTCGAAGTAAGAGTATCCCTTAGGCTTTGATTGGTCGAGTGAGTGATTTCTCAAACTCGAAGTAATAGTTAGCCTGTAGGCTTAGTAGTCGAGTGGGTGATTGCTCAAAATCGAAGTAATGTTAGCCCGTAGGCTTAGTAGTCGAGTGAGTGATTGCTCGTACTAGAAGTAAGGTAGCCCGCAGGCTTAATAGTCGAGTGAGTGATTGCTCGAACTCGAAGTATGAGTAGCCCTTAGGCTTTAGTAGTCGAGTGAGTGATTGCTCGAACTCGAAGTAAGAGTAGCCCTTAGGCTTTGATTGGTCGAGTGAGTGATTGCTCGAACTCGAAATAATGTTAGCCCGTAGGCTTAGTAGTCGAGTGAGTGATTGCTCGAACTCGAAGTAAGATAGCCCCTAGGCTTAATAGTCGAGTGAGTGATTGCTCGAACTCGAAGTAAGAGTAGCCCTTAGGCTTTAGTAGTTGAATGAGTGATTGCTCGAACTCGAAGTAAGAGTAGCCCTTAGGTTTTAGTAGTCAAGTGAGTGATTGCTCTAACTCGAAGTAAGAATAGCCCTTAGACTTTGATTGGTCGAGTGAGTGATTGCTCGAACTCAAAGTAATGTTAGGATTAGTAGTCGAGTGAGTGATTGCTCGAACTTGAAGTAAGGTAGACCGTAGGCTTTTCAGTCAAGTGAGTGCTTTGCTCGAACTCGAAGTAAGGTAGCCCTTAGGCTTTTATTGGTCGAGTGAGTGATTGCTCGAACTCGAAGTAATAGTTAGCATGTAGGCTTAGTAGTCGAGTGAGTGATTGCTCGAACTCGAATTAATGTTAGCCCGTAGTCTTAGTAGCCGAGTGAGTGATTTGCTCAAACTCGAAGTAAGGTAGCCCGTAGGCTTGTGTGGGGCTTGGTCTTGTTGATTTTTCGGTTGGCAGTCTCCGATTTATGGGGTAATGGTCGGCCCTTAATCCTGTTTGCATAATAGATCATAAAATAGAGGATGGATTTTGAGACGTGAGATATCGGCAAAGAAGAAATTTCACTTTATGTCATTATACATGTGTTCATGTTTTGTACCAGTTATCGAGTAAACTACACGAGCATGGTTCGTTTTGACCATTTGGCTCTTACAATTTTTCCTATCGAAACCATATTGTTTCCTTGCATCGAACTTGATAATCGAACTTACTTGATATATCTGAGGGTAATGACCCCAGTATTCGAGGTTGATTGTAAAGAGGCCTCGGATACTATTGAATTGTACTAAGTTAGCACGATCAATGGTCTCCTCATTAAAAACCTTGCCGAAAAACCCATTTGGGACAAAAACTGGTCAAAGGGAAAAAACGTGTAACGTGTGCTTTCAAGCCTAAAGGCTTCGAGCCAAATAATCCATTCCTATTTCTGATCGAACACCTGCAAGGATTAATTTCGAAATATAAATGAACATAGGAGGTTGTACCTTAACAGTAGTATCGTTTTAGGTGCGACACGTTCTAATTGCTTGATAGTTGCTTTCCGTTTATTATACCTAACTTGTAGGATCCTTTACCGACGATTTCGAGGACCTGATACGATCCTTCCCAGTTCGGACCCAGTTTTCCTTCGTTCAGATTTCGGGTGTTGAGGGTAACTTTCCTCAGCACTAAGTCCCCGATCTTAAAATGGCGAAGATTGGTTCTTCGATTATAGTATCTTTCAATCCGCTATTTTTGGGCGGCTAATCGGGCGAGAGTTGCTTCTCGTTTTTCATCCAATAATTCAGGGCTCGTGTTCATTATTTTGTTATTCGACTCATTTGTCGCATACCGAAATCTAACGCTAGGTTCTCTGACCTCAACCGGGATAAAAGCTTCGGCGCCATAAACCAATGAGAATGGTATTGCTCCGGTACTGGATTTTGATGTTGTTCGGTATGCCCACAGGACCTCGGGTAGTATCTCTCTCCATTTTCCTTTAGCGTTGGTTAATCTTTTCTTAAGATTTTGGATGATCATTTTGTTTGTCGATTCAACCTGTCCATTTCCACTTGGATGATAAAGTGTCAAAAGGATCCTTTTGATTTTGTGGTCTTTGAGAAATTTGGTCACTTTGCTTCCGATGAATTGCTTTCCATTATCGCATACATTTTCGGATGGCATCCCAAACCGACATATGATATGGTCTCAAATGAAGTCTATTACCTCATTTTCTCTAACTTTTTCGAAAGCCTGTGCTTCAACCCATATAAAGAAAAATAAATTGAGCCTTACCTGGGGCTGATGGGAGAGGGCCAACGATGTCCATTCCCAATTTCATTAAAGGCCAAGGAGATAGGACCGAGTGGAGAAGTTCTCCGGGTTGATGAATTATAGGTGCATGTCTTTGACATTTATCGCATTTTCGAACGAACTCCCTTGCATCTTTGTCCATATCGATCCAATAATATCCTGCTCTGATTATTTTTTGGACTAATGAATCGGCACCGGAATGATTTCCACAAGTGCCCTCGTGAATCTCACGTAGGATGTAGTCAGTATCTCCCGGTCCCAAACATATTGCCAGTGGACTATCCAACATCCTTCTAAACAACGTTTCATCATTGGATAAGGTGAACTGTGCAACTTTTGTGCATAGAGCTCTTGACTCTTTTGGGTCCGATGGAAGTTTCCCGTTCTTGAAGTATTCTATATATTTGTTTCTCCAATCCCAAGTTAGACTTGTGGAGTTTATCTCAGCGTGACCTTCCTCGATTACGGGTCTCGAGTGTTGAATGATAGTCCCCGAGCTGATCTCATCTTCCTCGACGGATGACCCCAAATTTGCAAGTGCATCAGCCACACTATTTTGTTCTCGAGGTACATGTTGTAAAGTCCATTCCTTGAAACGATGCAAAATTACATGCAATTTGTCCAAATACCTCTGCATTCTATCCTCTCAAACTTCGAAGGTTTTGTCTACTTGGTTCACCACCAATAAAGAGTCACACTTGGCTTCAATGACTTCTGCCCCCAATATTTTAGCTAGCTCGAGACCTGCAATCATGGCCTCGTACTCGGCCTCAATGTTAGTTAACCTAGAAGTTTTGATAGATTGCCTAATAGTGCCACCTGTGGGCGGTTTCAAAATGATGCCTAGCCCGAACCCCTTCACATTCGAATCACCGTCTGTGAAGAGGGTCCATACCCCCGATGGTGTACCTGATTTTAACAAGAGTTCCTTTTTAACTTCGGGTACGAGGGTTGGCGTGAAATTGGCCACGAAGTCCGCTAAAATTTGATAATTGATGGCCGTCCGGGGTTGATATTCGATATCGTACCCACTGAGTTCGACGGCCCATCTGGTAATCGGCCCGATAATTCAGGCTTGTGCAAAATATTATGAAGTGGGTAAGTGGTTAATACGCATATGGGGTGACATTGAAAGTATGGTCTTAACTTTCTAGAGGCGCTCATTATAGCAAGTGTCAATTTCTCTAAGTGTGGATATCTAGTTTATGCTTCTCCTAAGGTCGACTTACATAATAAACGGGAAATTGCGTACCTTGATCTTCTCAAACTAGGACACCACTTACCGCGATTTTCGATACTGCCAAGTACAAGTAAAGTTTCTCGTCTGCCTTTAGAGTGTGGGGCAGTGGTAGGCTCGATAGGTATCGCTTCAATTCCTCTAATGCCTATTGGCATTCAGGGGTCCAGGCGAAATCATTCTTCTTTTTGAGTATAGAGAAAAATCTGTGGCTTTGATCCGGCGACCTCGAAATAAATCGGCCTAAGGCAGCTATCCGTCCAGTTAGCTTCTGCACGACTTTTACACTGTCCACGACGATGATGTCTTCGATAGCCTTAATTTTATCGGGGTTGATCTCAATCCCTCGATTCGATACCATGAAGCCAAGGAACTTGCCCGAACCGACCCCAAAAGCACATTTCTCGGGGGTTGAGCTTCATGTTGTATTTTCTTAAAATCTCGAACGTTTCCTGCAAATGAGCCAAATGGTCCTCTGCGCGCAGGGACTTAACTAGCATGTCATCAATATAAACTTTCATGATTTACCTATTTGTTCCTCGAACATTTTATTTACTAGGCGTTGGTAAGTAGCTCCTGCATGTTTTAGCCCGAAGGGCATTATAACAATATGTTTCATACTTGGTGATAAATGAAGTTTTTTCTCGGTCCTCCGGGTTCATTTGGATTTGATTATACCCGAAATAGGCAATGAGAAAAGTAAGGATCTCGTGGCCGGCTGTGGCATCGATCATGCGATCGATGTTAGGTAGCGGAAAAGAATCTTTGGGGCACGCCTTATTTAATTCCTTATAATCTACACACATTCTAAGTTTGTTCCCTTTTTTAGGGACTGCAACTACATTGGCTAACCATTCGAGACATTTCACCTCCCGAATGGACCCTATTTTTAGAAGTTTAGTTACCTCGTCCTTTATGAATGCATGCTTTACCTCGGACTGGGGTCTTCTTTTTTGCTTCACCGGTTTGAACCTAGGGTCCAGGCTTAGCCGATGCGTCATTATCTCCGGTGGGATCCCTGTCATGTCTAAATGGGACCAAGCAAAAAAATTTATGTTATCAATAAGAAATTTAATAAGCTTTTTCCTGAGTTCAGGGGTTAATCCCGTTCCCAGGTATACCCTTTGTTCGGGCAGATATTCGATTAGTATGACTTGCTCCAGTTCTTCAACCGTTGATTGGGTAGCGTCGGAATCATCGGGGACCACGAAGGATCGAGGGATCCCTCGCTCATCATCTTCGTCAATCTTCTGATTTTCTAGTTGGGTCGAAGCTGACGTCTGTGACTTCTATTTGGCATCACGATCCCCCTTTGTTGATGAAGGCGAGTATATCAGAATTGCTTCTTCGATGGCAAACATTTCTCTTGTGGCCGGTTGCTCTCCGTACACTGTTTTGACTCCCTCCGATGTTGGGAATTTAAGAACCTGGTGGAGGGTCGAAAGTACGGCTCTCATATTGTGGATCCATGGCCTTCCAAAAAGGGCGTTGTACCTCCTATCGGCTTTGATTACGTGGAACTTCAATTCTTGGATGGTCCCGACCACGTTTATCAGTAGAATTATATCGCCTTTGGTAGTTTCACATGCCATATTGAATCCGTTTAGAACCAGGGTTGCGGGTATGGCCTGGTCCTGTAGACCGAGCTGTTCTACGACCTTCGATCTAATAATGTTGGCCAAGCTACCTGGATCAATTAACACACGCTTAACTTTAGTTTTATTTATAAGTACGGATATTACCAGTGCATCGTTGTGAGGCTGCATGACTCCTTCCGCATCTTTATCATTAAAGGACAGAGTTCCTATGGGTGCGTAATCCTGAGTTCGAGGTCGCTTCTCTCTCATAACCGATGTCTTAGTGCGTTTAAGCACTGACCCTTGAGGGGTATCGATGCCACCAATGATCATGTGGATGATGTGCTGTGGTTCTTCTTGTTCATTTTGCCTACCGAAATCCCTGTTTTTGATATGGTTTTTGGCCCTGTCGCCTAAATATTCTCGAAGGTGCCCTTTATTGAATAACCGGGATACCTCCTCTCTTAGTTGCCTGCAATCTTCCATTCTGTGGACATGGGTGCCATGATATTCACACATTTGATTGGGGTTCCTCTGGGCAGGATCGGTCTGCATGGGTCGAGGCCATTTAGTGTCTTTGATACGTCCGATAGCCGACACGATGGCGGATGCATCGATGCTAAAGTTATACTCCGATAACCGTGGTGCTTCCTTAGGTCCGGTATGCCTATCAAACCCATTTCTGTTCATCAGCCCCCGTGACCCTTGACCTCGATCATTTATTTTATTGCCCTTGTCCGGGGTTACGTCTCGATTCATTCCCCCTATGGTCTCCACTATATGGTCAGTATCGTTCCCTGATCAGCCCTTGTTCTCGATTGATGTTAGCGAGTCCAGAACCCAACTGATCGTCTTCGACTCTAATTTTCGATTGATACCGATTATGCACGTCGGCCCAAGTAATAGCTGGGTACTCTATTAGGTTATGCTTCAACCGTCGTGAAGCCATCGAATTTGGTTCGTTCAAACCTTGAGTGAAAGCCTGAATAGCCCAATTATCTGTGACTGGTGGTAGATCCATTCGTTCCATTTGGAAACGAGATACGAACTCCCTTAGCATCTCGTTATCTTTTTGTCTTACCTTGAACATGTTCGACTTCCTGGTCTCAACCTTTATGGTCCCAGCGTGTGCTTTTAGGAAAGAATCTGTAAGCATAGCAAAAGAATCGATAGAATTGGATGATAAATTATGATACCATATCATTGCTATCTTTGCCAGGGTTTCACCGAATTTCTTCAATAATACGGATTCAATTTCATCGTTCTCTAGATCGTTCCCTTTAATGGTACATGTGTAAGAGGTGACATGTTCATTGGGGTCGGTAGTTCCGTTATATTTAGGAATATCAGGCATGCAAAACTTCTTTGGGATCGATTTTAGGAGGCGCGCTTGGGGAGAAAGGCTTTTGTACGAATTTTTTGGAATCTAAGCCCTTCAATATTGATGGTGCCCCCGGGAGCTGATCAACCCTGGAGTTATATGTTTCCACCTTTTTGTCGTTTGACTCGATCCTCCTTTCTCCTAATTTTATTCGTTTGGTCCGTTCTTCGAACATCTTAGAAATTTCGGGATTAATCCCCGACTCTTGCTCATTTAACCTTACTATAGCTGGTTCCGTTTTCCTCAATGTTATGGGTATCTCGAACTGCAGATCGAGTACCCCTATGAATGTTATTTTCAGGTTCAGAATGTAGGTTTGCCTCAATGGCCACATGCGAATTAACGTCTAATGGCACGTCGACTATGCTACACCCTATGCGTCCCAAGGTAACGTAATGAATATGAGACTTGTTAATCATGATTTAAATGATTTTAAAGTCATAATATGGCTATATATTATGTTTGGATAAAAAATATGAAGTTTGAGAAAATTCGGATTAAAGTTGCGAAAACACCGACTAAGGATTTGCCATATAACAGATCTTTTTCAGAAATATATTTCGTGTGCTATATGAGGTCTTTTTGGGATATATTATACACCAAATTGAAGTTCTTGGAATGTAGTTTCCAACGTACTTAACCGTTCATTCATACGACACCCGGATAAAAAGTTATAAGCAATGGAAGAAGGGCCAATCATAGGGTGCCAAGTAGCACCTTTTTGAATTTTAAATAAATGAGATTTTTACATCCCATCTCCTCTCTTTCTCTATCTTTCGAGAGTGCTCGCCCAAATAACACCCCTAACTTTACTCTTAAGCTCTCTGCAAGAGCTTCAAACAATATTATCATCCCGGGCACGGAATCAAGAAGCGATAACATTAAAACGATCCCTACGACGTAAGTATCGCTATATCGCCTCTCTTTTTCTTTGTAGTTTGAGTTTTGGAAGGTACTTCATAGTTAAGAAAATGTGTACTTTATGTATTTAAGTGTTTAAATATAAAGGAATGTTGATAAATTCGTTTTCTAATGGTTAGAAATCACGTGACGGTGATCGGAAGCCGTGAGTTCGAGTTATTTGACATGTACTGGACTGTTTGGTGGGCTGTTTCGTGTTGACTTTGGGCTGTATATTTTTCTACTATTTAATGGAGTTTTGTAGGACAAATGGTGTGGAGAAACACCACATAATGACGGAATTGTGGGCTGGTCGTTCGTCATTATATATTTTTAAGTTGTTTGACACTACTTTGGTTGTCGTTTTATGTATGAAGTGATTGGGGTGTGTAGGCTGTTTTGTGGTATATTGTGATGGAGATAAGGTTGGAAAATTATTCTTACATATTGTTATTGTTGTATTCTTGTTGTTGTTGGTATATTATGGTATTGGAGGAGGGCCTAGTTACAGGGGAGATGCTGCCCAAATTTACGTAAACGAGCTACTAGTTTAAGTTGCGGACTTAGCCTTTACTCAGCACTAATTTTGAATCTCCTTATGATGTGGTAGATTGAATTGAGTTGTTTGAAGAATTTCGTAGAAGGTATTAAGGATTCAACGGAGTTAAGGTATATTAAGGTTATCCCTTATTTCTTTTTGGCATGATCCAAATGATACAAACGAAATGAGCAAAATACGCAACTTTCATAAATGACTCTATTCATGATTCACAGAGCTATTCAGAATTTCAGGTTGAGTTCTTTACTCCATGTTTCTTTCATATCTTTTATATACTATTGTCATGCCTTACATACTCGGTACTTTATTTGTACTGACGTCCCTTTTGCTTGGAGATACTGCGTTTCATGCCCGCAGGTCCCGATAGATAGGTTGAGAGTTCTCTTAGTAGGCTATCATCTCAGCAGAATGTGTTTGTGCACTCCACTCGCTCCGGAGTTGCCTATTTGGTCAGTATGATTTGAATATGTATTTTTTGGTATAGCGGGGCTCTGTCTCGACCTTTATGATATTTATGTACTCTTAGAGGCTTGTAGACAGATGTCATGTATACGGATACTGGTATGACCTTATAAGCTAGTACGTCATATGTATAAGTCGGTATATCAAGTTGGGTCACCTATACTGAGTATTTCCTCATGTTTTATTCTACTTATCTCATGACAGCCTCTCCGGTTCAATTACCTATGATAGTATGATACAAAAGATACGTTACGTTGGTACTTGGTTGGGTAAAGTACCGGGTGCTCGTCGCAGCCCATCGGTTTGGGTCGTGACAAAAGTGGTATCAGAGCAGTTCTGTCCTAGGGAGTCTACAAGCCGTGTCTAGTAGAGTCTTGTTTATGGGTGTGTTGTGCACCACACTTATAAGCAGGAGGCTACAAGGCATTTAGGATTGTCACTCTTTCTTCTTACTCTAGATCGTGTGGTAGAGCTCAATTGTAAGAAATTCAAATTCCTAAATTCTATTTTATTTGTTATACAACGACATCTACATCCAGAAAGACAGTTGGTAAGAGATTGAATGTGGTTGTGGAAGAGTTGAGTCAAAGGAACTCTATTTTGCGTCATGCTTATGATGAGTAAATGTAAGGCCTTAAGTAGATATGTGTGTATTACGACGCGTGAGCCTCTTGATAAGGAGTCCTAAGGCATGAATATCTATCTACCCCTATGGTAAAAAAAATAGCAACAAGAGAATCAAAAAGTAGATACAAGTTTCAACAAGTAAAAGAAGCTAGGTGAAGAAGGATACGAGGTACCCAGTTAGTGAAGATTATCTGTATTTACAATTCAGGCAGAGAAATATAAACATTCTGAGTTGCTTTCAACAGTAACATAGATATATACAATTGGTCACACCTATCTCAATTATGTCATATGGGAGCTAACAGATATAATTTAAGAGAAGGATGGGATATCATCATCCAGCTGGGGTTAGAGTAACCCAAAATTGTGGATGGATTGTTATCATTAACTC
This sequence comes from Nicotiana tomentosiformis, assembly GCF_000390325.3. Taxonomy (NCBI): domain Eukaryota; kingdom Viridiplantae; phylum Streptophyta; class Magnoliopsida; order Solanales; family Solanaceae; genus Nicotiana; species Nicotiana tomentosiformis. Next base: position 7,087,750 of record NC_090819.1, on the reverse strand, counting down.
ACATTTCCGAGGGATATTGCAAACATGGTAATGGTTCTCCTTGTGAGACACCCAGATGGCGCACTCTAGAATAGTACAATCAGATATGAATACTAGAATGTTCAGAAATTTCAGAAGATTGGCATTGAAATCCTAGAAGGGATAAATATTTACCTTTGTATGGCTCTCGTCCCTAGTAAAGAGAGAGTGTTAGGCGACCCGAAGAGCCAGTGAGTTGAATCAAGGGGGGCTAAAAGTGAAAGAATTTTTTTAAGAAGTTTTCATAATAAGGTGATAGACATAAATATTAGCAGGAGAATAAGAAGAAAGTAAATGAAGTATTATGAGTAAGATGTGATAAATAGATGATAACGGTAAATCAAAATATGACAAGACTACAGATTCTATAGTCAAGTGAAGGAAAAGACAAGAAGTTACATGCCTTGAGACAATAAAAGAGTATAAGACATAAGGTCATGTCCCCATTTCGAGAAATGAGTTGGTGAATCATATGTGATTACCAGAAGGAAAAGTTAGACCCCGGAGTAATAGAAAATAGTATGGGCTAGTGAATAAGATAAACTGAACATGAATTCGAGACCGAAGGATTGTATAATAGTTGACATCGTGAGAATTTCAGAGATCGTGTTCCGGGCGATAATTGAATGGACAACAGAAGAATAACTTTTAAAGGTCATTCAAGAAGACGTTTCCCTAAAACAAGTGTTGTGAGTAGAGTTAAGTGTGCCAGTTATACTAGGTGCCACCTTTGTGTGTAAGAAATTAAATTATCCCTCGTACATAAGGGTTACCGCAAGGCAAGTAAGAGTCCGTGAAGATGTGAAAAGACGCCAAATATGAAGATGTGAAACATTTATAGGTAAATCTTCATAGCAATAAATGTTAGTACTCCCCTAAAGGGGGAAGATGGTGTGATATGGTATTAAGTCGGAGTTGTGTGGTTAAGGTAACTATGGAATAGTAAAGGAAGAATGTGGTAGAAAGGCGAAAGGAATGAGATTGCATTTATTTAGATCCTACGGATATGATACGATTCCAGAACAGTATGTAATCATGACGACGGGGAGAGACAGTAAGGGTTCCATAACTAGATGTTATTGATAAATAAGTGCAAATGAACACTGGATACATAAGGAGCCAGTGTGCGAGATAAGTTAAAGTTAAGATAAAGGATATAACCCAAGAGAGATTACGTAGAATATATATATATATATATATATATATATATATATATATATATATATATATATATATATATATATATGAGAATGGACTAACGTGTAGTTAGTAGTTGATTCAGGAAGAGCCTAGCCATGGCTAAATAAGAGGATATAGACAAATCAGCAGGTTGTGCAAGATAAACATAGCGAAACCCAACATAGGGAATTCAGTCTCGCAAATATGATGACATCGTAATCCTTGAGAAATATGCAAATAGGAGTTAGGTTGTTAAAGGTACCGTATAAGTGTACGAAAAAAAAAATGGTGCCACCGAGAAGACAATCCAAAAACATTCAGTTCAGAATCAACCTTACGAGCACAAGGGCGCGGAGGTAAGTAATTAAGGATAATTATAGGCGAGTAAGAACGTCAAAAATTCTTTCAAGTATACGATGTAATAAGATCGTAGCCTTACAGGAGTCAAAGGGTCCCCCCTAAGTCTACAAAGAAAGACTAGCTGAGGAAATAAGGAAGAAGGCTTCAACTTAAGTATAGTGACATAAAAAAGAAATGATCTTATAACAACAGTCTCACTACAACATTGTATGCACGCCATAAGAAATTGGCACATATCGTTACTAATGAACGGGAAGAAGAAAAAAAAATCAAAAGATGATATTTGAGATCATATGAGTTACAGGAAATTCCAGTATTTGTGGGCAATGAGATAAGCCATGTATTCATGCAACAAGTGGCAGAACGACCACGAAAAGTAATTGCTTATGTTTAAAGATAACTAATAAAGCACGAGAAGAATTACCCGACCCACGATTTAGAGTTAGCCGCAGTGATTCATGCACTAAAGATGTGGAGGCACTATTTTTATGGCATTCATGTTGATATCTATACGGATCATAAGAGCCTTCAATATATTTTCAATCAAAAGGAATTGAATTTACGCCAAAGGAGATGGTTGGAGCTACTGAAAGACTATGGCGTTGATTTATTTTATACCATCTGGGGAAGGCGAATATAATAGCCGACGCCCTCAGCCGTAGATCTAAGGGTAGCCTGTCATATTTATAGCCAGAGAAGTGTGGGATAGCCCATGAGATTCATCAGCTAGCTAGTCTTGGAGTTCGATTACTGGACTCAAGTGATACCAGAGTTACTATTTAGGACACAACAACATCCTCTTTAGTAACTGAAGTGAAGGAACGCCAGTATGAGGATCCTGTGCTAGCTCATTACAGATATACATCCCCTCAAAAAGAGAATACACCATTTGAGATTACAGGAGATGGAGTCCTCAGATATCGAGGTCGATTATGTGTTCTAATGTGGCAGGGTTGCGCCAGCAGGTTATGGGAGAAGCTCACTATTCTCATTATTCTATTTATCCAGGAGCGACGAAGATGTATCATGATATCAGGGGAATATATTGGTGAGACAAAATGAAGAAGGATATAGCAGAGTTTGTTACTCAGTGCCCAAATTGTCAGCAGGTTAAGATTGAGCATCAGAAACCCGGTGGATTATTATAGGCTATAGAGATTCCGACTTAGAAATGGGAAGTGATTAATATGGATTTTATCATAGACTTACCTCGTACCCAACGTAAGTGTGATTCTATATGGGCTATTATCGATAGACTAACAAAATCAACCCATTTTCTGCTTGTCATGACTACTTATTCAGCAGAGGATTATGCAAGGCTTTACATTAGGGAGATAGTACGACTTCATGGTGTCCCTATATCTATTATCTCAGATAGAGGTGCTCAGTTTACAACTAATTTCTGGAGGTCCTTCCAAAAAGGATTGGGGACTCAGATAAGTTTTAGTACATCATTTCATCCCCAGACAGACGGTCAGGCTGAACGTACTATTCAGATACTGGAGGATATGCTACGGGATTGTGTGATGGACTTCAGAGGAAGTTGGGATGATCATCTTCCATTTATTGAGTCCGCATATAATAATAGCTATCATTAAATCATCCAGATAGCTCCACATGAAGCACTTTATGGACGAAAGTGTAGGTCTATTATAGGATGGTTAGAGTTTGGAGAAACTAAGTTAGTAGGACCAAAGTTGGTACAACAGGCAGTTGAGAAGATTAAGCTTATAAGGGAAAGGCTATAAGCAGCTCAGAGTCGTCAAAAGTCCTATGCAGGTAATCGACGATGAAACTTGGAGTTTCAGGTAGATGACTGGGGTATTCCTAAAGATATCAACGATGAAAGGCGTTATGAGATTCGGTAAGAAAGGAAAGCTTGGCCCTCGGTACATTGGACCTTATAAGATTATATGCAGAGTAGGCCAAGTAGCATATGAGTTAGAATTGCCTTCCAAATTGGAGTATGTACATCCAGCATTTCATGTGTCTATGCTCCGTAGGTGTATTAGAGATCCCTCTAAAGTCATTCTAGTTGACGATGTTCAGGTTACAGAGCAGATATCATATGAGGAAGCTCTCATTGCTATACTAAATAGACAAGTTTGGAGATTAAGAACTAAGGATGTAGCTTCAGTTAAAGTACTTTGGATTAATAATAATATAGAGGAGATGACTTGGGAAGCTGAAGAAGAATGAAGACTAGGTATCCTTACTTTTTTCCACTTCCGGAGGAGGATCAGACTGAGACATCACAGCCCTTAGGTACGTATATGATACTTGATTCTGATGTTAGTTATTGTTATTGGTCGTGTGAGGCCATTAGTGTTATTGATGATTATGGCCCTATGCGGATTTGTATTATTGGGTTTACTGTGTGACAAGTTGGTAGTAGTAACATAACATAGGAGACCCTGCCAAAATTTCTATAGATTTATGGGAGTTTAACATTCGAGGACGAATGTTTCTACGGGGGAAAGATTGTTACACCCTGTGCGTCCCAAGGTGACTTAATGAATATGAGGCTTTTTAATCATGATTTAAATAATTTTAAAGTCATAATATGGCTATATATGATGTTTGGATAGAAAATATGAAGTTTGATAAAAATCGGATTAAAGTTGCGGAAGCACCGACTAAGGATTTGGCATGTAACAGAGCTTTTTGAGAAATATGTTTCGTGTTCTATATGAGGTCTTTTTGGGATATATTATATACCAAATTGAAGATCTTGAATGTAGTTTCTAACGTACTTAACCATTCATTCATACGACACAGGGATAAAAAGTTATAAGCATTGGAAGAAGCGCCAATCATAAGGTGCCAAGTAGCACCTTTTTTACTTTTAAATAAATGGGATTTTTACATCCCATCTCGTCTCTTTCTCCATCTTTCCATAGAGCTCGCCCAAATAACACCCCTAACTTTACTCTTAAGCTCTCTGCAAGAGCTTCAAACAATATTATCATCCCGGGTACGGAATCAAGAAGCGATAACATTAAAACGATCCCTACGACGTAAGTATCGCTATATCGCCTCTCTTTTTCTTTGTAGTTTGAATTTTGGAAGGTACTTCATAGTTAAGAAAATATGTACTTTCTGTATTTAAGTGTTTAAATATAAAGGAATGTTGATAAATTCATTTTCTAATAGTTAGAACTCACGGGACGGTGATCGGAAGCCGTAAGTTTGAGTTATTTGACTTGTACTGGAGTGTTTGGTAGGCTGTTTCATGTTGTCTTTGGGCTGTATATTTTTCAACTATTTAATAAATTTTTGGAGGACAAATGGTGTGGAGAAACATCACATAATGACGGAATTGTGGGCTGGTCGTTCGTCGTTATATTTTATTAAGTTGTTTGACACTACTTTAGTTGTCGTTTTATGTATGAAGTGATTAGGGTGTGTGGGCTGTTTTGTGATATATTGTGATGGAGAAAAGGTTGGAAAATGATACTTACATATTGTTATTGTTGTATTCTTGTTGTTGTTGGTATATTATGGTATTGGAGGAGGGCCTAGTTACAGGGGAGATGCTGCCCAAATTTACGTAAACGAGCTACTAGTTTAAGTTGCGGACTTAGCCTTTACTCAGCACTGATTTTGAATCTCCTTATGATGTGGTAGATTTAATTGAGTTGTTTGAATAATTTCTTGGAAGGTATTAAGGGCTCAACGGAGTTAAGGTATGTTAAGGCTATCCCTTCTTTCTTTTTGGCATGATCCAAATGATACAAACGAAACGAGCAAAATACACAACTTTCATAAATGACTCTATTCATAGAAATACTATGGGTGTGTATATTCTTGATTTTCCATGTGAATTATTATTATATCATCTATTCATGGGTCTTAGAAAAATATGTATTTGATAAAGTTTGTCCATAAGGCATATTGATTTTATGATATTCGAGAAATCTTATTAATGTATTTATTATGCATTTCATGCATTTATACATGTACATTGATCCATGACCAGAAGACGTTATATATGCATATATTATATATATATGGGATATGAGAAAAAGGTTACGGCGTTATATACGCACCACCACCTGATCAGCTGGTATACATTGATGATTTTGCCCACAGTGGCCGAGATGATATGATGGGATGCCCTCAAAGGATTGATGATGTTATGGACGCATATACTTATAAATGGTATGACATTTATATGCATATGCATGGCATTGTAAATTTTCATGATTCACAGAGCTGTTCAGAATTTCAGGTTGAGTTCTTTACTCCATGTTTCTTTCATGTCTTTTATATACTACTGTTATGCCTTATATACTCGGTACTTTATTTGTACTGACGTCCATTTTGCCTGGAGATGCTGCGTTTCATGTCTGCAGGTCCCAATAGACAGGTTAAGAGTTCTCCTAGTAGGCTATCATCTCAGCATAAGGTGTTTGTGCGATCACTTGCTCCGGAGTTGCCTATTTGATCAGTATGATTTGAATATGTATTGTTTGGTATGGCGGGGCTCTGTCTCGACCTTTATGATATTTATGTACTCTTAGAGGCTTGTAGACAGATGTCATGTATATGGATACTGGTATGGCCTTATAGGCTAGTACGTCATATGTATAAGTCGGTATATCAAGTTGGGTCACCCTATATTGAGTATTTCCTCATGTTTTATTCTACTTATCTCACGACAGCCTCTTCGGCTCAATTACCTATGATAGTATGATACGAAAGATATGTTACGTTGGTACTCGTTTGAGTAAGGTACCGGGTGTTCGTCGCAGCCCATCTGTTTGGGTCGTGACAGACTCGAGCTCCAACGGCGTCGACAAGCGGCCTTTCGGCCCTGGGCGTCAAGTTGTTGTTATCACCTTGAAGGCCAGCTTCATTGTGGATAGGTAAGGCCATTTAATTGAGATCTCGTCGTTGCTAATCTGAAAAAAAGATATTTTCAAAAACAAGCGTAAAATGGTGTGTTTTGCAAATTCATATCAAATAACCATTGTTATCCTTAGCCCCACGGGGGCGCCAAACTGTTTATCCGAAAAACAGATGAGTTGAATTTGTACGTAGTTCTAAGCGTATGTGGAATAACTTGACACAAATTGTAAGAGTAAGTAGAAATATCGAATATTGACTATAAAGAAAAGATACAAACCGAGTTAAAAGAAAGATGATTTATGAACAAGCAAAATGAAATTATGTATGAAGCTAAAAAGGATAATCTCTTAATATGGGAATGTATCAACAATATTTGAGTTACAGTATATTAATGACCTGATTCCTCTACAGAAATAATAGACATCCCTCTTATAGTGGAGGGATTCTACTTTAGATATAATAAAAAATACATAGTGGGGAACCCATGATAAATCAAGTTTTTCCTAATTTCCGCCGAGATTCTCTCTCTTAGTGCGGCTTTAACGGTTCTTATATCTTGGCTCGATCTTGATTGGACTCGGTATTGGTCTCTGGCTCTGAAGCTTGATACCATCGCTTCTCATCATAGCTCGATTTGGACTCAAGTTCGATAATGACGTCGAGCTCGGTATTTAATCTGACCTCAAAACTCGAAGCTCGTTCGTGCCTTCTTCAAATCTCACCTCAATATTATGAAGACGCTCTTCGATCCATCTTCACCAATCGTACGAAGGTCGAAACCGGTTTTGACCGTATATAGGTAGCTTTATAGAACGTCTACAATATCTGAAGAACATGTAAAATCAATTTTATGGCGCAAATTTAGTTGCCACAAAATTTAATAATAAAATAATAATTACAACGCAACATTGACGGATGCACATTTACATTGATCCAAGTTTTGGCAAAAAGTTTTCACAAAAGTTATATGTAAAAACAAAAACAAAAAAATTGGATTAGCCAATACTTTTTATGATTTAAATAATAATTTATAGATCAATTTACTTGGCTTCGAACAACTCACTTTCATGTTTGTTACTATTAGTGCACCGAAGAAAATAAGTTTTTAGTGACAATATTATTGGCGATCAATAATAGTCGCCACCAAAGGTAATAATCTAGGACGCCTCCCGAATTGGAAACCGACCTAAAATTAAGGTTTCTGGTGACGCTTCTTAGTAGCGACCATTTAGTCGCCACAAAAGATTTTTGGGTGATGCCGTTTAGTGGCAATAATGGAGTCGCCACCAAAAGTAAATTGTTATACTTAGTTCTTTGAAGTAGCTGACTTACCTAAAATCTATTTTGTTATTTATTTTTTGTGAAAAAGTTTAGTCGCCAAAAAACTTAATAATAACAATTCAATAGGGGCAGATACACATTTACATTGGTCCAAGCCTTAACGAAAAATGTTCACAAAAAGTATATGTAAAATAAAAATAAAAATGAAAATAGGTTGGTTTGAGCAATATATATTAGGAAAAAAATTATAATTTAATTAATTTCAATAACTCACTTTCATATTTTTCGCTATTGAAGCACTAAAGAAATTAAAATTTTCAGTATTGGTGGCGACTTTGTTAATCACCACAAAAGGCAAAGCTCTAGGTTGCTCTTTGTGGAAACCAACCTAAAGTACTGCTATATTTAGCCATGTGCAAAAGAATTGATGAGTGGTAATATATGATCTTATATTATGTCGTTGCACTTACATAATATAGTGATTAGGTAACTGTTTAAATAGACTTTTGAGTGTATTATACGAAGACTTGTTTTGTTCCTTTCTTTTCTTTGGTTATATTATATTTTGCTATTAATCTTGGTTATTAGTTGAAATCGAATTTTCTCAGTTATCTACTGAAGCTACTGAAAAATATTAGGTAGTAACAAGTTCTTTTTGATAAGGATATTAGGTTGTAAAAAGTTTTAAAAAAGTCATCCAAAACCTTTTATGCATTTTCTATTCATATTCCTTTGGTTCTGCATTCCATTTGATCTGTATTTCTACGAATGAGATTTTCAAAAGAATTATAATAAAATTTCTTTTTACAATCTTACAATTTTCTTAAAACTAAGTTGCAATTTGACAAATTTAAATTCGGTTTCAGTTATCTACCAACTCGAAATATTGTTTTGTATCAAGGATCTCATTCAAGTACCAAGAGTTGATCTTCTTTAAATAGGATTTAAATTTTTCTTAAATTCTTTTTCCATTACATAGGAGATTAGGAAAGGAAATAGTGGGAATCGAACTCACAATTATTATGTAGAAATTCTCACCGGTACCATTAGACTACATGTCTTTATGGTAAATATGTTAGACTTATATATATTGATCGTGCATAATTTTCTTACACAACCAAATGTAACCTATTGTATTAAATAATCTGCTCTATTTCTAGTTAACTAATCTCACTTTTATAAGTGTTTATCTATAATTAATATTTTTTAGGTAACAAGACAGTACTGTCAATGTATAGAAGTTATACTCCTCTAAATATCGTTGCAACAAAACATCGATCACATGATAAAACATGTAGTATACATTAAAAGAGCCTAAAACTAGTAGAAGTTCTTTAGGTGGATCACTATTAACATCTCATGAACTCTGAATTTTCGAGTCAGGTGTTCGACAAATGTTCAAGTAGAGGCGGAGCTAATAACCTTCTAGCTCCGTCTCCATGTTCAAGTAGAGGCGGAGTTAATAACCTTCTAGCTCCGCCCCTTTATTCAAGGTGACGAGCCAATGTCACCGCTAAGTCCAGCGTCACCAACTCCTCCATTACGGCCGCGCCATTGCCACCACCAACTCTGAATCCCCCACTAATTCCAACTCCAAATCGACCTTCAATTCCTCACCCACTTGGTCCTGCCCCAAAACCCAACCTCCCTCCTATTCCAACATTAGCACCCCACCAACGGCACTTCCTGTTAGAAAAGAATAAACAGAATCAAAGAAAGGCTTCGAGGCGTGAAATCAATATTCTTAAAAGCATATTGTTCGTATATTGGTTTGAAAAATACAAGCAAGTCGCTTTAGGAATTTTCAACAAACCCTATGTGTATTCTTACAGTGGAGCACCCACATGTAAGCAGGGGCGGAACTAGTGCAGTGATGTCATGTTCATCTGAACCCTGTATTTTCAATATGGAACATAAATTCATGGATAAGAATTATCTAAAATAGGAACAAAAAGTAGATATTAACTCATAACTTTAACAATATAATGAGTTCAATACTAAAAATTTTAAAAATTGAACCATAGAATTCAAATCCTGAATACGCCTCTGCATGTAAGGAAGGGAATTCGTCCAAAATTATACTATACAATGGGGTATAATTAATCTTTTTTTTTTTTTTTTGTAAATGTAGACACAACCTTTGAATCCGTTGAAATAAAATATAAAATACTTTGTGTAGCGGTAAAAGTGGTTCAAAAATATCAAATATAGCGTTTTTGTTATTTTTGAATCCTTTAATTACTATAATTTTTGTTTAAATTCAAATGACAAAATATTCTGTTAAAGAAACAAATAAAAATAAAACCTTTATTTTTTAAAATAAAAATAAAACCGCTTCCGCACAAATCCAAAGCGGAGCTGCAGTATTACGTACGGGCTCGAACGACAGTAGCTTGCTTAAATGTTGTATTTGTATTAGTAAATTTATTAATATGTTTAAATATTTAATTACAAATCAAATAATTAAAACGAGCTATGAATTCGATAAAATTTCAAAATTCATAAACTTCAAATCCTAGGTCCTCCTCTGTGACAAATATAAACAAATTGCAATTACATTACGTGCTGCAACTAATCCACCACCATCAGGGGCAGATCTACCTTATGAGTTAGGGATACTACGGTACCCGCTCGCTTCGCTAAAATTCTTACCATGTACATAATATCTCTGTGAAGAAACGTATATATGGATAAAGTGACACTTAAAAGTTACAAAGTGGAAGCGGGTGACATTGGTTCAGCCTTCCCTTTGAAGGCTTTCTTTGGCCTCATGAATGTCATTCCCTGTTGGAATAGCTTCTTTGATTTTTTATTTTTTCTACTTATTAAGATTTCTTTTATTTTCAGTTGAGCCCGAGGGCCTCACCTCTTTTTCGGCTCTTTCCTCCTTTTCTTCCTTTTATTATTTGCTAAGTCTCTCTTCTTCATTTTTTTAAATTTCAGTCCTCATTTTGTTTCAATCATTATACCTTACTTTATGAACAACTATTTTCTATAGGTAATTTGGATTAATTTTAATTAGCATATAAATTTTTTTATTTTTAATGAAACGATATTAATTTATATATTGGAATATAATTTGAATAATATCTTTTATTGGGTTTTGAAAAAAAATTAAATAGCTTGATTGATAGTTGTTTTGAGTTGAATATCATAGGTTGAATGTTGAAGATTTTTCTTTAAAAATAATTGTCATATAACTCAACAATTAAGATGAAAAAATAAACAAAGAACAATACAAGTAAATTAATCTAGTCAAACAAAGAACATATAGTGTAGTTAAGCTACTCTTTAAGCAAATATTTATATTGGAAGCGCTCTTTCATGAAATATTATTTTTCTTTTGCATTTTTATTTAGAATGTGTTTAAATTAAGCGTTAAGAATTTGAACTAAAATCAAACGTATTTGCTTTGTGAATGAAAGGCCTATACAAATTAACCAAAAACTAAGCGAACCGACCCATTATTCCTTATCTGTCTTTGTAGCTACTGACATATATACTCTATGCATAACATGGTGGCACGCGCAACCTTCGAATCCTGGATCCGCCTCTGAGTCCACCATTATCTTAATTCATAATCAGTAACCATTTTTGCATCCTCAATAGAAAATTTTGATAATTTTCTAGCACTAATGCTGCCCATTAAAACTCCAATTAAGAGTATAAAAAGCAGAGGCAAAAGTTTAGCAAACATTTCCAAGTATATGCAAAAGTTTTTCAATTTAAAGGGAAATGCTATAGTTTTGCTGAGAAGTGAAGAACTGAATAGAAGGGATTATATAGATAATTTCCCTCCAATAATAATTAAGTCAACAGCCCAACTGTTACATTGAGTATAATGTTAATGATCAAAATAGTTCATGACTTTCACATATGCTTCTTAAAATCATGGATTTTGAAAAAGCATTTAAATTATAGTATAAAGATTCTTTTACACTATCAGTGAATGTTGACCTATAATAGACGGTCAATTGTTATTTTTATCAGAGTATTAACTAGTAAGTACTTCCTCCGGTCTATAATAAGTGACCATTTGGCCTTTTTATTTTGGTCCAAAGTAAGTGTCCTTTTTACATAATCAAGAATGAATTAACTATAGTTTTTCAAATTTACCCCTATTTACATATCTCAATGTGTCAAGTTAAAAATATGCAAAATTTAATTGAAGGTAATTTTAGTCAAAATACTTATTTGTTTTCTAGGAGTTTGTATTTTATTAAGGGGTGTGCCAAAGACAAAAAAGTTACTTATTGTGAATCGAAAGGAGTAATATTTATCAAGAAATTTACCTGTAATTACTTAATAAATATTATTATAGTGTAAATACTTTTTACCGTCAATGCATAGAACTTAGAACTCTTGGAAAAATGATGTTAATTACGTGCATGTTAAAGAACCCTCGCTAACTATATTATATGAAAAGGAGAGTTACTACTCTAAACCAAAGTTGAGGAATTGATTCATTGGAACTCATTTAACGTGCATATTAAGTTCTTGATTCATGGAAAACAAGTGTCTATTGCTCAAATTTTCGAAGAGTACTTTTGCAGTAACTTTTATTGCAGTAGCAGGGTTGTGCGTTTAGACAACTGACACTAGTTGTATGACTTTTTCTATATATGTTTGATAACTGAATTTGTGAATCCAAAATCATGGATATAGGCAATTATGCACACAATTGTATCACTTATGTGAGGCACAAAATTAAATATTTATACGTCTATAATTGAATTTTCTTAGTTTGTTATATTCGCATGTCTTGTTCCGTTATTACTTGTTATTGGTAATTCCGTAATTTGCTAGCAGTATTTCATTCATATTCTCGTTTGCTGCCTTGGATTTAGTTTTCTAAATATATTGTCGTGATATTACTTGTTATCGGTACCTCTTTTATATTTTCTGTTGATATTTTCGATTTAGTTTTCTAATTATTTGTCTTGTTATTACTTGCTATCAGGGCTTCTTTCACCTTTTTTAGCCGAGTGTCTATCGGAATCAGTCTGACTGCCCTTCCAGGGTAGGGGTAAGACTGCGTACATCATACTCTCCCCATACCCCACTTGTGGGATTATACTTGGGGGTTGTTGTTATTGTACGTTAATTGTCGATTCCGGGGGCAACTGTTTCAAAATTAGATCTAGAACTTCTAGATTTTAATAAATAAATGTACAAACAAGCGGGGATAGCTCAGTTGGGAGAGCGTCAGACTGAAGATCTGAAGGTCACGTGTTCGATCCACGTTCACCGCATTCATTTTCGTTTCAACTTTCGATTTATTTATCAGACTATGAATATCAATTACAACATGGAGCTAAGTCATATCTATCTTTTTATTGGGTTGAGTTAAATTCCATTTTTTATTTTTGTTCATCGCTAATTAGAATTGATTAAGTCATTTTAGTTGAAACTTTGACTTATCCTCAACCTTGAGTATTGGAATAGTTCGCGAAGAAATTTAGATGCGGATATAGAATTTTAATTTGATGGAATCAACATGTTGCGAATAATATAATATTTGTTAAAATTTTAATGTATATCACATTCTGCGTCGAGAAATACTGAATTCGGTTAAGCTAATAAACTACATCCGCCACTAGAATTACACAACATGGGAAGTTCCAAGTTGCCGTCCAGGAAGATGGTATACATGTCGGGCTACACTACAAGAAGGTGTGATATAGGCAGTGATAATGAATAGAACGTCGAATTCACATAACTGATCCCCATAAGTCAAAGCTGTTTAATACTTAGAGAAAGTATATACTATCTACAAGCTAAAGTCGAAAGAAAAAACTGGCTAATTCAAGAATCTTAGCCATATTTTACATAAAGAATGTATGATGTATATTGGTATAAGTGCAAGAAAAGGCATAAATATTGATCTTCAAGATTTGCATAGAGAAAGCTGAGGAAACGGAATCCTAAATCTTCCCTTCTGTTTATTCTTGTTCTTGAATTTGATGTCAGGGGAGGAGGACTTGGGATTGCGTAAAACACAAACATCGCCATTGCAGACGAATTCGCCGGAGTCTGAGGACTCAGGTGAGAAGCAGCTACAGAAATTGAACAAAACCATATATAGTAGGAACCTAAGTAATTATATATCCCGATCAAAGAGCTGACGAAGGGAATGAGCAGAACGAGGAGTCTAGTGGATGCGATTCAACTAGCGGAGACTCTTGGAATAGCTGGAGTAAGAAGTTCCCAAGAGAGCGTCTTTTTGGCGAGTGTCAAGCACATACAGCAAGGATCAAGGGAGATCTCGTTGTTGCATAGCTCAGGCTGAGAACAGATAAAAGAGTTTGTCCTATATTGCTGGTGAAGAAGGGAATAAACACTAAATATTGACAGCTGCAACTATGCCAAAATGGAAGGGTATAATTTCCATGTGAAAATTGCAATTAGAGTCAATTTATAGGAGCAATGATCTACCAACATTTGATTAATGAGTACTCATTATTTTAGCGTGGAAAGAGTCTTCTTTCCTCTCTTTTTTTTAATCGATTTAGCTCCTCTTGGGTTTTACGTGATAACAAGGCTCTATTATACGCAGTCTTACCTTGCATTTCTGCAAGAGGATATTTCTATATCTCGAACCCGTGACCTCCTCCTGGTCACATGACAGTAACTTTACCAGTTACGACAAAGCTCCCCTTGTATTTTACCCTTAGTAATGAAGGTATCTTTATTGCCACAACAATATCATGACATATTTAAGACTACAAGTTTTAATATATTGTTAGTAACATATATAGTATAAATTCAAATCTTTTTGTAGAAGCTAGATAGCATACGCATCTAACATTATTAAAAATAATTAGTTGCAACTACAAAACGTGTGTTGGATACGGTCTTCTCACTGGAAAAGCCAAATTAAGGGCGAAAATCCATATCAATGCATATGTCAAAACTGATGACAGTGCCCGCCGCAAGAGTTGGCTGAGTTGGTTGGGTGAATGTCTTCTCACATGTGAGACCTGTGATCGATTCTTCTCACTAGCAGCCTTCTCAGTCAAAGCTCGTCCGCACCGAGCTTGCTTAGTGTGATTTACATCTTCTGTGTGATTTGTGAGCTACGGCTACAGGTTTCTCTGTGAATTTTCCAAAAAAAAATAAAAAAATCGATGACAGCTGCATGGATATGATACATACAAATGACAAGCATTAGAATAACAGGTGAGAATGTCCAATATCTGTACGCGTTTTGCGTCAGGAAATTTGACATTTTCACCTGTTTTCTTTTTCTTCTCCTTGTCTGGTGTCTCAAACTGCTATCTCTACATTTTCTATGTTTTTTGGTACAAGTGCAACTGCGCAAGAGTGCGAATGCAACGCTTTTTACAACACCAGCCTAATTTTGCGGTTAAGGAAAAGCAAAGAAGAAAAGTACTGTTTGGTATTTGTTTAAACTTTCAAAGTAGTAAATATATATGGCTACATTTTTGGTACAAAAAAAAAACAAATCACATTGTTTCCAACATTGTGCGATTTGCAAAAAGGGGCATTTTTTAAAAAAGTTTGGCAGGGGCTGCCAAGCTTGGCTAATAGAATAGGGGTCCCCAGAATGCCTGTCCTGTGCCTCCGAGAAGAAGCAATGACGGTATCTGAGGAATAAGTATCGGCTAACTCTGTGTCAGCAGTTGCAGTAATACAGAGGATGCAAACGTTATCCGGAATGATTGGGCGTAAAGAGTCTGCACAGTAGATTCACGAGCAAGAGCGTATCTCACGGCTGATTTAACAATATCCATTTTTTCTGGGGAACTTTCATATGAGTGCTTTTAATCCACTATAAAGGTAATCATCAAACCATTTGTGACCAAGGGGAAAAAGAAAAAGGAAAAGAAACTAACAAGATCACACAGCAGCAAACGGAAAATGAGTATCTTCATAAGAGTTTTAAGTATATACTTTAAACCAGTCGATGTACCTAAGTTAAACAAGTAGGCATCATACAGAAGACACCTTCTCGGAAGAAAGTAAACGCCAGACAGACGGAATTTACAAGTTTTACTAGGACGTATTTACACAAGCAGTTTGACTGCATTTTTAGAACGATCCGAATGTATTCTCTCCACTGTAAGTCATGTACAGGAAGCCATCCTCATCTTTGTGTTCCTCATAAATCGCAGACATCATGGCAGCTGTAAAACGACGGAAACCAGACTGATTAAAAACGAAGAAATTTGGAAACGCATAATGACAATTGTGCCAAAATATTGCTCACCTGTGGGAGGAAGGATATTTTTCACAAAGATAAAAATAGCCTTCTCAGCACTAAGCTTTATCCTCTTACGAACAACATACACAAATTGCCCCACAGTCAGATCAGCAGGAACCAAGTATCTGCAATAATTATGATTAACAGACATTTCAAAAAGGAAAATATCATAAAGATAAATGTAAAAGAGCTAGACGCTAACTCAACACTGTTAACAGGAGAATGCAGATGGAAATTAAAACGGAGATATCCCACGTTTATGGAAGTTTGAAGCAGTGTCTTCAATTGCTGCATATCACTATCAAATGAAGAAAACAAAATAAAGAAATCCTTGCACTTCAATTATACACTTTAGAACAGACAATCACACCCTACGTTGCTCGGACTCTCTGAAAATGTCGCCGGATGTGTGTCGGATCCTCCAAAAGTAGTGCATTTTTGGACGACCCGACTCGGGTGCGGCAACATTTTGGAGAGTCCGCAACATAGATCACACCTATCTTGTGCTCTAATCAATCTCATTGCTAGTGCACATTAGTCATCTTTCAACTCGAATTGTAAACACTACATCTTACAATCTTGTACCCATGAAAATACTTACGAGAATCCGTTTATTCTTTAGAAAGACGTATAAGAAATTTACATGTATCACGTCATAGTTCATAAAGGTGCAGTAGCCACCCCAACACTAGCTCAAGAAAATTAAAAACTCATTATCGAACAAAACCATCTTTAGCAACATTGACGATAACCAATCTGAATATAATATTGGACCGAGCGTAGATCACTATCAAGATTACTAACTTCTTCTTGTCAATGTCAGGAATGTCACTTCTTTCAGCCTTCTCCACAATAACCTAAATTCCAGGAAGAGAACAATGAAAAGCAGATTTAACAAGGCATATAAAATGTCTAGCTTTAAAAAAAAAAAAAGCAACACTGTGAGAGAATAGACAAAATTGCATTGGTACCGGTATTCTATCAGGATACTTCTCCCTGATACGAGCAGCTTCGGCCTGTCGCCTTTCTGGAACAGTGCAACACAGAATTAATAAGACAGATAGATAATGTTAGACAAAAGGAAAGACAAATGTTTACATACGCAATGTCTATAATTTATAAGGTAGGCGATGGCTATAATGAATTTTAAAAAAGAAGCCACAAAATTTTGAAGTAAGAGAGAATACAGACAGGTAATGACAGCAATATTTTTGCAGATTATCAAGCGATTAACGTACTGTGATATGAGCCAAGTACTTCTACTAGATTGAGGACACTGACTCGTTACAAAAATGATATTTTTCCTGTTAATTCTGCACGCCACTTTTCGCCATTTAATTCCTTTGTATAAGTACTACTTTGCCGCTTGCATCAAAATTTTCGCAAATCTTTGAGGGGTCGTTTGGTTTGAAGAGAAGTTATGCTGGGATAGTTATCCCGGTATTATTTTTTATTGACTGTTTGGTATGTTGTATTAATCCTGGAATTCTCAATTTTACTGAGGATAACTTATCCGGAGATTACCATTTCACCATCTTGCAGGTAAAAGTTATCTCAGTACTATTTTTAATCCTAGGATAACTTATCCTAGGATTAGTAACCAAACAAGGGATAAAGCGGTACTAAATTTTATCCCATGAGTATTTTTGCTTATCCATCATACCAAACGTCCCCTTGAAAGTGCAATAATCCACACAAAAGACACACAAAAGACACACAGTCCAACAGAAGCTTATAAAATAAACAAACTTATAATTATATAGCCATGTAAAAAAGAGCAGCCCAGTACACTAAGCTCTCACTATGGCCAGGTCCGGAAAGGGCCGGACCACAAAGACATATTATACTTCATTTCTGCAAGAATTCCAACTCTCAACTGCACAAAATAAACTACTATGAATTCACAAGGGAACATAACAAGAAAGGTCCAACTAAACAAGCCCCCCCCAAAACCCCCTTAAAAAAAACCCCAAAAATAAGAATAATTATTAGTAGATCAAACAAATTATTGAGCCAAACAAGTTAAAGATCGGATCTTGGAACCAAAAATACAATAATAATAATACCAAGTGGGTGTTCCAATTTGAAGGAGCTTTTGGCCATGGTGATGAGTGAATGGTCCTAGTAAATTAGGTTAGCTCTGCAATTAACAGATATAAAAGGAAATTAGGGTTTTGCCGAAAAAGGGAAAAGAAAGGAACTTCAAAGGGAGGAAGATGAAAGGATCTTACCGAGGAAATTCGTCAATTGTGAAGGTTGAACAAACAAAACTCTTTATCAAATGTCACTTTATGCTGCTACGGTGCCGTTTTGAACTAGTATTCCTTTTAGCATATTTTATGTGACAGTTTTTGTGTTGGAAATTTAAACTTCCTGCTTTACCCTATGCATTTGGACATAAAACAATTTTAACTTTTCGAAATAAAATTTATATATTTAAAAATTATATAAAAAATATTATAAGTTATAATAATTAATAATTTAAATATTTAAAAGGTATATAAAAAAATTTATGGTCAAAAAATAATTTGTTTGATTTTATTTTTGAGTCAAACAACTTCATAAGAATTCTTTTTTCCTTTGTCTATTTTTTTCTCTTTTGACTAATCTACTCTACTTGTTGTAGCGCTTTATGTACGTTATGTTCTAAGTGACAAAGAAGATATATATATATATGTGAACAGTAACAAGAAACGAGCGAATTCATTGAATGGCGGCTTCTCTTCTTTATTATTTATTTTATTTTATTTTTCACTCGGTATTCAAAACCTGTATTAAAATCCAACATAATTAATCGGATTTGCACGAAAAGAAGATCTATTAAAGGAAAAGTACTTTTTATACGGATTTTTTTTCATTCTCAAATACAAATCCGAGACTCATATCAAATTTCACCTTAAAGGGTCGTCATTTTTTGATATAGTATTTGAAAAACACATCCTATTTATTACCCACCCGAATTGAAAATTATTTCCCTTATCCTAAGTTATGAAATTATTCTTTCTTTTCTCTACTTTATTTAAATTAATAAATGGTTCTATCATCATGCTGAAGAATTTGTCTAGCTAGTTTACCACACTAAAAATTGCATGTAATGTTGACTATATATTGTATAACCTTTTCGACAATCAGCAAACATTGTAATTTACGTTAAAGTAATTCATATAATTTCTTATAATTAACATCTTAAGATTACAAGTCAAATAAATATAATAAATGATGTCATTTGCAAAAGCCTAAAGAACGTGCTATCACGTCGTTTGTCTATATTGATAGAGTTATAAACACCTTTTTAGATTTTTTATTATTCTGAAAGTTTGTCTATATTGATAGAGTTAATTAGGGTGACTAGATTATTCTGGCTAAGCAAAAAGTCATTATCATCAGAGCTTCATCGAAGTCACCTTGAAAATTTGGTTTTATATTTGTAAACAAGGGTTAATGTATGATAAAAACTATGTTTAAGCTCAATACGATAATGTAAATTATGTCAAAAAAAAATACACGTGAATTGCAATAAATAGCCCTAATTAATAAGTAATGTATGACAATCATCCGATTCTTAATTAATTAGTTTAAATGAAACACTATTTTGATTGTATGCTCTTTTTTGTTTAACTTATCCGATATTCAAAATACACAGACCCTGACTCAGTCGCAGAATCGCAACGAATTTCAGGTTTAATTGAATTACGTTGTTGAAGAATTATATTGCATATATAAAATTGGGCAAACGTAATTTTTTTCCCCTTATTTATAGTATAAGCTAATGAGTTCCCTTGATATAGGGAAAGTTTTCTTTGTTGTGACAAAATTTGTAGTTCAAAATTGCTTTTGGTTGTTGAGGTTTTGAATTCCTTTACTAAAATTCTTGGCTCCACGCCTCGACTAATTTAAATTCACGTTAGATAGGCCCACTAAAAAGCAAAGTACTTCCTAACAAGAATTTCTCTAACTCTCATTATATAAGACCGTCAAGCTTTTCTTTAATACAAAAATAAAAGACTAAAATAAACATGAAGTCTATTATTTAAGACATCTCTAGGACTAAAGTTAAAGTCTTTCTCTCTTCTTGATTGCTTACACATTTTCTCTCATTTGGCTCTCTGCTGAGAATCCCATTCATGTATAGACAGGACTAAAGTCTTTGTGATATATGCAGATATCAAATCTCAAGTAGTAAGCTAGCTCTTGCAAGTTCCAATTGAAGAAAAAAGTACATTTTTGGTAAGTAAGTCTTGCTTATATGCATAATCTATTATAGTGTCTATTTATCTGTAACAACTCAACCCCTTGTTTTGCTTGTTCGTATTCTAAATTGTGCTTTTGATATGTTTATATGCCTATTAGTCTCAGACTTGTTTTGTCTTTTTCTTTGATCGAGGGTCTATCGAAACAATATCTCTATCTCACACAAGGTAGGGGTAAGATTTGCGTACACACTACCCTCCACGAACCTCATTTGTTAGATTACACTGAGTGTGTTGTTGTCATTGTACGCCTATTTATGACTTGATGGTATTGTTTGAATTGAGACTCGAGGAGTTTAGACATCTTTTGGGAGAAAGAAAAAGGGATTCTATTTTTACATAATTTCTTTTTTTTTTGAATTAATGCATATATGCAACTTGGTTGACTTGATTGAATTTTGTGTTTTTTTCAGAAGATGACTTCATCAAATGAAGGGACATATAATTTCAAGAATGAAGAATTTCAAGAAGAAGATATTTGGGGTACTAATAATAATAGTGTTATTGAAAAAAGCCAACTTAGTTCCAAGTTCATAACCAGTAAAGATCAGCCATTTACTTTGAATCAAAGGAGGCAAATACCAACTGCAGCCAAGATTATGATCCCAAAGTCAAACAAGAATTCAATTAAAGAATTTAAAATAGTTCAACACTCAGCCCCTGTGAAAATACCAGATTGGTCAAAAATTTATGGGACAAGTTTAAAGAAAGATATTGGTAATTTTGTGACAAATAATAGTTGGGAAAGTGATGATCAAGAAATTGAAGAAAATGATGAAGGAAATATAATGCCTCCACATGAATGGCTTGCTAAAAGATTAGGGAGAAGCCAAATTTCTTCATTTTCAGTGTGTGAAGGTGTTGGAAGAACATTGAAAGGCAGAGATCTAAGCAGGGTAAGAAATGCTGTTTTAACCAAAACTGGATTTCTTGAATAGCATATGAATTATCATCAATGCTCATTAGAGGGGGGAGGGGGGAGTTGAATTGGGTCCCACTTGAATCATGGTTGTGGTATTAAAAATCTTTCTTTTTTAAATAAAAAAAAAACAACAAATTACGTGATTTCTTTTCATCTGTATGCAAATCTTGAAAGTCCGTCGATACACATACTGGTGAAAGATGACAAGTAACAAGTGAAAATAATCTAGATCTGTACAAGCCGGCTGGAGGCTCAAAAATTGTAGTTCCTTTTTGTACATTTCTAATTTTTTTTAATTTTTTTTACTTCACGAGGTAATCTTATAATTAAAGGGAACCAAGAAAAGAAAGACAAAATAGGGGGAAAAAAAAAAAAAAACAAGCCGCATTGTGTGTGTATAATTATCTTGGTGGCTTTGTAATGTTGCTAGGAGAATAAAGATCCTTTTTATGGAGCAAGCAAGCAATGATTTTGAGTCATGTTCTTTTATCATTGTGCACATGATTATGTAAAATTTTAATTTTGGAGTTTGGTCTCCCAATTTTATTTCTTTGCTGTCATAAGCAGCTAGTGGATGGTGAAATTATTTAAATATGATCAAGTACCTACCATGTAAATGCCTTTATATTTTTTAATGACGAGAGAACAAAAGTTTACTATTAATCTTCATCCGGTTGGACAGGCGAAATGAGGCCACCCTAGTCCATTGAATATTCTAATTCGGGCAATCAACATCATACACCCTACTGAAATAGATTTTGCCGAAAATCAGCTATATCCAATCTAGACCTATTAATGCGCTAAATACATATAATTTTCTTATTCTCGAAACTCAAAGACACAAAATCTTGAATTAAAGATGTAGAGATCCTAATCATACCATCACAATTCACGACAGAACATGACAATATTTTCAAGAAAAAGTTTTGTGTTGTTATTCTTTTCTGGTGGCCAGTTATTATAGATTATTTTAGAAAGCTCGTAGAAACAAGTTAGTATATGCTTTAGAATGGGGCAGGCAGAGATATGGCTATCCTGCAAGCAGATGCGGACCTACACTAAGGTTGGGGGATCACCGGTATCCAAAAAATTTTACAAAAACTCTATATATATACTTACAAATGTATTCAAAAAATAGACAGATATTAGCATAGGCCCCGTATCAATTTTTATGAGCACTGATATATTTATATTAAATGTTATAGTGTCCCTGTGATCTCCGAATCCTGGGTCCGCCTCTGCCTGCAAATAGGCCATTGATTAACTATTTCTTCTTTTGGTTCATAATGCTTACAAATGCAAATATTATTGACCAATTGATTCATGTTAATTGAAGAGTAGACGTACTGGGTACGGATTCGAGTTCTGAGAATGAAAAAAATTGTTGAAGAACACTTTCCTTTTAATGAGTTTCACGGGGGATGAATTCACGTTAATAAGGCGAAAAGAAAGAGGTGAAGTAACATTTGATTGAGGTGGGGTTGGCCTTCTTTCAACAAACAAATCAAATACTTAAATCTTAACTGACTCAAACATAGACAAGGAAATAATCTTCTTTTGTAAAGTAACTTCTTGAAATTAATGTATTAATTTGTTGCAAATGTTCTATATCCAGTCTTAACTACTTTAATTATATCTAACATCAATTTGTTCATCTTATTTCTAGCCTTTTCTTTTCTTGAATAAGTGTGGTGGGAGGTGGGGTCGGAAATAGATTATTGAGTAAATTTTATGGATGGTTTTTTAACTTTGTGTTCATTATGCAAAATTTATTTTTCTTCTTTTGTTACGTAAAAATTATTTAACTTTGTGTTCATTACCTAAAAGTTATTTTTCTTTCTTTTGTTATACAAAAATTATTTTACTTTGCTATGTTTATCACAAAAGTCACTTTGACCAGATTTTATAATATTTTTACTTGAAAGTCTATTATACCCTTGACATTATATATCCTCTCATTTATGTAATGTCTTCTATATTATATACTATATAATATATTTTTAACTAGGTAATTTACTTATAATTAAAATAACTTTAAATTATTTTATTTATTATTTTTATAATATATCCATATATTTAATTTTTTCACGGAACTCAATTTGTTTAATCATATTTAAACATGAACATATTTTAAATCTAAAAACCATAAAAAATATTTATTTGAAATAATAACAAACAGATTTGTTTAACAAATGATAATTTTTTTTATAGTCAATACAAATTTTGAAAAAAAATTCAAAGATATTTGTATTTAATATTAAGATTTTTAAAGCTTTATCTGTTAATATTATTTATTTGAAAGTATTAATCTGATGTGTCATTGTGCTAAATATAGGTATTTTATTTATTAGATTAATGTGTATGGCTTGGCTGATCATTAAAAATATTTCATTAAGCATGGTTAAGAATGTGGACTTGAGATTTGTTCACGGTAATATTTACTGACAAATTTAATAATGCTACTTATATATCTTGAAAATTACCGTTAAGTAAAATAAATAAAATAATATCAAGTTATTTTAATTATAAGTAAAATACCTGGGTAAAAGTATATTATGTAGCATAAAATATAGAAGGTATTACATAAATTGGATGATTTATAATATCAAGGGCATAATAGACTTTTCAGGTAAAAAATTTGTAAAATCTGGTCAAAGTAATTATTGTGATAACTAGAGCATAGACAAATGATTTTTGTGTAACAAAAGAAAGAAAAGTGACTTTTGGGTAATGAACATAAAATTGAATGACTTTTACGTAACAAAAGAAAGAAAAGTGACTTTTAGGTAATGAACACAAAGGTGAGTGACCACCCATGAAATTTGGTATGCGTTCGGATAAATATAGTAGTTTTTTGTTAGATTTTGTATTCAGTGGCAGAGCCACATGTATTCAAGTGGTGTCATCAACACTCCTTTATCGCAAAATTACATACACTGCGTAGTTAGGTAATTTTTTTAAATGTATATATACTACATATTGACACTTATTACCTTCTTCATGGATTTACTTTTTTATATTTTGACCTATTTTAGTAATAATTCCAGCTTCGCGACTGTTTGTATTTGTATAGGTAATTCATTAGAAACATGTATAAATTTTAATTACAAATCTAATAATTAAGACGAACTATGAATATATCGGGAAGTTCAAAACTCATAAATTTTAAATCATGGTTCGGCTTCCAGCGAGAAGGGCAAGTCAACAATTACTTTAACATGAATAACAATAATGGAAGGAACAAAGAAAGAAACACGAGGCAGTGATATAACTCTAAATACTTCGAAAAATATTTAATTCCCAATACAAATCATATGCTGGCCAGTGGGATTCAGATTAAACATTGAGAATAGAAAGAGATGTTCCACCAACTTTCCTTTTTCTATTAAAATAAAATGATAGTATAAGATAAGCTTTTTATTTTGGCTCTTTGCATAAATTCCGAAATAGCCAGATTTACAATTGGTAATTAAAAAATAGTCACAGTTTCAAAAGTAATCGAATTTTTGCGTATATGATTCCAGCATAATGTGCTGGAATTTCATGATGTAATGTAATTCCAACATAATATGCTGGAAGTTTATGCGCTGGGGCTCCATAATCCAAATCAACAATGCTGGAAATTTTCATGTTTCAGCAAAATATTAGCTATTTTTTAATGACTTTGCAAACGCTGACTATTTTTCAATTATCATCACGAATTAACTAGCCCATGCTATTTTCACTAACAACAATGTCAAATAAAAACTCATTAATATCGCAATGCAAATCTCTCTAAGTACAATTTTAGTGGTCGTTTGGCTAAGAAATAAATTATGCAGAAATTATAATACATGGATTAAAAATGTAAAAAATATTTTTTCAAGAATTTTTTTTCTGTAATAAAAATGGGATATATACGATTAAAATTTAAAACATGAGTTTATTTTTTAAACTTAACAAGCTTAATCCATGTACTGGCGGTATGAAATGATACACCAATTGGGGCATTAAATTATCTCAAAATCAGTTATGCATGACTCAAAATAGCAACCAAATACTGAGTAAAAAAACATTTAATTTTATATCACGATTATTTTATCCAATTCATCAAATTAAACGAATCCTTTGTACTTAATTGCAGTCTCTAATCCTTGTTAATTAGTAAATAGAGTATCATATTTTAGAGTTTAATCTCTTTTTGTACGTTGATAGTGTATTTTTTACTCAATCAATTTACTTGAAAGATAATTTCCAGTAATTATTCTTACAAGTGTCGTTAATAACTGGTAATTTAGACAAATAGATTATTCCAGTTGGTTAAATTATATTGGCGGCCATGTAAAATTTATTTTTATACTGTGAATGAATATAATTTAAAAGAGTTAATAAAGAAGGTAACTTGCAAGATATGAAGCAATAATAGATCACAACCGTCCGCTAATGAGCTCTCCTACTTGGATTAGGACAAACTTAATCGTAAATTATAATTAGTATAAAGGAAAAATATATAAAGAGACATTTAAAATTGGCCTCAGTTGTCAGTTGGACATTTAAACTTATCAAATAACTAGAGAATTTGTCCGCACTTCGCGTGGTTGCAATAAGTGTCATTGAACAAAATAATTATTATAAATTAATCCAGATATAAGAGATAATTGTTTTTTATTTAAATGCGTATAAGAAATTATTCTATGTATTGATTAAGTTACAAAAAAAATAATATTCTTATTAAAAGTTGAGCTTAATGAATCCATCTTCCTATCAGATTTTTTAATAAGAATTTTAAGGAGACTTGTAGTTTGTATGGGGCAGTGTTGTGCGCATATGGTTTTAATACTTGATTTTTAATATACATGAATGTGTACTTAGATATGCATTTGATTTTTTTTTCTTTTCACTAAATAGTAAAATTGTTTACCCTTAAAATTGGACAACAATTAAACTTATAATGTGGTTCTAAGGACACGTGATTTCACTTAATACCAATTGATAAGTACGAAGATTAATAACAGAAATGAACTATAAAGTAAAGCAAACCAGTGTTAGAATAGAACTCAGCCCTCGAGTTTGGATACCCTCGAACTGGTTGATGTGAGAACAATTAAAATATAACAAGCTGATGAACAATAGTATAAACAAGAAAGAGAATTATATTGCTTTGATATCTGTGAACAATGTGTGCTACAGATGATTAGATCCCCCTCCCCTAAAATACTAGAGGAATTTCACTTATGGTATAATTCTAATTACAGAAGAAAATCTCATGATTAGTTAATTAACCGTTTCTGAATTGATCCGTTCCGAGATTTACGCCATGATCCTGGACCAGTCACGGATATCGCGCCTTTCTGTTATTGTGCTATCTTCGATCTTGCTTGATGTCTGTCTCATTTGGTTTCGATTGCTACTAGCCTCGATCTCGACAGATACCTCGATTCTGAACTCGGTATCTTATCCTCGTGATTTAGTCTGTTCCGTTACGAGGCCATCCTTCGATGCAACCTCCCGGTCTCGGTCAAATAGTAAAATTGGATAGGCTCGATTTTAACCGTATACAAATAGTCCCCTCATTTTTTGGAGTGAAATGATAAGAAACGAATTGAGCCTTTGATTTTCTACCTCGACCTGTCATGACGTCATCCTCGTGACGTAAGCAACGGGAGTGACCGAAACGTCCCGTCGGTATAGTTCCCCAAGTCATTAATGAGTGTCAGTTGGTGGTCGGCCACTAGTGCCTTTGAACCGTCACCGTGAATCCAATAAATAGACCCCTTCCTCATTGATTCAAACTTTACTTTCACTTCCTTCTAATCTCCAAAACTTTTACATCTTCGAAGTTCTTCCCTTTTACAAATCTTCAGGTTTTGCTGTTAATTTTTTCTCAAACGTCAAGTCCTATTATCTCATTCTTCTTCAAACTTACACAAAATGGCAAAAACATCGAAAACGGTGCCACAAAAAGAAGCCAATTCATCTTCTCAACCGACCGGCGGAAAAACGCCGGTGGAACCCCGTCTTGAGGAATGCATTCCTGGGGGGTGCACTCTAAACTTCGATTTCAAGACTGATAAAGCTTCATCGATTCCTGGTCGATGCGAGCCAATGTCGAGGTATATATGCTCGATAACTGAGGGATACCTTAAGCAGGTAAAGAAAGATTGCAACTGGGAGGGCAAAGAGATGATGATCCCAACCCCTGAAGAAGACATCACCACCCATGTGGAAGGGTTTCTAAGTGTTTACACTTACACTTTCACGCTGGCCCCCCTCGACTCCGTCATCGTTGATTTTTGCCGTCAATATCAAATAACCCTAGGCCAAATCCATCCTTCATTTTGGTGAATTGTTATTCTACTCTGATTCTTCGTGAGCAAAGTCGAGGGGCTCCCTTTCACCCTCGATCACCTTATCAGATTGTATAGCCCCCGCCTCTATCGAGGCGAGTTAATAAAACTCCAATGTCGGGATACCAAAGTGTTGTTCTCGAGCATAGACAAGGACAAGGATCGAGGCTGGATGGGCCAGTTCTTTCAAGTGAGGACTTCCGACCTAATCCCAGCCGAGAAGATGCTATTTCCTGAGAAATGGAACATGAATCGTAAGTACCGTCTCACTGTTAGCTTCCAAGTACTATTTATTCCTTTGTATTTTCTCATTGATGTCTTTTTCCATGATGTAGCGGTCGCTTGGATGCCCCGTGCGATTCCCAACCTCGAGAGATGGGTTCGGAACCTAGCCTCGACCTCTACATACACCGAGCGCTCATGACACGATTTAGCAAAGGGCCGATGGGAGGCCAATACTCATGGTAAGCCCACATTTTGTGTATTTGATGATTTGATTAAGATGCCTTTCTTCTACTTATTCAACTTTCTCGTGTACAGGCCTGGGCAAGGATGCGAACATGAGGCCCCCGTCTGGTGAGGAGGAGACTTCGACCCCGATTCCGAAGCCGGCAAAGGATAAGAAGAGGAAAAGGATCTCAACCTCCGAGGATCCAAAGCCTAAGAAGAATCCGGTTCGTAAGCCGAAGAAAGACATTGTTGCCCTGCCTGCGGATGTGATTCAACGGCTAAGGGAGGAAGAAGACGAAGATGAAGACGATGGCTCGGAATTGGTGGCCCGAGTGAAGAAAACCATCGAGGCCCCAAAGGCCGCTGAGTCGGTGGTAGTTGAGGAGATTCCGCCTCAAGCCGAGGGGGTCATGGAAAAGCACTCGAGAAAAGTCCCCGAGTCATCGAAGATCGAAAATGCTGCCCGCCGATATGAGAAAAAGGCGGGTATGTCTGAAGGGGTCGGCTCCGAGGCCCTTCGCAGTGAGGAGAACGCCCCAAGTGGCTCACTTGGGGCAATAGATATTAGAGACTCGCCGATTCTCCCTACGTTTTTCGAGGAGGCAATTCGGGAGGCCCAAGCTATGAGGTCTCCCGAAGTAAACGGGGCCTATGGAAGGGAGGACCCCTTCCGTGGTTACTTTAACGGGGTCGAGGATGCTACCGACATGAATGAAGCATCGAGTCTCTTGGATGAGGCTCAACAAGCCTTGAATCGGGTGAGTCTCAACTCCCTTTGTCGATATCATACTTAGTTTATTTCTTCTCTTCCTGTCTAATTTCCTTTCTTTTTTATGTATAGGCTTTGGCGCTCCATCATGAGGCATTTTCAAAGTTCCGAACAGAGTTGAGCCGATGTGTGACCGGCCTTCGAGGGCTCACGGAGGAGAAAATGCTCTTAAACTTCTCAGTGGGCAAAAACAAGATGAGATCAAGGAACTCCGAGCCGAGTTGGCCAAGCCTCACCAAGATCAGACCGAACTGATCGAGCAAGTAATGAAAAATCTTAAAAAATCATGGGCTCGATTTGGGAACGGTGGCTAAAATTTCAATCTCACAACTGCAGCAGAAGGTCGAGAGGATCGAGTAGTTCCGCGATGAGGTCAACATGATGAAGGCAAAGACCTTGTGGTGGAAAGAAAGTATGGACCGCTTTGCTGCTGAAAAAGAGACTGCTCGAGCCCAATTGTCATCGATCAAAAGTCAGCTTCGATGCATGAAGGTGAAGAGCTCAGCTCAGGCAAAGAAAATAAAGGAGCTCGAGGCTCGGTTGGCTTCCGAACTTGCAAAGGCCAAATCTGAAGCCGAAAAGTCAAAGGCCGAGGTAGAGGTGATCGTGGCCGTCTACCGGGCCGATGCTTAAGCCGCTCAAGTCCAAGAGAGAAAGGCAACCGAGACCGCTCAAACTCGAGCACATTGGATTTGCTGAACTCGCCAAATGTCAATCTCGTAGGGAAACCCTCGAAGAGATCCATGCTCGAGGTTTCGATCTTACTGACGAGATAATAAAGGCTAAAGAGCATGAAGCTGATGCTAGAGCGTTGGCCTCTTCCGATGATGATGATGATGATGGCAGCAAGAGCGGGTCCGAGAATGGGGAGGACCTCGATGGAGAAGAAGCTTCCCCTGAGGAAAATTTGGAATCTTAGGCTTTTTGCTTTTTTAATTTTTTGTGTGGGATCGGGATCGGTCCTTGTAAATATTTTCGTATAGATAAGAGAACTTTTTTCTCTTTGACTTGTCTTTATTCTATTTCCTGCCTCATAAAAATTCTATTTCATTCATGCCTTCATGCCTTATGGAGATTTTCCTCACAAGTTTGGGACTTTAGGCAATTAGACCGAAGTCGGACCAGTATTGTCTTTAAAATCAAGTGAGTACTTGATCGAACTAGAAGTAGCATTACCCTTAGGTTTTAATTGAGTAAGGACAATTTCTCGAACTCAAAAAATAAAATGGCCCTTAGGCTCTTGAATTAGGCTGATATGGCCTCAAAAGACCCCTTTTCGGCTTGAAAACTTAATCATAAAAATTTGTCATGCCTTAGCACGAGGGAAATTTGTACCCATTAGTTTTTTCGAGGATTGTTGTTATCGAAATCCTTTGCTTTGTTATGCCTTAGCATAAAATTATCCGGGAGTTCGAACAATTCACTACCCCTTAGGGTTTTTCGAGGGTCGATATTATCGAGACCCTTGGTAATTCAGCCGAGGGTTGCCTTTTTTAACCATTTTATGAGAATATTTGAAGGTCTGTTTTATAACGGAATTCAGACGTCTTCAAACCGTGTTAATTTGGCCATAGCCTTTAGTTTGAGATTTTCCCCTTAGGCTTGTTTCCCTGCTATACTTCGAACTCGTCCGAAGTATCAGTCCCCGAGTGGGGTGGTCGTGGCCTATAAAATCGAGGATTGCCTTTTTAAGTTCTTACGATTTTGAGGTTTAGTAATTCGATCATGTCGAGTTTTTGGACGGCAGTCCCAGAGTATAGGGTAAATTGTTTGAAGTTCAGTTGTGATCGACCCTTAAGCCAGTTTCCATAATAGATCATAAGTATGAAATTATAAAGTATAAATTTTTCTGAGGCATGGAACATCTGGTAAGGAAACATACTTCTTTCAATTGATTATACATACGTACATGTTTTGGCATTAGGGCTCGAGTAATCTACATGGACGCGGTTCATTTGATCGTTTGGTCCTTTACCTATCGAGACCATGTCAACACGAAATATTTTCCTTGTAACTATCCGAGGGTGATGCCCCCCAGTATTCGAGGTTGATTGTAAAGGAGCCTCAGATACTATTGAATTGCTCTAAGTTAGCACGAACAATGGTTGCCTCGTTAAAAACCTCGCCGGAAAAACCCATTTGGGACAAAAACTAGTCTAAGGGAAAAGGAGTGCAACGCATGCTTTCAGACCTAAGGACTTTGTGTTTAAAGAATCCTTTGGTGTCTTCGATTAAACACCTACAAATGGTTAGTATAAAATATAAACAAAAATGGAGAAGGTCGTACCTTAGCAGTAATATCGTTTGAGGAGTGATATGTTCCAATTGTTTGGTAATTGTTTGCCGTTCTTCCTGCCAAGTTTGTAGGATCCCTTTCCGATGATATCGAGGACCTGATATGGTCCCTCCCAGTTCGGGCCAAGTTTTCCTTCGTTTGGGTCTCGATTATTGAGGGTGACCTTCCTCAGAACCAAGTCCCCGATTTTAAAGTGTCGAAGATTGGCTCTTCGATTGTAGTACCTTTCGATCCGATGTTTCTGTGCGGCCATTCGAACGAGGGAGGCTTCCCGTTTTTCATAGCCTCGTGATTTAACTCTTCCATTGCATATCGAAACCTGACGCTAAGTTCCCGACTTCAATCGGGATCTGATCTTCGGTGCCATATACTAAAGAGAACGGTGTTGCCCACGTACTGGATTTTGACGTTGTTCGATCCGCCTAAAGGACTTCAGGTAATATTTTTCTCCATTTTCCCTTAGCGTTGTTCAATCTTTTCTTTAGATGTTGAATGATGGTCTTGTTTGTTGATTCGGCCAGTCCGTTCCCACTAGGATGATATGGCGTCGACAAGAACTTTTTTATTTTGTGATCTTCGAGAAACTTTGTCACTTTGCTGCCGACGAATTAATTTCCATTGTTGCATACGATCTCGGCAGGCATCCCGAATCGGCATATAATATGGTCCCAGATGAAGTCTATGACTTCTTTCTCTCTAATTTT